>NC_050574.1:282258666-282593482 GCF_011100635.1 Trichosurus vulpecula | reverse complement strand
AAAATAAGAGAGGGAGATAAATAATTTAAATAAAGATACAGAAGCTATCTCTATTTTCCTCCTCTCCTTCCCTCAGTGAGTGCGAAATTCATAATGTGGATCTTCTATTCCCTCAGTCTTTAATGTCTATGTGCCTCTCACATAGTGTAAACATCTCATCTTACTGGGTCTGATTCCAGCATCTCCTCATCTTCGTATCCACAGACAATCTATCCATTCTATTAAAATGTTAAAGCTCATAAAAGGTATAATTTTATTTGGGCTGCTTAGATATTCTGGTCAACTAGAAGGCTTCAGTTCCCTTTCAGGGTTTTTTTCATTTGTTCATTTTGTTTCGTTTTTGGTCTAGTCTTGCCTCATGGTGAAAGAGGAAGAAACTATTTTATGTTATTTTGATCACTCTCTCTAATAATACAGAAAGTGAACACTTCCAGGGGCACTTTTCCATGATGATTATACCAGCCAAGTCTTCATCATTTTTTTTAATTTAAATTTCTGAGTCCTGGTACCTAAACTCCTAAAGTTCTTCTAAGTCCTAATATCTTTTACATCCACCTTTTCCTTATCAATGTCTTAGATGAGTGAGCAAAAAATAAAATTTACATTCAATTGTTTCAATAGCAATCACAATGGATCCACCTACTTTCTGATAGTTTTTGAAGACCCTATTCCCTTTCCAATTACAAGTACTTAAAGAAACTAAATAGAATGTTATGGCTAACAAAAATAATTTTGTTGACAAAATTGAGTATACATGATTTTTGTCTTTGCTTTTAGAACCTAAGCCTTATAAGACATAACTATGGGGGTAGAGCCAAGATGGAGGCCAGAAAGCAGCAACTTGCTTAAGCTCCCCACCAGGTCCTCCAAAAACCTATAAAAATGGCTCTGAATAAATTCTAGAGCTTCACAACCCAGAAAATAGCAAAGTGAAGTAGGGGTCCAGCCCAGGACAACCTGGATGGTTGCTGGAAAGGGTCTATCACACGAAGCTGGGAGCAGAGTAGAGCAGAGCCCAGCCTGGGCTGCACCAGGACCAACCAGACTGGGAGCTGGGTAGAACAAGCCATAGCACCCAGAAATCAGTGATCTGTGGCAGTTACCAGACTTCTCAACCCATGAACGCCAAAGACAACAGAGAAGGTTAATGGGAAAAGCTGCAAGGGACAGAGTGAAAAGAGTTCCCGGTTGGCCACAACCTGAAGGGTAGCATAGGTGGTATAGGTCTGAGGCTGCTTCCAGAGCTACAACTGCAATTGCCTCTGGCCCTAGACCCAACTGGTGGGAGGAATTAAGTGGCAGATTAGAGCGGGAGTGCAAAACCTGCTTTGCCCAGCCTGAATCTGGGCCACAATCCTGGTTGGGGGTTCTTGGGGGAGAAGAAGCACTGTTGTGGCAGAGTTTGCCATTTAGAAGCAGCTCTGAAAACAGCAGCACAGCCCCTCAAGCTTGGGAGAAAGTACTCTGCACTCTACAAGCACTCCCTGACAAAAAATTCAAGAGTAAAGTAGTTGGCTGGGAACATGAACAGGCAGCAAAAAAGGTCTCAGATTCAGACTCAGACTTTGGAATCCTCTTTTGGTGACAAAGAAGACCAAAACATACAACCAGAAGAAATCAACATAGTCAAAGAGCCTACATCAAAAACCTCCAAGAAAAATATGAACTGGTCTCAGGTCATGGAAGAGCTCCAAAAGGATTTGGAAAAGCAAGTAAGAGAAGTAGAAGAAAATTGGGAAGAGAAATGAGAGTGATGCAAGAAAACCATGAAAAAGAAGTCAATGACTTGCTAAAGGAGACCCAAAAAATAGTGAAGAAAATAACACCTTAAAAAATAGACTAATGCAAATGGCAAAAGAGCTCCAAAAATCCAATGAGGACAAGAACGCCTTGAAAGGCAGAATTAGCCAAATGGAAAAGGAGGTCCAAAAGACCACTGAAGAAAATACTACCTTAAAAATTAGATTGGAGTAAGTGGAAGCTAGTGACTTTATGAGAAATCAAGATATCATAAAACAGAACCAAAGGAATGAAAAAATGGAAGACAATGTGAAATATCTCATTGAAAAAACCACTGACCTGGAAAATAGATCCAGGAGAGATAATTTAAAACTCATTGGACTACTTGAAAGTCATGATCAAAAAAAGAGCCTAGATATCATCTTTCAAGAAATTATCAAGGGGAATTGCTCTGATATTCTAGAGCCAGAGGGTAAAATAGAAATTGAAAGAATCCACAGATTGCCTCCTGAAAAAGATCCCAAAAAGAAAACTCCTAGGAATATTGTCACAAAATTCCAGGGCTACCAGGTCAAGGAGAAAATACTGCAAGCAGCCAGAAAGAAACAATGTGAGTATTGTGGAAACAGAATCAGGATAATACAAGATTTAGTAGCTTCAACATTAAGAGATCAAAGGGTTTGGAATACAATATTCCAGAGGTCAATGGAGCTAGTGTTAAAACCAAGAATCACCTACGCAGCAAAACTGAGTATCATGCTCCAAGGCAAAATATGGATTTTAAGTAAAATAGCGGACTTTCAAGCTTTCTCAGTGAAAAGACCAGAGCTGAATAGAAAATTTGACTTTCAAACAAAAGAGTCAAGAGAAGCATGAGAAGGTGACTTACTAAAGTTGAACTGTTTTGTTTACATTCCTACATGGAAAGATGATGTATATAATTCATGAGATCTCAGTATTAGGGAAGCTGAAGGGAATATACATACATACACACAGACATACACACAGACATACATACATACATACATACATACACATATATATGTATATATGTATATGTATATATATACATATATATATATATATATATATATATATATATATATATATATATATATATATATAGACAGAGGGCACAGGGTGAGTTGAATATGAAGGGACGATATCTAAAAAAATAAAATCAAATTAAGGGATGAGAGAGAAATATATTGAGAGCGGGAGAAAGGGAGAGAGAATGGGGTAAACTATCTCACAAAAAAGTGGAAAGAAAAAGCAGTTCTGTTGGAAGGGAAGAGGGAGCAGGTAGGGGGCAATGAGTGAATCTTGCTCTCATCAGATTTGACTTGAGGAGAGAATAACATACACACTCAATTGGGTATCTTACCCCACAGGAAAGAAGAAGGAAGGGGATAAAAAAGGGGGGATGATAGAAGGGAGGGCAGATAGGGCAAGGAGGCAATCAAAAGCAAAAAGTTTCAAAAAGGCATAGGGTCAAGGGAGAAAATTCAATAAAAGGGGACAGGATAGGATGGACCAAAATATGAGTCACATATTCATGATGTCACAACAAGAGTATTGTGGAAGGGTTTTACAAAATGATACATGTGCGGCCTATGTTGAATTGCTTGCCTTTTTAGGAAGGGTGGATGGGGAGGGAAGAGGGGAGAGAATTTGGAACTCAAAGTTTTAAAAGCAGATGTTCAAAAAAAAGTTGTTTTTGCATGCAACTGGGAAATAAGATATACAGGCAGTGGGGCATAGAAACCTATCTTGCCCTACAAGAAAGTAAGGGAAAAGGGGATGGGAGGGAGTGGGGTGACAGAAGGGAAGGGTGACTGGAGAATGGGGCAATCAGAACATATGCTATCTTGGAGAGGGGGGAGGGTAGAAATGGGGAGAAAATTTGCAATTCAAAATCATGTGGAAATCAATGCTGAAAACTAAAAATATTAAATAAAAACTGTAGACACTGTAAAAAAAATAAAGGTTATTGTTAACATAAAAAAGACATAACTACACTGAAATGCTTTTGTATGACTATGTGGTAGGAAGCTTCCCAAAAGGCCTTTTGAGGAAGGGCTACATGTCACTCTTACAGATGCACTGTTTCCTATTAATCAATCATGACTGAAGGAATTGACCCTGTCCCACTCTAAAGGAGCAAACATGATCCTTCAATAATAGGGCATCCAGGTAGGCTTATAGGCTTTAGGAATCAGAAGAGACCTTAGAGATTATATGGTCCAATATCTTCATTTGACAGATGGATGAAACTGAGTTCCAGGGAGATTAAATAACCTTTTCCAAGGTCACACTTATAGTTAGTGGCACAACATCACAAAAAAAAAGAAGTACTGTGATTACCACTTCACTGACTTTTATTTCATCTCTCAAATGTATATTGCCAAAGTGTACAGAGGTTAGTCTCTCATCCTGACCTTTGTTTTACCACTAAAGATAGGTCATTGGAAAGCTATACTTTCTGATAGGTTTTCTATTTTAGATGATAGAAGATAAACAATTTTCTAGTTCCAAAAGTTTTCAAATATAAAATACTTCAATGTTTCAATAGATTAATGATTCAAATTATATGGGTAACATATCTTCTAATTCTGTTTGAGTTGAATGGAATAATGGACTCCCACAAAACTCTTCATGGAGGGTTTTCTCAATGTGCTAAAAGTGTTACTTTAGGTCCTGCACCCTTAAAGCGCTTTCATTGGTTATCTCTTATTCCTTCCTTGTGATAAATGATCATTCTTCTTTTCCAGGCATGTATTTCCTAGAGTTTTCTTGTACTAGTTGAGTTGTTGTTAATGTATCCATTTTTACCTTTTGCATTCCAGCAATTTTGATTCCTTGGCAAATGTGATGACCCATGATTTGCAGCCCTATGACATCAGGAGAATAAAATATGAGGTTTTGCTCTAGGGAGTAATGCGGGATCTTTGAAATCAAAGACTGGGATCTTTGAAAACAAAGCCCACTATCTTTCTTCTATTGAATTCTCGTTAACAATATAAGGGAATAGTGAGAGTTTCCCAGATGATTTTCTACAATGGACTTTATCTTTACAGTCACACAACTGATTGAAATTGAATACAAAAAGCTTTTTTTTTTATTACTTAGTACAGTAAAAGAGAGTCTTAAAAGTTTTCCTTCTATAAGATGTCTCACACCATGTTGGTAATATAAGATTTCTTTATGGATGCAAACACAGGAGTAACTTTGTTCAATGATATGTTGATGATCAATTGTCAAATGAGGCATGAAACAGGAAGGATTATTCCTCCTAAATGTGTTCTTACACCTGCATGAAACTCTTTCTAAATGCTTTGAAAGTTGAACTTATTTCTAGGGGAATAACAAAAGGAAAAACACAACAAAGTTCAATATAATAACTCATTTGAACCTCATGACAAACATTGGTGGAAGGTATCGAAAAAAAGTCAAAGGGCACTTTTGGAAGAAAAAGACTTCCATAAGTATGTGTGACAGACATGATTTCCCATGAGTCTTTGGGGACACAATTCTATTATGCAGAGGAATAGCATTTGGAATCAGTAAATTTTGGTTAAATTCTGACACATATTAGATTTGTGACCATGGATAAATGTGTTGGCAATCAAAATGGGCTCTTAGCATTCAGTTTAACCAAGTACCCTTGAAGAGTTTGGCCTTTGTTTCCTTGATTAGATTAGGAGTCCTTGGTGATCTCCTTGCCTCAGGGGAGGGCCTAGTTTACATGGGTTTGAGTGGCATGTTTAGGACATCAGAGGCTTTTAGACCACGTGGGTTTAAGTTGCCTCTTTGTGATTTTAGGTCACATGGGTGAGTCCTATGTGTGACTCACCCTTGACCCTGAAAAAGATATAAAACCAGGGGTTGGCTTTCTCTTTCTTGGAACTCTGAGCCACAGGAGGAGTGGCGCGTGACTCTGGGCCAGCCGTTGTCAAGCTCCCCAGCTCGTGAACTTAGAGGTTGATGCTTTTTGGTAGCTATGAATTGTGATTCGGTCTGTTTCTAATGTATTTTTGTATTTGTATTTGCTCTGAAGTTCAGGGTGCTGGCTTTTTCCCCTGAACTAAATGAGTGATGTCTGTATGCTGGATTAAAGTAAAATTGTCAACACCTTAACGTTATTTTCCTTAGTAAAGCAGATCAAAAGAACCTATGCTGGCAATGTTCTTATTGTTGGGGTTGTGTTGGTTTTTCACCCCCACAGCAGCTGCTAGCTGGATTGTTGAAATAATAAACCAAATAATCTCTCATTGCTAATGACACTTCTCAAGACAAGTTATAGACAAATTTTAGTATTCTGTAAGTGGAGGGATTTCCACATTGGTAGTTCCATACATGAATGGTATCGTAGGTCTAGGACAAAAGTTCTGGGTATTTTAGTTGTAAAATACTAAGCTACTCAGAATAAAGGACAGACATTATCTTTCTGGTTTTTTCTCACCATCTAAAGCATAGTATTTCTCAATTTCAGAATTTGTTTTTGTTTCTTAGATTTGGTTTCTGCCTATTTTTTTAGCTTTTTCAGGTGAATGGCTTATTGAGAAGCAAGGTAGTCACATTGTCTATCTCTGATGCCTATCTACCAACCCTATGTATAAAAGTTGGGTTGCTCACTAAATGAGTTATCTTGAATTGGTCACTAAACTCTTGATCTCAGTTTCCTGATATAAAACAGAAATATTGATATTTGAAAGAGGTCTATCCCTTCTTTTGGTAATTTTTCTACTGTTCTTTTTTTCTCTTAAAAAAAGGGAAAGAGGATTCTGGGAAGATGGGAAGATGGCAGAGTAGGTCAGAAAATTCCAAGCTCTCAATATTTCCCCCCACAAAAGAGTTAAAATAGCACCTTAGGGCAAAGTGGGGTGGAGACAAAGAAGAACAGGGGCACAATCAGGATCTTCCAGGGACAGTCTGAGAATATCTGAAGAAGAACCCCAGGACTGAGTTTGGTCCCAGCGAGGAGTAAACACCTCCAGGCTAGGTTCTGTTTTAACAACAAGCAGAAAGCCCTGGGATTAGTTGGTTTGAGAGGCTTCCTTGGCCCCAACCACTGGAACTTTTTACCCCAGGATAGTGAGGGGAGTCATGCCTTTGAGCCCAGGAATATTGAGGAAACCTCTCCTGACGAGGAACGCCAGATCCAGCTGTGCTGTGAAGAGTAGAGGGGGTGAGAAGGAACTAACACATGCCAGGTGAGTGCAGAAGCAGTGGGGCAGAAAGCCACTGGCTGGGGGTACTTACAGGAGGTTGGAGGTTTGGCTTTGGTTCCAGGCTAGAGGAAACTGAAGATCTGGGGCAAGAGGCACCATTTCCCATACCCCAGGGCTAGAGGTGATCATAAAAAATCAAGCTATTACCACCAAAAATAAAAATGCATAGGCAAAGAAGAAAGAATCCAACCATAGAAACCTATTATGGGAATAGAGATGATTGGGGTTCATCTTCAGAGGAGGACATTGAAGTAAAGAAATACCCAAAGAGTAGTGTTAAATGGTCACTTGCCCAAAAAGAATTTATAGAAGATCTTAAAAAAGACTTTAAAAATCAAATGACAGAGATGGAGGAAAAACTGAAATAAATAAATAAAATAATCCAAGAAAAACAAGAAGGTTATGAAAGGAAAATCAACCACTTAGAAAAGGAGATCCAGAATCTCAAGGAGGAAAATGACACCTTGAAAATTAGAATTGGGCAAAGTGAAGCCACCAAAATTATAAGAGATGAAGAAATAATTAAATGAAACATGAATAATGAAAAAATAGAAGAGAAAGTGAAACATCTTATAAGAAAAACAATGGATTTGGAGAATAGATCAAGAAGAAACAATATAAAAATAATCAGAGTAACTGAAAGTCGTGATCAAAAGAAGAATCTTGATACAATAATACAAGAAATAATTAAAGAAAATTGTCCTGAAGCATTAGAACAAGGCAGGGAAGTAGAAATAGAAAAAAATCCATCAAACACCACTTAAAAGAGATCCTATGAGAAAAACTCATAGGAACATCATAGTCAAATTCCAAAATCCCCAGATCAAGGACAAAATAATAAAAGCATCCAGATTAAAACAATTCAAATATGATGGTGCCATAATTAGAGTTGCACAAGACCTAGCAGCAGAGACTTTAAAGGAC
Source organism: Trichosurus vulpecula (assembly GCF_011100635.1). NCBI lineage: Eukaryota > Metazoa > Chordata > Mammalia > Diprotodontia > Phalangeridae > Trichosurus > Trichosurus vulpecula. The sequence continues at coordinate 282,585,587 of NC_050574.1, read as the reverse complement.
CACAGGTCTTGGAACACAATATATTGAAGAGCAAAAGACCTGGGGCTCTGACAAAAAATATCATACACTTCCAATTTCAGTATTATTTTGAATGTAAAAAATGGACACGTGACAAACTCCCAGACTTTCAAGACTTTGTTAAAAAAAATCCTCAACTCAATAGAAGATTTGACATACAAGAACTAAGAGACACATAAGGTACATACCAAAGACTGACTATAAGGGATTTACAAGAACAGACCACTTACCTTTTATATAACATAAAATGTAAAATGTATGTCTAACATTCTTATTAATAATTGTTGAGCTTATAAGAAAGAGGTGGATAAACCTGACTTTGATATAAATTTAAAAAGGAAACCATTTAGAAACAACTGAAAAGAGTAACTATTTTATGCTAGAGAGGTACAAGAAGAAGAAAGGATACAGAGGATTAAGATGGGGGAGGAGGGCTGGTAGTTCTGGTAACCTACTTTCATCAGGAATGGATTTAAGAGGGAACATTACATATGTATTTAGAAGAATATAAAAGTCTTCTAAATTTAGAAGAAATAAAATGGTAGGGGTTTAGTGGGGGGGAGGACAATTGAGGGATTAGGACAAGGGAGGGATTTTTGGAGGGGAGAATGAGTGAACAGGTAAAGGGAGTTTAGATTAATAGGAATGGGGGGATAGGGGAGAGATCTTTAAAGGGGGGAAGGCAAGTAATAGGAGGGCAGGGTGGTTGCTGGAGGGGGTGTAGGGGAGTAATAAGAAGGCAACATAGTGGGTAGAAGTAAAGCACAGGAGGCAGAAAGGATAGGAAACAAAAGATATATACAAACAAAAAAAAACAAAGCAGGAGTAGATTATATTTGGGAAAGTATATGTCTATATATGCATGTGTATATGTATAAGTGTATGTATATATGTGTATGTATATATCAAGAAATATCTAAATTATACTGTAGCCTTCAGGAAGGTGGAGGGAGAGAAAAAAAACAACAAAGTTAAAAAGTGCACAGCAGAGCACAAAAGAAAACACAAAGAAGCAAAGAAAAGATGGACAATTCTCAACACCAGGTGCATTATTTATCATACAGGCTTTCTTGAAATGAAAATTTATTGATAAATGTTTTGAATCCTCTCCTATGTTCTGCTATGCACATGAGATGCTTTTGTTTCTTTTCAATATTTAAGCTATGATATGTTTTTGTCTCTTTTCTCTATTTTGTATTTGTGTTCTGGTAAAATAAAATTCAATTAAAAAAATAAAATAAACCCAAGTGTTCTGAAAAAAGGGTGGGGGGGGGCTTTCTTTAGGTTACTAGCCTCCTAGCCCTTTTATCTTCCATATAGGCCTATACATCATGCTTTTTCACTCTGATGGTTACATTGCCTTCCAGCCAAGACATTAATAATTCTTGGAGAAGAAAGTAATAAGTATTCTTATTTCCATTTCATCAGTGGCAAAGCAAAAAGATTGAACTGTAAGCTACTTGAGAGCAAGAACTTGGGAGGATCTCAGGGATCTTACAAATGGTATGTTCCTTTGAAAGTACTTAGTAAGCATGAACTAATCTTGAATCATCCTAAATGATGGCATAGATATAGACAATGACGTGGGATATATCAATATAATAACATTCAGACTTCGGGAAACTCATTTACCACCCTAATCAACCATTTCAGGTATAAAAGCTTATAGAGGTAATACGAATTCCTGGCAGAAAAGCACTTTGGATTCCCTTAAAAAATAAATTCAAATTTCAAAATAGTTTTTAAGTTTTTCAATGCTAGATTTCTTTCTCTTTTCTTAACTACCATGTAAAAACTTGGTCAAAATTTGAGCAGAGTATGGCTTTCCAACAGTCTGTTTTCAAAAGGTAGGGTAAGGTCAACGTGGGAGAATAAACTTTGGACTACTGGCAATGTGTGTTTGATGTGTTGAAATGAGTTGTCTATTAATAATATAGACATTTTATTTGTCTTATTTTTTTCTTCTCCCCAGAGATCAGAATTGCAGAAGTAGCCCTTGACAACTCCAGCTTGCTGTCAAGAGTAAAGACAAGTGTGACCTGTGGGTCATTATTGCCTAATTATATATAGAATATAGAACAATGCTTTGAGTCACCAGATTTGATAATATACACCTATACATCATTGCTCCAATATACCTGGTGCAAAAAAAAAGAAAACTAATTTTTAAAAACTCTGGCAAAAGCCTTCCTTGATTCCTCACTAATTATTATGTTTGGTCAATTATTACTAGATTTTCTAAGACATACTGACTGACTGGTGAGGGAAGACATGAATTCCTCCTACTGGTCATTAATGCTGAGCAAAACAAGATCCTCCCTTCATGCTTTATTTATTACTCCCTAATTAGGTAAAATACATACGCATACACCAAAAAAAAGTATTGCATATACAGTCAGTGCTGTAGTAGGTCTCTATCTTTTCAAAGCACTATAGGAACCTTATTGCGGAATGTGGCATGAAGAGGATGTCTTTCCAGAAATTTAAGACAAACCTATATTTTGCATGTGTTAAATCCAATTAAGTGAATCATTTGACTACTCTATTAACCTCTTCCAGTGGTGATTATAATCATGCACTAAACCTTATTCTTAAGTCAATGGACAGAGTGGATGCCCATCAATTGGGGATTGGCTGAACAAGTTATGGTACATGAATGTGATGGAATACTATTATGCAATAAGAAATGATGAACACACAGATTTCAGAAAAACCTGGAAAGATTTGTATGAATTGATGCAAAGTGAAATGAGCAGGACCAGGAAAACTTTGTACGCAGTATCAGCAACATTGTGTGACAATCAAATATGTGTAACAATCAAAACTCAGCTCTTCTCAGCAACAAATTGATCCAAGACAAATACAAAGGACTCATGGAGAACAATGCTATCCATGTCCAGATAAAGAACTGATGGACTCTGAATGCAGATCAAAGCACATTTTTTAATTTACTTTATTCCTTCTCATGTTATTTTTCCTTTTTTTTTACAATGGTAACTAAAATGGAAATATTTTTATATGATAGCCTGTGTATAAACTTTATCAAACTGCCTACCATTTTCAGAAGAGGGAGCAAGAGGAAGGAGGCAGAAAAAATTTGGAACTCAAAATCTTGTAAAAATGAATGCTATGATTTTCTTGATATGTAACTGGTGAAAAATAAAATATTATTAACCAAAGAAATAATAAACAATTAAGTCAATGAACAACCTGACAAAATAGAAAATGATTTAAATGAACACAAGTCATTACATCCAGAAGCAACCTAGAAACATAGTCAGTAGTGAAGAATAGGGTTACATGTGATCATGAGATCTTGGTTATAGTGATTGGATCTTATTCCTGTTACCATCCTTCATTTCTAACTATATATATATATATATATATATATATATATATATATATATATATATATATATATATATATATATTTCTTTCTTGTAAAATGAAGGAATAAAACACAGATTCTAAAATTTTACGTTTCTATGGCTCATTATCCAGAGAGCATATGTACTTCACTCTTCAAGAGTATATTCATATTTATCCTCGAATAACTAACTTTATGTATATTCTTGTATCTGTATTCCTACATATTAATGATTATGACTACTGAATTATATGTTTTCTTTTTTCTGGTACCCTCCTTGAAGTCTGGCTATTGCTTATAGTATTTTCATTCCCATCTGTATTACAATAGTATCATGTACAAAATGAGTATTAAAGCTGGTACTAGTGAAAGTAATAATTTGTTATCTTCATATAATCAAAGTAATGCAATGGGGTCCACCTGAATATAACTGCCTATATGTTATGATTTGATGGAAGTCAGAGGCTCTCCCTTCTCATATATGTCTTCTATACAACTGACTTTAGAGCCTCATAAGCAAGAATAGCTAGTAAAAATGGGAAGTTAAAAGGTGGTTTGCTGGAATGAGCTCCTGTGCTACTCCATGCATCAACCTATTGCATCATGAAGATGCATCTCAGATTACTTGGTTTGGAATTTAATTTGTGGTATTTGTATCAGATACAAAAATTCTTAAGGAAACTAAGGCAATGGGCCTCTAGGGGGGTTCAGGTGGAAATATAGGAAAGGCACTAAGGACAAAGTTCATGTCCCTTAATTTTTTCTATGTATTTAAACATGTTTCTTCTACACTCCCAGACTTAGACACTACTGACGCCCTATTACTTCTAAATTCGAATGAAAACTCCTGTATTTGACTCCTTGTAATCTGGGCCCTCTAAATTTGTAGCCGTTTTATACATTATTCTGTTTCATGTATTTTAAATTCTGATCTTACTGATTACGTACTGGTCCTCACACATGCTGCTCCATCTCCTATTACTATGTCTAAACATTATCTATCCCTTGTCCTTATTTAATCTTTACTTTGTTTTAGTATAGACGTAATTCTCCTGCCACCTTCTTAAGCATTTTATTGCCCACCTCCAACCTGCTGCCTACTCAGGTGTTAGTGTTTTGCCCTCTCTGGTACCCCAAATCCTTCCTTCTAATTTATCCTGAATGTGTCTTGTTTATACAACATTGTTTGCATGTTGTCTCCCCTATTAGACTGTGAGTTCCCTAAGACCTGGAACTGTCTTTTGTCTTTTTATCTCCAGTGTTTAGCACAGTCTCTGGTATATAGTAGGCACTTAATAATTCACAAATGTTTATTGACTATCTGACCGGGTGTGGTTGTCTCCTGTATTAGAATGTGGGGAAAGACTGTTTCACTTTTGTCTTTGCATCTTTAGCAATTATCAGAGTGGCTAGCATTTAGTAGGTGCTTAATAAATGCTTGCTAAATGATTGTTTGGTGCTTCCATCTTCTGCTTTTGTTGAATATTTGAACTCTAGTAGTCCATCAGTTAAGAATGGTTCTAAATACATGACTTTGATTAAATTCTGAAGAAAAAGATCCATATGGGAGAAACTTTGTCTCTGCTTGGATTGAACACAAAGGAATGCCAGTGGGTTACAAGTGTTCAGTGAAGCAGGAATAGAGAGGATAGGGAAAACAGAGCAAGGGAAAGCTGAAGTACCATAAGCTTGGCTACATTAAATAAAAAAAGGAAAATAACAGTTCAAGTATCCAGTGGCTAAAAGGCATCTGTGCCTGAGGCCCTAACACTCCTGCTGTTCACAAAAATGTTCTGAAGGACAGAGTAGTCAGAAACCATGGTAAGGTCAGGTTAGGTGTTATCATTTCAGTTTCAGCAGACATTTCCATGTTTTGAGAAACTATTTCACTCCCACCTCACTTTGACTGAAATGGAAATTGGTGCCACGTTGTTAGAGAGAGAGACTAATAAGTTTCCTTACCCATGGGAACTGGAGGTGCTCTGGGTCAGTCAGAGCCACAGTTGAAATAGGAATGCCACTCACTTCTCCATTTGGATCTGGGAAGCAGACTCTCTCTCTCTCTCTCTCTCTCTCTCTCTCTCTCTCTCTCTCTCTCTCTCTCTCCCCCTCCCTCCCCCTTTCTCTCTCAGCATATATGTATATGCATATGTTTAGGTATACTGTGTATGTATACACACAGCATAGAGTGATAGACACACATATACATACACACATACACACATTTATATACATACACTTATGTGCAGATAAATATAGTATGAGATTCTGAAAAATGACCAAGCAAACTCTAGCTAAAGAGTATCAAAGTTTATTAAGGGCAACATTATTCACTCAGTATCTCTCACAAATAGTTGTCTCCATAGACGCATTATAACTGTAAATGCTGATTTTCGTTGATAAAGATGTCCCTATCTCTACTCTCCTGAAAGATAGAGTGGCAGGGAAAGGAGCAAAGGAAGAGACTTTACTACTTAGTCCTTTAAAAAAAATCCCATATGCACATACATTTATGTGCATATACTTATGTGTGACTATATAGACAAGTATATATACATATGTGTATATATGTCTGTATCTATAGAACATAGACTATCAATATAGATCTATCAATATCCATAGACATATGTTCAGATAGGTAGATAGATAGACAGACAGACAGAGGTACATATGAAAGAAGATAAAGACTGATTTTCTCCAGTCTCCTGGTAATAATTCTAATTACCAGCCTCTAGTGAAGATGATGTCCATTACAAAATCTTCACTATTTTTTTCATAAAATCATATATGGCAAAAAAAGTATTAGTGTCTGATAAAGAAAGGCATGTGGCAGTAAATAATATAAGAAAACATCTGTAATATTGGGAAGAAAGAAGTTTGCAGAGCTGTATGTGGTAAATTTTCTTCTTAATTTGAAATTGCCAATTACCCAGTTACTATTAGCATTAAAGGATAGTAGGGATATTTAGTTAATTCAGGAACTTATATTAGTATCTTATTTTCCTCAATTTATCCTTGCAGTTTTTCTCAATTACTTCTTAGAGCTTTTTTTTCCCCTTTGGGACCTAAAAATCAAGAGCTTTTATTTATCTTTAAAAATATAGTTTTTTGAGATCTTTCTAACAGTTATTTGTCAAGGCATGTGTTAATTTGTTACCCTTTGCAACATATTGCAGGAGCTGTTTTGTTCTGGGTTTCTAATAACAGTCATCTAGTTTCACTGTTTTTGATATAAGCTATATGCTTATACTACCCCCTCCCAAATCCACATTCCTGTTTTAATGAGCCCTAATTAATTCCTCCACCAAAACTTTCCTACCTTGTTCATCCATCTCTTAAACCATTCCATTGTGGCTAATGGAACCACAACTCTACTCTTAAATACTATGTGTTATATTCTTAATTTTTTTTAATCAATTCTACATTTCTCTGATCACTTTAACTGAAATATACATTATCCTGAAGATTCATATTCTTTGGCCTTTCTCTTTTTTGGAAGCCATTCTTTCTTCCATTTCCCCGAGTCAAAGGGCCAAGAGGAAGGGTTGGCATACTCCTTACTTCCTGCCACTTATACTACTGCCCTTCTTCACTATTTTCAACTTGTACCTCTCCTTTAAAGCCAACTCTCGTAGTAAATTTCTATTATAGAATAATGGGATTATAGGAATTAAATCTGTAAGAGACCTTAAAGATCATCTATTCTAATGCCTTCATTTTAATTATGAAGAAACCAAGTTTCAGACAGCTCAATGCTACCTAGTTAGTGATCATCTGAGCCAGGATCCAAAATCTTTCCATACTATACATTAATTAATAAACTTTTTCTATATGATTAATGTGACCTCCAACCTCTTCACTCATATCTCTCTGCTTCTCCCCCTACCCTGCCCCACCCAGCAGCCTCCCTTACCTTGGCTTTACTTGCTTCCTTATGCAGCCTTAATGGACAAGTTTGTGTTTCAATAGCTACTATCTTAGCATACCTTCTCCCACCCACTCCATTATGGCTGACCTGCTAATTTTCACTCTCAGGTAGTACCCACCATCTACTTTCTCCATTCCTTATCCCAAACTGCTGATCAATGCTAGAAAATAATCACAAAATGGAGCTGATTTCAACAACTCTAAGTTTGTGGTACATAAACTCAGCTGGGTTCTCACTGCTGATTAACTATCCTTTTACTCTACTCATCTCACTTCCCTATCTCATTCCTCTCATAGCAATTGTTCTAAACCATTTCCTCTTTTCTCAAGTCCCAGGCTGTACCCTTCCCTTATTCATGCCAAATAACTAGCCTTCCATTTTCCTAAGATTTACTCAGCTTACTTACTCTACCTAAACCTTGATAGGGATATCACACAGAGTAATTGCATAAATTTTGGTTTCAAAAGTCAAAATTTCTCATTAGGACTGATCCTTTTTTTTTACTGGAGATAATTGCAAAACTCCTTTAGGATGTTGATCATGCAACCATTTCTTTTTTTTTTTAAACAAACTTTCAATCACTCCCTTTCCCTTGACTTTCTACTATCTGTGTACAAAAACATCAAAGTTTACAATTTTTTTAAGCCTTCTCTTCTCACCCAACTATTCATCTCCTCCTTTCCTATTTCATGGCAAACTTCTAGCAAAATAAATTATTTATATTGCATGCCTTTATTTTATGACCTATTCACCCCCCCCAACTTAGCAACACTCTGACTGTTGTCTTTACAACTCCATTGCTCTCTCCACCTTGTCTCTGAATCAATGATTTTAATTTGTCTTTTGTTTTTCTTTCAGTGTTTCTCCTACTTGACTTTTTTTTTTAAATAGCATCTCACTGTTGGTCACTATCTCCTACTCAACTTCCCTGGCTTAAGATATACTACATTGCATTTCAGTGCCCAGACTTTTCTAATCATCCTCCTTTGTCTTCTGTCCTTCTCTCCCATGACTTAGTATGACTCTCTCTCAAGTTTTGTGCTGCTTCTGCTTCTCTGCTTTTATCACACTCTCCTTTGGCAATTTCCTTCATTTCCCAGATTCCAACTACCATTAAAATAATTTGACTTTCGGCCCTCCCAGCTTCTATCTCTGTCTCTTATTTTCCCTAGTGAGTTTCAGAACCTTGCCTTTAAAACTGAGAGAGCATATTCAACACGGATGTTGCAGTGACACTGAAAACTCAGTTTTAGACATGTCATGTTTGAATTGCAAATATGTTCACACATCATGGCTTTCAATAATCCTTTCTCTCACTGTTATCATCAATGGTCACAGGTTAAAAATATAGCTTTTATTTTTTTTCCTCTGTGACCTTTCTTTACATCCAATCACTTACCAAGTCTTGTCAATTTTACTTTGACACATTTTTCATGTTTTGCTGTGGTTGGCGCCTCTCTATTCCAACTATTATTACTCTAATATAGACCTTCATTAGTATCTTCTGCCAAATAAGACTTCACACCTCTGTAATCTCCCTACTTTAATCTATCTTTCATACTTCTGCTAGGTTAATTTTTCTTACACATCAATCTGGTTATCTCATTTATATTCTCAAAAATTCCCATTAGCTTTTCATCACATTTCAAGTAAATTTCTAAAGATTGGGAAGCTTTAAATTAACAGGCCCAAACTGAGAGAAAACAGATTCAAATTTCCACATCAATGAATGGTCTAGATAAGGGAATCAAATGTTCACCAAATTCTGAAATATTAAAACTTGAATCTTCATCAAAGTAATTTGGAGACAAAAGGTAATAAAATATAGAATTGTTTACTCCAACCAACGCTATTGTCAGGAAACATGAATGGATTTTTTAAAAAGCATAAGCAAATTTATGAATGACAGAACCAGAAATGACTCCTGAAAGAAGTTAAGGTTGTTATGAGGGAGGGTAAGCATATGCTCCTGGAGAACATCCTTTGGGACCACTGTTGTCAGCAGAATATATGCTGGATAAACCATGAGTCTAATTCATGATGGCAGTTTTTTTTTTGGTTTGTGATAATTTAATTGTTTTTCTTAAGTAAATATTCAAAATTTGTGATGGGGCTCTCTAAAATTTAATAATAGAATAATAAGCATTACAAATTAAATATGCACAAATGGACATTTTCCATTTGCATTGACATAGAATAACAAATTTAGCTAGGCAGTTATGTGTAATGATGTCAGCTCAGGGATAATTGGATGTTGCTGAGATTGAACAAGCTGAATCATTATTTTAGGGATAACCAAATGTCACCAAAATGTGGACAAGAGCTCGGTCTTTCTTCTAAATTGTGCTTTGAAATTTCTTGTGTAAAGCTATTCTTTGCAATTGAATAAGGGTAAAGAGAAATTGTCGTAGTATCCATAGAAAATGATATTTGGATTGTAAAAGTTGCTTTATGCAGGCCTATTATCTTTACAATTTTTTTTTACTAGCATACAAAATTCTGGTGTAATTTGTGAATCAGACAGCCTATGTATGAGTTTTCTCAAATTAGGAAGTTCCTCAAAACTATCTGTCATCTTAGAGGGTTAGCAGCCAGTCACCTAATGAACTAGGCTTTCATCATAGACCTACCCACAAAGACTCTGTAACTCTAAGGAAGAATAAAAGCAGTTTTCTTCCTCTCTGGGACTGCAGCTCAAAGACAGTCAGAAAATAGCTATATTGATGGGAGGAGTGATTCATGGATGAAATGGAAAGTGACTATCTAGCATGTTTAATGGTTAGTCATTACCATTCCATATCTCAAAACAACAAAGAGTAGATTCTTTTCTTTCACTGGGTGTATAATACAAACTTTAGTAAATTTAGAGTATTGCCAAGTATTACAAAATGTGATGTGTCAGAACATGTAGACAAATGTGTTTCCTCCTTTATGCATAGTTACAGATGCTAGTTAATGCTCCTAGATTACTTAGTTGATTGAATTGTGCTAAGCACATTTTGCAGTGGAAGTATCATGGTACTCAGTATGAGGAGATCTGAGTCCAAATACCTACTCCAATATCTACTAGCTGTCTGATCTTGGACAAGTCAGTTCATTTAAGTAAGTCATCTGTAATATGACTCAGGTTGATAATAATTGTAACTAGATCAGCTGGCACATCAGAAGCACTCAATAAATATCCGTTGATTGAATGAAATGCAGATTTAAAAGTGCTACGGAGATGTCGGTTATCATTATTGTTGTTAATACCTACTTTTCAGCCATTAGCTCTGTATATAGAAACACTGAATTTGCCCTTTATGAGTTTGTTGAGTTACTATCCTAGACCTCAACCTGAAAAATATAATTTAATTTACTCTTTGCTCTCCAAACATGCTATTTTAACTTAGATATCAGAGAGCTATTTCAGAGCCAGAAATGCCTAGGTTAAAATTCCATCTCTGCCATACTAGTTGTACCATTCTGGGTAAATCAATTAACCTTTCTGTCCCCTAGGCAGCCTTTAAGTCTTTAATTTGCAGAACACTTGCTGATTTGCATTATTAGAAGGCATTTTCTCACTGAGAATGAAATCAAAGGTTTAGAATCTCTTGCACTGCAACTACCACAACCACTCCCACCAGAAATAATACTGGTGCTCAAATGTGATAGCTATAGATGTAATCAAATATTTTGTAGAGTATAATAACAATTATCTTCATGCAAACATATTGTTTATGTATTTTCTCTATTTCCCTGTTTCTCATTCCCCCCCCATACTCCATTTTCTGTGCTTCCTTGGAAATCCTTTGTAAAGCAAAGAAAATTAATCCAGCATTCTAATGCACTCCTCTTTGTAGACAGTCAATCATTAAATAGATAAGAAATCAGAAAACATGTGAGTGAACAAATAATGAATCACAGTAATGCCATAGAATGGTAAAGCACTATTCTTTCAAAGCAGGAACTTTTATATTATTTCACTTAATCACAAAGAGTTATGTAGAGGAACAGAGAATCCCCATTTTACAGACTGGATATTGAAATATAGTGCCCTTTCAAGATACACAGATCTTTTGGGAAAGTCAACACAGATTTTCAGAGACCTTAAAACATAATCCAACAACTTAACTTTATTGTTCATTCTTTCAGAACTGGAGAGCCATGGTATTCTTCTGATGTTTGGGGGAAGGGAAGAAATCTGGGTAGATGAAAGAATACTCTCAATATTTAAATTGACAATATTGAGAAAACAGGAGTTTTGCCTTTGGTATGGAGCAAGGTAGGAGAATAATAATAATAAGGAGAAAAATAAAGCTTGGGTAAAAACAGTAGACCAAACATGAAGAGTACAATACCAATGGGAATTGGAGAGCTGGAGAATAATACCATGAGTGTAACAGACACTTAAAAGGTATCGGTGATGAGTAACTAAAAAGTTGAAAATGGATGCAGAAATTGCTAAAAACAAACTTTATCTACTTTACAACTTTGCCATTGGTTGGTACAATATTAAAAAAAAATCATCTCATGCAGCTTTTGGCATATACACAGTAGGTTGCCAATCTCTGCACAAGACAATATTGTCTCTCATAAAACACCTTTGGGCTGCATGTAGAGTAGCTACAATAGAATAGAAAGCACTCTGTGAATTCATACCACAGATATCATGATGTCAGAATTATACCATACCCTACTGCTGTGCTGAACAAAGTCAAGGAAATATGAAATCTCTTTCAATGCCACTACCTGCTGTTTACCTAGCTATGAACTGCTGCTGTTTACTCCCCCAACTGCATTTCCAGGGACCCTCTACAGGCTGTAATGAGGATATGTCCACTATCATTAAAGTTCAGAACATTATGATGCCAGCTAGCAAATTCTATTGTAATGAGGTGGCAGAATACATGGAAGATCGTTTCCCTCTTCTCAATGAATCCTATTTAATCTCATTATTAGGTTTTGACTTCATGCATTAAAAAACCCAGCAGCATAAAATGAAAAGAAATCTTTAATTTTGAGGGTACAGAAAAGAGATAAATGAGAAAGTTTCACTAAATATCCTAATTTAACACTGACTAATTACCAATTCCTAACAGAACAATTTTTCTTTATTCAGAAACTGGGAACTTCCTTATTCAGAACCTAGCTCTAGATCAAAGGTTTCTAGTCTAACTGGTCCAAGATTCTAAATACTGTCTGGAATAAAATAAGACTTTCTCATTGCTTCTCAAGCAAGAAAATTGCTTTCAGTAAGGTTTGTTTATTTTGTGCTTTTCTGTGGTATATAGGGAACATCTTTTTTTTGGAGCAGAAGGCTGGGTAAGTGAGGGAAAAATATCATTCTCAAAAATGAGATGATATTGTTCTATTTTAGTTCTTACTGTTTTTTTTAACAATACAACCTTCTCTTAAGGTTTGTAATGATCACTTAAAGCAACAGATATTTTAAGGTGGGGTGAAATAGCCCACTCATTTTTGTTCTACCGTCAAAAGCCATTGTTAGTTATAATATTATCCTTTTCAAAAAACAATAATTTATTTTCTAGATCTATTTGGGGAAAGGATTATTAATACTATTGATTTTGGTTTAAGTTATCTGAAACATGTTGACTACACTAAAGTTCTTCCTTGGTATCCAATCATGACATAGAGGAGAATATGGCTTCTTAAAGGCTAAGCCAGTAAAAGCACAAACTCTAGCAGGACCTACAAAGCCTTCAAAGGAGCATGAGTGGATGTAAAAAAAAAGTGGAATGTGCTGCTCAGAGAGGCTGTGTCTTTCCTTTTCTTGAATGTCTTTAAGCAAAAGTATGATGATTAGATGACCACTTATTGGATATGTTATAATGGGGATTTATTTTGGCTACTGGGTGGCCTATAGGACCCTCAGGGCCCCTCCTAATTATCAGATTCTATGATCTGTTATACCTGTCTTGGTTCTGCCCTTTAAAGTTACACAGCATAACTCTCATACCTCTGCTGAACAAAAGATTTGTTCAGAAAACAGCTAAACAGCCACAGTTTCTGGAAGTTTGGCATATATTATCTATAATTAATAAGGATTTAACCCCACTTTTATTCCAACATTTACAAAATTAAATTGGGAAGGGGAGAAAAGGCATGCTTTTCTCTCCCTTTGTTTCCAAAACCTACATCGAAGCACCTTTCATATTTGTGGATAATTACGGACGTGTGAGATTGTGTGTGAATTTGTGTACTTTAAGATTGCACCTTTCCTAAGTATATGCTCATATATTTACTTCCTGCTCATATGCATGTCTCTTTGTGTGTTTGTGTGTAGAGTAATGAAAGGGGAGATGAGTTTAGTCTAGGATGAAACTTCCACAAAGTTACTTTTTCTTTTGCTTGTTTCTTTCTCATTTTCCTAGCCCTATTTCAGGTAGACATTTTTCTTAGCCTGTTGCTGTAGTTATTATTATTGTTGTGGTGGTAGTGGTGTGCCTACTACTTTGAACATATTCTCCCTCTGTGCATGTGTTTGCCTAATCACTGGATTTGATAATTTACTGAAAAGTAGTGGGGAATACAATAAAAGTGGGACAGAATAATTTTCTATAGGAAGACTTTTGGGAATTCTTCAATTGTTCATGCCTTTACTTACAAACTACTTCATATTTGACTACTTTGTATATATCCCTTCAATTTATTTTACATATAATTACACAATATATTTTAAATATGATTTATATATCCTATATAAAATTATCTCCCATTAGAGTGGAAATTCCCTATTAGTAGGGATTGTTTTATTCACTGTATTTATGCTAGCAGTGCCTACCACAGTGCCTACCACAGTATTTAATATATGTTTGCTGGTCAACTTATTAATGATGCAATGTAAAGGGTACCATATTGGATTGTTAAAACAATTTTTGGTTTGAATCCTAGATTTGCCACTGGGGAAAAGTCACATAACTATGGGAAGTTAAATCTCTTTATCGATCTGTGAGAAGAGGGGTCTAGGTGACATCTAAGGTCTGATCTGAGTCTATGACCCTACTAGTTGTGGTCTATGAATTATTATGTTCATATTTGGCTTCATGGGAAGAGTAGACTTGGTCAATTGCCTCCATAAATACCAACTTTTTCAAACCTTGGACCGCAGCTCAAGCTTGCTGATCACCTGAAATGATGGGCAAGTATAAAATTTAGAGGCAGTAGAGGGGAAAAATATACTCGTTGGGTAAATGGGTTTGTGACTCTGTTCTAGGCTTATTAAGAAGAAACATGTAGATAAAGTAATATGGAATTACCTAGGGAAAATGCTAAAATATTATTCACTATTATGTTCTCTCAATATGATAACTCAGCTCTTTTCCAACTTCTACTTGTGGTATGAAATGATACTTCAAATTGGCATGCTTTAATATATGTATGTGTATGTTCACATTTTTGAGAAAGTTAATTTTATTTACAAAAGGAAAATCCTATTTTTCACCTTATTCCTAGGTCTATCAGTGGTGTTTATGTCCTTTCTCTATTTACCCAATCTGTGAATTAGAATATTTTAATGTAGCTCATTCAAAGTATTTTATAAAGAAAATAGAAAAAAATAGATGGTAGAAGATTAAACAAAGTAAATCTAACATATATTATTCCTTATATTATATTATATTGTATTGTGTTGTGCTGTATTGTATTGAATTGCATTATATTATATTATATTATATTATATTATATTATATTATATTATATTATATTATATTATATTATATTATATATATTCAGGGCAACTATCTGAAGTGACCCAATAAATAAGAGTGTTGATTTCCAGAGATGTCAAAGTTTTTTCACAATGAAATAAAATAATTTTTATTATCAATTGTCAATGAGATGGACTTTCTTCTGATTCTCTGATGTCCGAGAACTCCTCTTCTCTGTCATTAGTGAAATTGTTCAAATAAGCCAATCTTCTGAAAACTTGATGATAGCTCTAATATACAGCCAAATCAGTTGCTTTATTCAAATCAGTATATTTATTCATCTGTAGATTATTCAGGACAAATAGTTATTTTTTTTCTTATATTGTCAAGTTATAAATACAGTAAGCTTTAGAAACCATATTCACTTATCCAATAAAAAATATAATATTGGGAAGTGGCAAACAATTGAGATTTATACCTTTAATGGGAAAATTTTGCTGTTGGTGCTGCTGCCAAACAGACTGATAAAAATAATTATCAAAAGGGTCACTTTTAAAGGTATTGACAAAGTTCAATAAGAATAGATTGTTCAGACATTAACATATTCATTCAAAATTGTTTTTGGTTGTTCTGTGCTTGTAGAATCTGAACACCACTATTTTTCTATTTACCCTTTGGATTTGATAATTTGCTGATCTACAGGAAGCTTTTCCTGACTCCCTCAATTGCTCATGCCCTCTCTTAACATATTTTGTTAAACATAGTTGAAATAAGTGTGTAACTACACTGAGTCTATGCTGATAACTATAAGTATAGGACCTAGGAGATTATTAGACATTATAATGGACAAAGAAAACAAGATAAAGATTGATATTTACAAAGAAGGGTTTGGGGGGAAAATGTGCCAAAGTTTCAAAATTTCCTTATTGGACACTATGCGTACATGAAGAAGGGGATAGTGTTAATTTCTGTACTTAATTTCCTGATGAGGGATATATTATAATGAAAATACTCTACTTCTGAGCTATGAAACATATAGTCAAATGCAAATTAATCCAGTAGTCCCTTATTTTTAACAGTATTTTATCAGACTACCAGATCATGCCACACTTCACATTCAGCTCCACTCTCAATTTTCCCAACCCTTTTTCCTTCTTCACATGGGGTATAGGAATCCCATCCATACTACCAAAATATCACTGATTCTGAAAAGGGTAAAAGGTCATGCTAACTGAGTGTCCTAGAGATCAAATCAATATCTTTTTGTCTCCATAGATACTCCCTTCCCTGGTCATAACTCTCATATACTTATACATAAATACACATATATAAAGCTACATAAAAATTATGTGTGTTTTCTCCTCTAATAAGTAAGATTCTTAAGGGCAGGAACTCTTACTCTTGTGTTTGTATCCCTAGCGTAGTGTCTGGTACCAAATAATCATGGAATAAATACTTTTTCATTCATTCATTCACTCACCTTGATATATGGTTTCCTAACTTTTAAAATGAAATCTGTTTTAAACATTTAAACAATTTCATTACAATATCATTTTTCATTTCAGTGTTATTATACAGTTACTTAAATAATTTTACACTCTACAAAATCCTACTATGTTGCCTCTGTGGAGATGAACTTTTATTCTTGAAGTCAGATCATAAACATTGGCAGATTCTACCATCTGGAAAAGATCTGAGGACTTGAACTAGGAGCATGTCAACTTCATAAGGCCCACTCTAACTAAGAACAGAGAAGTTGGACACTTGGTGATTTTTTTTTTGGCCAAGACAATTCATGAAAAAAATACACATACACATACATATGTGTATGTGATTTTAACTTTAAAAAAATAATTCTTATTAATTTCAGCCTAACTGTGATTGTTCAGAATTTCAATTCAATCAATTAACAAATATTTCTTGAGCAACTGTTCAGCACGAAGTATTGAACTAGGGTTGAAGGCAATGCAAAACAAACAATAAAAGACAATATCTGTCTCAAAGGAGTTTATATTCTACTATGGAATATGGGCTATACAATTATTACTTCAAAATAGACTATGAAAAGCATATAAGGTACTCATTTCTTTTGTTTTGATATCCTAGGTACATAACACACTGACCTAGACAAAGTGCTTCTGAGTATTTTCAGAATTATTGAAGTGACCATACATGTTTTAAATAGGCATACTTTGACACATAGCATTTGTAATGGAAGCATCTTCTTTTCTGAGTTTATTGAATTTAATATAAATGTGAACATTATTCACATTAATGCGATTAGATTGAATTTTATCAAAGCACCTTTTTTATTTCTTGTATGTGCTTTGAATCATTTGCTTTTTGTGAAAGCTAATGAGACAATAAAGCAATATTCCCATTATGCTACATATTTTCCTAAAAATTGATGCTTATTTATGCTTTCTTAAATCCGATTATAGTTTAAATTTATCCTTTTGTTAAAAAAAAAAAACAAAAAAAAACAATAAAAAAAAAACATGCTTCAGTAATGAGAACGATTATTCCCTACCTTGGCTGCAATTTATGTATTTGGTTATATCAGACTTTTCTATTTTGTTTTTGTTAAAGAAAATGGTCACGTGATTTTGTACACTTTTGTTGTTGTTGCTCTTGTTGCTACTATGGCTGTTGAGTTGTTTCAGTTGTGTCTTACTTTTCTTGACCCCATTTGGGGTTTTCTTGGCAAGGTTACTGGGGTGGTTTGCCATTTCCTTCTCCAGTTCATTTTATAGAAGAGGAACTGAGGCAAATAGGGTTAAGTGACTTTCTCAGGGTCACACAGTTCATAAGGGTCTGAGGCTGGATTTGAACTCAGATCTTCCTGACTCCAGTCTCATGGTACTACCTAGCTGCCCATTTGCCCACTATTCAAAATCTAAATTCACTAGACCATATCTGTAAAGCATTGTTATCCTTGGAAACCTACACTTATAAACTGTGTTTCCTTTGTTTCCACACACCCAGTAGGGAATCTGAGGGCTAGGTGACTATTTATAATTCTTACAATAACTGTTCTAAGATTTCATAAAGATTTTCTGGGCCTCTACAAAGAATTTGTGGGCTTCAAATGAGGCCGCTGGTGGAAAGTTATCCTTTGTTCTAGAATATAGTGATGTCTGTCTGTCTGTCTATCTAGCTAGCTATCTAGCCACCTTCTCCATCAATTTTTAGTAAACAACAGAAGCTAACAATTATTTCTTTTACTCTTTCCTTGACTTCTCCAAAGTTCATTGGGGTCACTGAAAGAGCATGATACAAATAAGTGAAAACATGTAGAAGTCAGAATTATTTTCAGAATTTAGAATGTATAACTATAAATTTTTTTTTAATGAGAACAATTTATATAGGCAATATGCATCCTTAAGGAAAGTATTAGTAGGGAACAGACAGGCTTTCACAACTTCTGCACTTGATCACATTTTATACACAAAATTGACTAAACATTTAATCTCCTCTGAGATTACTGGTTTTTGACTTTGTAAAACAAAATACTCCATTTAGAGGTTCTCCTCCATAATGATATTTCTTCTGCAAATGTTAAAATGATATGATTTTCCTGTGGATATGTAACAATAACTGTTACTTTAATAGCCACCTTATTGTTAATAGCAAGGCTTAACAGAGAAAGATAAATTATTTTTTAAAAAAGTGTTTTGTCAGTGCTGTAGAGAATATAAGCGTGAAGTCCAAATGAGGCAGCTGTTGATACAGTGGATAAATCCCTGGGCCTGGAATGAGAGAGGTCAGAGTTCAAATTTAGCTTCAGAAACTTACTAGTTTTTTCACCCTGGGCAGGTCACTTAACCTCTGTTTGACTCAGCTTCCTTAATTGCAAAATGGGGATTAATAATAGCACCTATCTTTCAGGGTTGCTGTGAGGATCAAATAAGTTAATATTCATAAAAAGTGCTCAGCAAAGTGCCTGGAACATGGTAGGTATGTTATAAATGCTTATCCCTTTTTCTCCTTTTCAAATGGAAGACCATTCACTATAGATGATGAGGTTTTCCAGATTTCTTTTTTTTTTCCAGCTGATATAAAACAAATATATAACAAAAAAGAATAGGATATTGCAAAACGTTCTGGATATGATCCATAATCACTCAAAAGAACTAAGTCCAATTTTCTGCTTAGGAAACTAACAAGAAGTAGATGAAGAATGTATATTTGTTGAGTTAATTTTATGCAGTCCAAAGAGTCAATCAGTTTGTACCTTGACCAGATAATAATGTTGGAAAGCTAACTAGATCCAGAATTGAATAGGTGACTAGATCGTACTGCTTTGTAGTAATTCTGAAATGCTTTTAATAGCCTTAAGTGAATCTCATCTTCTTAATTCCAGTATTTACTGGTAATTGTGTAGGACTGTGAATCATAAAATATTATAGATGCCAAAGAACTAAATTTGCAGATCAAAGGCAGTAGAGATAAATATGGTGGCTGTCAATAGCCAACTCCATTTTGCCAATGAATAACTATATTAGGAAGGCAGAATTTATGATTTCAAAGAGAATCTCATATGTGCCTAAAAGGTCCGGAACTGCAGGATATAAGGAATTCTCTAGGCAGAAGGCAGGAGAACTAAAGCATGTATTTACACTCCACAATAACAAGCCCACAAACCAGCATCCCCATTTTGATATTTTCATCAAAAGCTTCCAGGCCCAATAAGTCCGCCTTACAAGGGTAATCAGAAGGCCACAGAGAAGCGAGATGGTATAAGGCAAAATCGTATACATGCTTCCGCTCTACGGTAAGAAGATTACCCACTAGCCTCTAGTCAGTTCTGCTACCGGCAGCTCAGCTTCGGCTGTAGGTGTCTCTGGCTCCAACCAGAAAAGGAAAGGAGGATCTTCAAGCTGTCCTCTCCCCTCTTATAGAGTTTTTGACATCATCAAGCACCGCCTGAACAACCAGGGCCGATTGGTTCTTGACTTGGCCCCTCCCCCAGCGTAGACCACGTTAACACACCTCCCCTCAGCCAGCGCCACGACTCATCACACAGGAAGCTCTGGTCCTGCCCCGGAAGAGCAAGCCCCAGCGTCCAGGGAAGCTCAACGAGGCGAGCTGAGTCATTCAAAGAAAACAAAGTCCATTCTGGCTACAATAACTGAAGAGCAGAATTGGCATAAAGTGGTATTAAGGAAGTATATACCTAGGAATGGAGGTAGGCTGCTGATGCAAAAAGAGCAAGGGATAACTAATGCATAGTTTGCATGCTGTATTTTCATGCAAAGTCAAAAAATCCCAAGCAGACCCTCTGATATGTGGGAGGAAGACTCTGTAAAGGATTTGTGGGAGAAGACAGGCAAGAATTATACAGGGTAAGCAGGCATAGATGAGCTTCCTTATGTACTTTTGGAGGGAGTACCCTCACTGATGAGATATATGAAAGTCACAATCTGCCTTTTTATATGTATCTTTTACTGATAAACAGGTATTGTACATTACATAGGTTGGAATTATCAAAATCATTGCATGAGCAGTGCCTAAATTCATTCTTCATCTTTGGGGTTCTTTATTGCCAAGTTCCTAGCTTTTCTAGCATTCAGGAGAGTCTCAAGAGGAGTTTTCCAGACAAAAGTCTCCTAACAAACACTGAATAAGTCAGGTTGACAGACTAATTTATTCAGTTCCTTGAAGACAAATAAGGAAAAAAAGTCACTTTCTACATTTCCATGGTTTTCACCTAACTCCTCTGAACTATGGTTTAGACTCCTTATTAACTTGTTCTCCTGGCTGCTAAATCATCTTGAATATAGTCAGGGATGAAGCTAGAGTAACCTGCATCCCTAATCTTCCATGTTAATGGTTTAACTATACATGAAATGGAAAATTGCTGACAGTGTTCTGAAAGCAGGATGTGGAATTATTACCGGGGGGTTTATTGGAAGAACTCATTAAATTTCTCCCCTAAATATTTCTCCCTGATGCAAAATTTATTATAGTCAGACTTATTTTGACTAAAGGAAATATCCCTCCAAGTATAGATGGCTAGTCTATCAGCAATCTTCCTTATGTGGTAATGAGTCTCTTTGACTTCATATGTGTGCCCTTAAATACTAATCTTTAATCTAATCACTTTGTATGTTTTTCTTCAGTTATGATTTTAGTATTTTAGTTCATTATCAAGTAACTTCACTGTATGAATTGTATTCAACTTGACCTATCACTAACTATTTTTCCCCTCACCCCAAAGCTAACATACTTAATCAAGAGAAGCATTAGTTTCTTCATATACAAAGGGATAGTGCTTAAGGGCAGATGCTCTCTTAAGGCATTGTGGTTCTAAAGCTCTGATTCTATAATACTCCTCCTTATTTCTCTTTAACTTGCTTAATATTCCTCCCATCATTTACTTTCTGTTCTCTACTTTTAACTCAGTATTTCCTTTTATATTAATCCATGCCTCAACAAATTTCTTGTATTTCACATATAAGTTTTCACATTGCCTTTCTTTAACACCTATTTTTTAAAAAAAGTCAAGAAGTTGGGCAAGAAATCCAAGTGTTTTTTTTCTATTTTGACTGTTTTATAAGATAGATACTGAGAAGTCCAGGAAAGGGCTTCACACAGAAGCTTAAAGCTATCAAATATGCCTTCATCTTATTTAATATGTATGTATATATACCCCAGATCCTGATGTTGATATGACAGAAATCAGCCCTTAAGGATAATACAGGTAAGAGTTGAGGCTGGGAGGTCCTGCAGAGGTCAGGATGACTAAGTCAATGAGGAGAACAACAGCATGAATAAGAAAGAAGAGAGAACAGTAGCATGAATGGTTGTCAATTAAGGTGAGTAAGGGGTTGCATATAAGGTGAAAGGGTAGAGGTGGGATCCTTGCTGATGTGTAGTAAAAACAATGAATCTGAACAAGAGAAAGAAAAAGAAGAAAAATGGAGTTGTATAAAGAAGATCCTCTGGTCATTTAAAACGGCTAAGATCCTCATTCCTAGTAAGGTTGCTTCCTTCCATCACTGCTATCTCTCTGTGCCACAGGAAAAGGAAACAGCCTGATTAAGTATAAAATTTAGATTCCTAACTTTTTCATAAGATACTATTTTTAAAAAGTTCCTGAACCTTTATGATTACAGTTGCATTTGAAGCAGAGTGTGGATGCACGCACACTGTGAGTCATTGATGGAGGATGTAACCGGGTTATAGTGGTGAGCTTGAAAAATGATGAGGCAATCATTCAAAATTGAATAGTATATGGTGATTCATTCAATAGTAGTTCCTGTATCTAACTTGTTGAGAGAGAAAGAGACAGACAGACAAACAGACAGACAGAGAAAGAGAATAATGAGCAAAGGGCATGTGAGATTGAGGGAAAGGAAGATCAAAGGAAATATGTGGTCAGGGGGGTCTAAAGAAATGCATTTAGGTCTTTCAGCCTATAAGTAAAGTAGAAACTATAAAGACTTATGGAGACTATAATAGGAAGAATTTAAGAGTCTTGATATGAATATGAGAATATTTTTTAAATAAAGTAATTAATACATGGAAATCATTGTGCTAGGAGGTAGAGACAATAAAAGTCCCTGTCTCCAGGAAAATATTGTATAGTGTAATGTTGAGACACAAAACTATATTACATGATAATTTGGTCTAATCTTAGGCCCCATCACCTGAAGTTGTTGCTTATGAAGAAAATTCAGCTACTGTTTACAATAAAAATAAAATAAAACAAGTACTTATTTAAAAGCTTATTTGAAATGACTACGTCATTTCCCTACTTAATAAAGTTCAATGGGTTCATCTTAGCTTTAGGAACAAATATAAAATCATTGGGTCTTTAAAGCTTTCCACAAATTTTGCCTTTTCAGTCTTTTAAAACTTTGCTCCTCCTGACACACTCTAAAATATTATGATATTGGGTTCCTTACTATTCCATCTGAATAACATTCCATCTTCTAACTCTGCATCTTTCAGCTGGCTCTCCCTAAAACCTGGAATACTCTGTCTCTTCATCTCTGTCTCTATGCATACCTGAGGAATCAGCTTAAATATTACCTCCTACAGGAGGCCTTTCTCACCTTCTGTCCCCCTTGTTAGTTTATTTCCTCTGAGATTATATTCAATTTCCTATAGATACATATCTATATCTATAACTCTATCTTCTTATATTAGTTATTTTTATGTTGTCTCCCCCATTAGTATGTGAGCTGCTAGGTGCAAGAGAAAATATTTTTCTTGCCTTTTTAAAGTTACCTCTAGGACTTATCACAGTTCCAGTGGCATAAAACAAATATGTGAGATATATATGTACACACATACATATATAAAATATATATACATATACGTATGTATGTATTATGTATGCATGCATGTATAAAATCAATGTCACTTGCAAGTCGTGTCATCATCTTCCTGATGGCATGGTCCTCTTTGAGAATGAATATGCACACATACACATAATACATAAACATACATATATACATATGTAATATATGCTTATTGCTTATGTAGATTATATATGTGTGTATATATACATATATGTATATATGTGTGTATATATGTATATATGTGTGTATATACATATACACACACACACATGTTAACGAGGTTTTTAAATGACTCATTGAATAGTCTACCTGGTATAGGACCAAAGGATGTCACTTTCTGGCCATATGCTTTTTTGTCTTGGATTTAGATTCTCTAGAGCTACCATTCTAGTCACCGTTGTTATTGCATTTTGATAAAAATGAACATAACCAGACAAGTTTTTAGCTTGGAAATTGTCTTCTTCTCAAATAACAAAGCCCTAGTGCAATGCCCTTCTTATAATTGTTAAGACTCACGTTCAAATATTTTTTTTTCATATTCTGTAATGAAAGTCTGGACTTTGAGCAGAAATAATCTTTCCCGTTCTCTTCCAAATATTCCTAAATGTATCACAGTTGCAGCTGGAAAATTTTGTGATTAGCTAACATTTATAATTGTTCAAAGAAAAATAAAACACATAAACATTCTATTTTGGGGAAGAGGGGTCCAAAGCATACCCAGGACCTAACAAAGCAACTGACTTCATTTTATAGAAAAATCCTTGTAATTGCTGAGATCCAGCTGCCAGTTCCCCTTACGTGGATGGGATGATCCTCAACTTCACAAGTCTGTGAATTATTCCATTATTTCCTCCTGCTTGAGTCTCACAAACTAAGTTGCTAGAAGACATGAATACCAGTCATATAAGTCCTGTCTGAGAGCATGTTTGTCTGCCTTATTTCTCCTCTTAGAAAAAAAAGTTTTGAAAACCATGATTAGACAAGGTAACTGCATTCCTAAAAAGAACCTATGTAAAAGGAAATATACCTTTTGGCAACTGATTTGTTAACCCTTACAAAGAGTGACATATGAAGTAAATATGAATTAGTCCAATTACATTTTAGAAGGATGAAGTTGATGATAACCACAATAAAAATAAAATAATCCACATATTTTCAGTAGAACAAAATAGAAATGATCTAATAAAAACCTGGCCCTTTTGCTAGTGGGAGCTGATGTTAAATTTTTAATGTTAGAATTTACAACTTAGAAATTGGCAAATGCTACAAATTAAGTCTTGATTTATTGTTTAATTGATTATCTAGACTTAAGAATAAGATGGAGAAAATGTTAATAATACATGTTCAAAAATGTTAATAATACAAATTAAAAGATGATGAATATAATACCCCTTCCATGGGAGCAGATTGTTAAACATTTACAAGTACAACTTAAAATACCACATACTACCTCAAATTTTAATCACTGTTTTGATAAGTTTCCATTGGATTTTTTTTGTGAAAAAGTATAATTGGATTAACTAGGAAGATATTTGGGTTACCTCAACTCTTTGGCATAAAAACAAGATGAAGAGAATGGAACAGTAAGCGTGGCATTGGTAAAAATGAGCAGAGATGTTTGTGCCCATTGTGCCAATCAAATTTAATTCAGGCACCCAGATTTTTTTTTGAAAATTGTTTCTAAGACCTTATAAAAGTTCTTCTGACTCTCTTTAATTCAGAGGACCCTATATCTAGAGTTGAAGAGGACCCAAGAAACCATCTATTGTAATACTATATATTTTTTTACCAAAAAAAAAAAAGATTACTGACATCTAAGGAGGTTAAGTTACTTACAAAAGATAAATTAGTAAGTAAGATAGTAAGCAGCCAAGATAGTAATTGATTCCTTTGATTCCACAACCAGTGTTATTTTTACTGCCCCAATTATTATAATTCAAATTTAACTGGATATCCCACCCAAACAATGTCCATTTTTCTACTTTTGAAAGACATGCCCTTATATTGATATCAGAAAGAGAAGTGGGCTCCTTCTATTCTGATCTAAAACAGCACATGTAATTGTCCAATATCTGATGCAGAATGAATAAAATGGGAAACAAAAGCAACCAAAGTAAAAAAAAAATACAAATTATGGGAACAAATGGTTTCAACAAAGTTGTTCAACTGCAGGTACTCTATGTCTGCACTAATAGTATACATAGCTGCTTGTCCCAGTTCATTTTTCAAGTATTAATAGCTTTGACACTAACAATTTGAAACCCTACCTCTTAGAGTATAGCTTCTCTTTGAATATAAACACTCTACTTAGGTCTGTGAAAGTTTAATCATGAAAAACAATTGGTGAAAAACACCAAGAAGTCAATCATTTAATTAAAATAAATGCATCCTGTTAATGAATTGAATTAAATATACAAAGCATTAGCCTTTATTTTATTTGTATTTCAAGTTTACTGATTTCCCTAAAGTATTTATTATCCTAAACATGATTCCCCTCATCTTAGATGTACTGTAGAAGGAAAGTGTTATTCTATATCACCTTTTCTCAGCTACTTTTTTTCATGAATAGATATATTACAAACCACGCTAATGAGCTGCTTAGCATTCACATATTAGAATTTTACTCATTTTATATGGAAATAATATAATAAAAATTCCAACATTACTAATTTTATGTGCATAGTAATGAGATGTAAAGCAAACAAGAAAGAATAGGTATATGGTGACAATGAATATGAAATGGATTAGTGTACTGTCAAAGTCCTTTACACTGGTATAAAATTATTAAGCATGTAATTAAGTAGGATCAATTGTACTGTTTGATTTTTTTAGGTAATATTTTAGCTATTTTAGCCATTTCATCTCTTTCCAGAATTTAATTTCACACTTAAGTGGTCTTGCAACTTCCAACATTGGATATAAAAGTTACTTAAACCTTCAGCATCTATAATAATAGAGCCACTACAAAAGGGGTATAAATAAAGCACTTGACCTTCACAATAATTAGAACTCTTAAAATTATTAATACCAGAAAAAAATCACATGCATAATGAGTCTATGGACACATATACCTGTGTGTATAAATGTATTATAAATGAATGTGCAAATGTAAAACAATGTAATAGTTATTTGCCTTTATGAAATGCATCTATGACTAACTAAATTACTAAACCATAATAGTACAATAGTCAACAAATATGAAATTATTAATGACATAGATATATTGTATACTAATTACTAGGACATACAACTAAAGGCAAAAGGCAGTCTCTATTGTCAAAGAGCTCACAGTCTAGTTGGGGATATAATCAGGAAACAACTATAAACAAATAAAATATATAAAAATAAATTGGAGACAATCAATAGACGGAAAGCATTAGTGTTAAGGAAAGCATGAAAGGCTACTCAGAGAACATCAAGTTTTACCCAGAACTTTTAGATACATTATATTCTAATAAGAATAAAATCCATTTTAGTTGATTTCTTCATTATTCAATTATATTAATTGAAAAAGAACATATATTTATTAATACACAACTACATATATACATTTATATGTGTATTATATATACATATATATTGTGTGTATATATACATATAATACATATGCATGTGTGTATGTATGTGTACATAGGTACTATTTATATACACACATATAGATAGATATGGTGTGTGTATATCTATCTATATATCTATATATCCATCTATCTATATCAAGTGAAGTCTCAAAAATTTACTAGCTGCAAAATCCTTGGCAAATCATCTAACCTCTGTTCATTTCTGTTTCCCTAACTGTAAAATGAAGATAACAGAACCTATTTTGCAGGGTTATTGAGAAAAATCCAATTCAATATTATTTGAGAAATATTAGCAAGTACCTATCACATGCTATGTATTACATAAATGCCTATTCCCTTACATTGCCCAACCAATAACCCCTTTTAGTGAATATGAATACTACTAAACACATTGTACATTTTAAAAAATATGAATGCACATATGTCAACAACTTTCAATTACATTAAATTATTGATTTTATACTGTACATGTTAGCATGGCACACGACCAATCACAGGGATACACATTACTCTCCCTTCACACTTTTAGAATAAACTATATCTTGAATTCACTTGAAATTTTGTAGAATCAAAATTCATATCATATTTGAAGTACATCACCTCTATTTCAAATCAGATGGCTTTATTCAGTACAAAGGCCAAGTCTATAATCCACAAAATCAAGAAAGAATCAGGAAAATTAGGACAATTATACACATGATAGAAAAATCAAAACTGAAGATCTAGAAGGAATATCAATTATCTCCTAGTCTAACTCCTTTACTTTATATATTAAGAAATTGATGGCCAGAGAAATAGAGTAACTTATCTAAGTCACAGAGCTAACAAATCTCAGAGGTGGCAAAAGAATTTACGTTTCGTAATTTCAAGTCCAGGAATCTTTATGAGATAGCAAAATACTTTCCATGCTTCAAACATAAATGCTAACTTTAAAATAAATTAGCATGTTGATTAAATAAATTTTGATATGTAATAATTGCCTTAGCATTCTGTATGTCTAGTTCTGACTGATGAATTTTGATCATTTTCAAGAAACTGCTATGACACTAAATCTCCCTGTTATTAGAATTCTACTTTTGTGACTGCTGAATCCATAGCCACTAGTTTCAAAGTATGGTTTTCAATATCTGGATTTTAAGAAAACAAGTATAAAGGATAGATTTTAAAGACATAAGACAAGTATAAAGAATGGTCCTTGAAAGTCCAAGACCTGATCACAAAAGGGACCAAAAGCAAGGCTTTTAATCTAATTGAAAACAAATAGCCAGTCACTTCATGAGGTATATGGACATCCTTTGAGTGAATTAAAAAGGAAGTAGCTTCCACATGCATGAAGAAAGACCATGCCTCTGAGTAACCATTAAAAGTTAGTTTATATATGAGTGTATGTGTGTGTGTGTGTGTGTGTGTGTGTGTGTGTGTGTGTGTGTAGGCATGCTTAACTGTAGCCTTGTTTAGGGTAGGAGGGAGAGGAAAAAAAGTAAAAAGTTCACAACAGAGAACAAAAGAAAACCAATAAGGAAGCAAAGCTGGGCAGTTCTGAAAACAATACATACTACTTATTATATAGGTTTTCTCAAAATGGAAATTTACGGTTTTATATTGAATCCTCTCATGATCTGTTGCATATATGGCAATGCTTTTTTCTTCTATTCTCATTTTTATTTAAGTTTCAAATTAAAAAAATTAAAAGCTAGTTTACTGCATCCAGGAAATCACATTTGAAGAGGAACTTAATTCCTGAAAAGGTATATAAAAGACACATGAGGCAGAAGAATGGGAAAGCATCAATGATATTTCCTAGAGCTGGCAGAGCAGAAGCTAAAGCAAACATAATCACAAATTAAGACAACATCATGATTTTGACTCAATGAGTAAGGCTACTTGGATTGATTAGCTATGAGCAATAGAAGTTGTGTAAGGATTTATGTTGTGTTGTTGGACCTTAATAATACCCTAAGGCATTAATTATATATCTTTTTATTTTTACTTTGTCCTCCATATTGGGAGGCTGAAGCCTTTGTCCTTTGAGGAAAGGGATCTTTACTTTGTCGATGTTTTGTCAAACATTCTTAAGCACTGATTTGCTGATATTAGTGTATTTATAAGGAATGAAGTTGGTGGGAGCCAATTTGAGGGGAAAGTATCCCTAAGGAGAAGGTGCTATATCTAACACATATTTTGCCAGAAACACTTTTTATGATGATTCAGAACAAATTATACAAGGAAGAAAAATGAGGAAAATGCTAGAGACAATACAGATACTGATTCTTTGAAGACCTTCAGTAATATAGTCAGTGACTATAAGGCTTAAGGAAGATCAGTCAGGAAATATGATAGGTGAGTTTACCCTATCACATTATTTTCAATTCTACATGATTTTGATTTATACCTCAATATCATTTTTGATTTTTTGGGTTGTGCCACTGCAATAATTCTGATATCAGGAGAAAATAAGAAAGGCACTTTGGATAGATCCCATCCCAGTAGGTAACTTATATGAGGGCCTGGCAAGAGTCACACAAGATCAGTAGGAATGGATAGATACATACATTTACAGCTGGAAGGGACCATAGGGGTTATTCTAGTCCAACTCTTTGGGATTTATTAGTATTATTATTAATATATGTGTATACATATACATACATACATATACATGTGCACACCTTAATAAGATATTGAGTAATCAATACCTCCAGCTCAGCAGGAAATAAGGGAAATTCTTCTTCAGTCCAATGCATTGAAATCCTTGTGAAAATACTTGTATAAATATTATATTCTGATATTATAGAAGCTTATATCATCTGGCAATATCACTATTAATTTTCCAGCCATCATGAATCCATCCTCCTTGATGTTGGTGGGGCCAGAATACAAAAATAAATAAACTTAAATATTGGTAAACTAATATTCATTTGAAGTTCTGTTTCTAGTTATCTCATAGTATGTCTCCTTTTCTCTAGATATTAACTTGATACCATTGGATCACAGATAAAAAATTGGATTACATATATAATTGTGATTTGATGTTGGACAAATTTAAGATGAGGTTTAATTCACTAGAAAAATCAAAGAAAGAGAGACAGGATCCAGATCTACATTTATAAAAATATTTACAATATTTCTTTTTTATGCTACCCCCAAATTGCAAAATAGTAGAGGTTTGCTAAACAAATTGTGGTATAATGGAATGTAATTGCACCATAAATACCACGAAATAAACGATTTCATAGGATTCTTGTAAGACCTTTATGAAGTGATCCAAAGAAAAGTAAGCAGAAATAGTAGAAAAATTTATAGAATAACACTATTATACAGAAAATTAACTGTGAAAGACTTTAGAATTCAGACAAAAAAATGAAGAAACCTTCACCTCCTTACAGAGAAATATTTTAAAATTCAAAAGAGCCCATATATTTCTACATATAGCTAATGTGGGAATTTATTTTGCAATGTAAATACATATTAAGACAGTTCATTTTTTCATTTTTTAAAATGTGCCCAATGAGGGGGTAATTGAAGGGACTGATTAATTTAAAAATAAGTATAACTTCAAAATAACAAATAAAATATAATGAAAATTAATCCTAAAAACCAAAGGCAATGGCAGCAACAACAACAAAACAGTTCAAGTGAAACATTATTTAACTGATATACACTTAACCTTTTAAATATAAGAAGCAATTCAAAATGCAAAAAAAAAAAAAATCCACTTGTAGAAGGGAACTAGCTTTGTGTTTATGCATTATACTTTTAAAAAAAAATAAAAATCCATTTACACTTAAGAACAAACTCAAGTGTTTAAATAAACTTCCATCCCAAATCCCTTGACTGTCATGTTGAAGGTCTATTTGTTACGTTGGTTAAAAAGGCTGATTTACATTTTAGTTGACTTGGTTACATTTATTTTTATTTCACTTTCATGGCTCCACATTACACTTTGTGTAAATCTTATTCTAATTTTATTATTCTCTATTCACAGTTGTGTCCTTTTGCTGAGTTCATATTGTATACTTCATGAAAGCTCTAAACACTTGTTTTAAATCATGACTCTGCCTTTTAAAAAAAAAAGCATTGATTTCCTGTTCTTTTTAAAAGACCATCTGCTTTCAAATGACAGTGGATTTCATCAATAATTTTGAGAAGAAAAAATTGTTATTACACTTTAACACATTTTTCCTGGAATGAAAAGTAACATTCAACCACTATTTAAATATACTAAACTCTTTTTAGAGCTGTGTCTAAAGGCCAAACATGTCATTACTGTAATAAGAACATCCATAATGTGTTTCGGTACTCCTGAGGTCCAAGGTGAAGTAGCAGAATTTTAGAAACAACATTTCAAAAAAAATTATCATAAAATACTGTAATTTGAAAAATCATCCACTATAAATCTGAATTTTCTCATCTCTCTCCCAAAAGAGAGTATATTTGTCACCAATATTCTCCTTTTATTAATTTCCTCATTACAATGAAACTTTTCTTTACAATGTGTAATCATTGTTATTTTAATTTTGATTGTAGGAGTGGCCTGTTGGAAAATGCACTTAATGTGTTGAAAAAAACACATCATTATGGATGGAAAAAAAATCTTTATTATCTAGATTATTTGTACTTTAAGTTATCTTTCTTTTGTATCCTTGCTTTGTGGTGCTATATAATGTTTCTATTAATAAACTTTTCTTCCTGGTTATAATAATTTGAAACTACCAGGGAAATGGAATGACTATGTTACATAAGATTGGGTCCATAGTATAAATTCTACAATTTAAAAAATATTAATTAGGGTAGACATTGTATATTCAACCTTCTTACCTACCACAGCATTTTGAGCTTATTAAACACACAATAAGTAGGTGATAATTGGATTTTTGCAAGCATAAGAACAGTGTTATAGATAAGCGAGGTGTGAAAATTTAGGGGAAGGGGGGTGAGTAAAAATGGCAGAGTTAAATGACACAGTTTTGCCTTCATTCCCCAAAAACCTAATCCACATTAACACAGAAAGAATGCTAAACCAACCTTGGAAAAGGAAAGTCAAAGAAATGAGAGTGAGTCATGTTTCTAGTCCAGAGCAGCTCAGGAAGATATGTAGAAAGAGAATTCTTCTGACACCTGGGTAGGGTAGGGCTATCTGGGAGCTATGGCAAGCAGCAGCAGAAGCAGTATGGAAGTAAGCAAAAGTAAAAGTCACCTGTAAAAGCAGAGGCAGGGAGCAGACCATTGCCAAGGAATGGTAAAGGGACTGAACATTTTGGCAGACATATTCCGGGGTACGTTTGTACTAATAGCAGGAACAGGAACGGGTACTTTCTAGCAACTTTGTCATTCATTGCCCCATTTGATGTCGCAGTTCCAGGGCATAGGAGGGGTCATGGCTATTGGGGTCAAGAGACTTTATCTATGTAAGGGGCAAGGAACAAGTTCCAGAAAGATAGTTATGGCTCTCTGAGCCTAAAAGCATAGTGCAGACTCAAATCTAAACTTAGTTCGGTACATAAGCCTGCAGTGGAACAAACCTGAGCAGAAGACCAAAACCAAAGGGAACCCAGCAGTTCAGTCACTATAAACCTATAGAACCTCTCAACAAGCTGAGTCCAAGGTAAGCAAGTCTATTGAAACTCAACTATACACAAGGCAATAGTACCAAACCAGATCAAGAATTTGCAAAGTGTAGACCAGAAGTGTAGTCAACACATCTTTCACTAGATTTCACTTTGGAAGCATAGAAAATGTACAGGCCCCTAGATTGAGTTGTGAACACAGCAAAAAGACATAAATGAGAGAAGCTCAGGCCAGACTCTCATACAGAAATGAACAGTGCCTAACAGTAATATAAAGTCCAAAGTCAAAAAGTTGACTGAAAAAATGAGCAAACAAAACAATAACAACAACAAACTGACCATAATGAAAATATTTTGATGGCAGGGAAGTTCAAAATACAAACACAGAAGACAATGACTTGAAATCATCTATAAGCAAATTCTCAAAGAAAAATGCATATTAAACAGAAGTCCCTCAAATATACCCAGAAGAGTTAAAGAAAGAAAGAAAAAGAGTGAAATTTAAAAAGAAAAACAAAAAAAAAATAGTGGTAGAGGAAAATAAATGAGATCTATGCAAGAAAATTTTCGAAAGAAAATTAACAGTTTGATAAAAAAAGTTCAAAATACTAAAGAAATAATTCCTTAAAAATCAAAATTGACACAATCTTAAAAGTGACACAAATCCTCACTAAAGAAAAGGAAAAAAAAAAGAACCACTTAAAAGTTAGAACTGGCCAAGTAAAAGCTAATAGCAGAAGGCCTTAAGAAACAATCAAAGTCCAATTTTTTTTAAGGGAGAAAAATGTGAAAAAGTCTTTGCTTAGGGTCTGGATTCCAGCTTGAGCTGGGTTCTTGACCTAGAAGTTTCCCACAAGGATATCCAAGGTGTAAGTGGAGAAATAGAAATCATAGTCCCAGGACTAGACACATCAGTTTTGGGACTTGTACAAGAGGAGCCCAAACCCAATTCATTTCAATGGATACTGTTCAGCCAGAAACAAAATACTCATGGGCTCTGGCATTGGTGTATGAAGAAAACCACCCACTGAACTCCCCTCCAGGGCCTTGGCTTGTCTCTGACTTGATCATGGAGGAGGATTGATATTAGAAGATGGAACCTCATGTACCTTGAATCAGGCAGGAAACATGGCATCATATTGAGTGGTTGGAGTTACTCTAACTGGTAGTACCATTAGTAGTTAAGAGCAGAAACAGGGTGCAGAAGCCAATCTTTATCAATCTATTATTTGGGTTATATGGGATTATATGCATGAATTTCATAGTGTTGGTTTTGTGCTTCCAGAGGGTGTTAGGAGGAATTGCCATCGCATTAGAATACTGATGAGGAATGAGAGAGCCACGATAGCATGGAAAGTAATTTTTTCAATAAAGTAGCAATGTCTGGGGTGGGTTTCTGGGAGTGATGGGGTTGAATTTACCACCAGAGAGGAGTTCAGTGGTTCTTAAAAGAATATTGCTGTTACTGTATACAATGTTCTCTTGGTTCTGTTCATTTCATTCTTCCTTATGTCATATGTTTATCCATGCTTTTCTAAGATCACAAATAGATGTAGTAGTGGTATTCCTGGGCAAAAGGATATAGACATTTTAATGACTCTTTGGACATAATTACAGATTGCTCTCCAAAATGGTTGGATCAGTTCACTATTCCACAAACAATGAATTAGTGTCCCACTTTTTCCACATCCCCTCCAACATTTGTCACTTTCTCCCATGAGCATTTTAGCCAATCAGATAGGTATAAAATAATATCTCAAGGTTGTTTTAATTTGCATTTTCCCAGTCAATAATGATTCAGAGAAATTTTATGTCACTATAAACTCTTGATTCCTTCATTGGAAAACTGCCTATTCATGTCCTTTGACCATTTATCAATTGGGGAATGACTGGTATTCTTATAGATTTTATAAAGTTCTTTATATATTTGAGATATGAGACCTTTATCTGAGAAACAGTATAATTTTCTCTCTAATTTTCTACTTTCCTTATGATCTTGTCTACATTTGTTTTATTTGTAGAAAACATTTTTATTTAAATGTAATTAAAAGTATCCTTTTTATACCTCCCTCTGCTCTTTATCTCTTATTTATTCATAAATAGTTCAGCTATCCATAAGTCTGATATATTGTATATTCCATGTTCTTCAAATTTTCCTGCAATACTTCTTTTTCTGTCTAGGTCATATAACCTTTTTGACCTTATATTGGCAAATAGTGTAAGATGTAGTTCTATGCCAAATTTCTGCAAAACTATTTTCCAGTTTTCCAACAATTTTTACTAAATAATGAATCCCCAAATCTTAAGTCTTTACACTTCTTAAATACAAGGTTACTTTATTTATTTGCTGCTCTAAATTGTATGTACTCTGTTCCATTGATCTACCTTTCCATTTCTTAGCCAGTATCAGGTAGTTTTGATGATAAACTTTTTATGTTTTATTTTTACTTTTAAATTCTTTTCCTCTTTTACCACTTCTCCAACCTATTGAGAAGGCAAGAAATATGATTTTCATTATACATATGAAATCACAAAAAAACTTATTTCTATGTTAGCCTTGCTTCAAAAAACATCAAGAAAATAAAGGAAAAATATGCTTGAATCTGATTCTGAGTCCATCAGTTCTGTAACTGGAAATAGCATATAATATGAGTCCTTTGGAGTTGTAGTATATTATTTTACTGATCAGAATTACTAAGTCTTTTGTATTAGATTATCTTTATAATATTGCTGCTTACTTTGTAGATTGTTTTGCTGGTTCTGCTCACTTTACTTTGCACCAGTTTATATAAGTCTTCCCAGGTCCCTTGAACCCTTCTTAACCATTTCTAAAAACACAACAGTATTTTATCATATTCATGTATTATAACTTGTTCAGCCAGTCCTCAAATGATGTGCATTCCCTGAGCTTTCAACTTTTTGCCACAATGAAAGAACTGATATATATTCTTTGTACATGTAGATAATTTTTTTTCTTTTTTATTTGATTTTCTTGGGGGATAGACATCATGATTATAATGAATGGTCAAAGTTGTTTGTCAGTTTTATATCTCTTTGGGCAAAGTTTCAAATTATTCTCCAAAATAATTGAACTAGTTTGCAGCTCCAGTAACAGAGCAATAGTTTGCCTATTTTCCCACATCCCTTCCAACATGTCATTTTCTTTTTCTGTTATCTTAACCAATCTTATGGGTATAAAGTAGTACTTTAGAGGGTTTTTTTTTAAAAAATTATATTTCTCCAATTATGAGTGATTGAGCATTTTTCATTCGACTATTGATAATTTTGATTTTTATCCTATGAAAACTACCTGTTGATATCCTTTTCTAATTTAGCAACTGGGGAATGGAAATGGTGGGCTTTCAAACATTCCTGATGAAAAGGACAATGTTGAATAGAAAATGTCATTCAAATGTAAGACTCAAGAGAAGGTAAGATGATAAACATAAGTGAGAAATCATATGTGGCTAAAAAGTTTAAATGTTTGACGTTCCTATGTGAGAAGATATATGTAACCCTTAAAAATTTTATCCTTTCTAGAACTTTTAAACAGTGTCTACTTAGATGGAAGGTATGAATGTGATTCTATTATGTTGGGTTGATCTTAGAAGAAGAGTGGGAGGTTGAGAAAGAGGTAGACTGAATTGCAGGAAGGGGGAGAAAGAATAGAGAAAAGTTGTCTCACATAAATGGGTAGCACAAAGAATAATTTATGTACTGGAGAGGATAATGTGAGGGGAAGAGAAGAGGGCCTTGGAATCAGGAAGAAATAAATTTAAATTCTATATCTGAATTAGCTGAGTGCCCCCTGGCTAGTCACTCAAACTCTCTGTTCTTCAATTTTTTTATCTATAATTGAAGTGGTTGTACTAGTGATTGCTGCTCCCAACTTATGATCTGTTGATGTAAAGACTGCCATAGTAGGGCATCCTTGCATGACTAAGGAAGGCAGAAACACATATTTCAAATAGGCAACTAGATAAACATAAGGCATGAACAAAAGCAAAATGCAAGAGATGGAGAAAAATAATAAGCCACAAGAATGGACAGAATGAATTAAATTGTCAATTGGAGATCAAGAGACAAGAGAAAATATTTGTAATAAGATTGGAGATGTTTTTGTATGGGGGAAATAAACAATATTGGATAAGAGCAACAAGATTAGTCCATCCAGTAGGCTCAATGTAGAAAAACTGGGAAAAGAAACAGATGAATAGACACAAAGTAAAAAAAAAATACTATGTAAAGTAAAGCAAAGTCATGTATTATATCCATTTTTGGACATATTTTGGAAGACCAAAAATAAATATAATATCCCTCTATTGAGTATTCACAAGTCGTAATGTTTCCTGCTATGGCAACCAACAATATGCATAAGATATTTTTCCTGCTTTTAAAGATTTTACAACTTAGCAAAGGGAATAACATGTATACAAATACTTACAATATTGAGTATTACATGGAACGATTTTCATCTAGGTGATGCAAAATGTTACAGCAGTACACAGGTTGTAATATGTCTTCTGGCTGAAGAGATCATGGAAGGTTTGGGGAACATGACATTTTAAAAAGACTCTGGACTATTATGGATACATTTTGCATGACTACACATGTATAACCTATATCGAATTGCTTGCCTTTTCAATGTGGAGGGGAATAGGGAGGTAAAAAGAGAGAAAATTTGGAACACAAAGTTTTAAAAACAAATGTTAAGGATTGTTTTTCCATGTAGCTGGGGAAAAACTAAATATGAAATAAATACAAAAAGCAAACAACAAAAAGACCTTGATGGACAGGTCACAATCGTAATGTATCTGCTGATTTTCTATCTCAAGGCATTTTTGAAACTGAAGGTCAGGAGTGGAAATACCATCAGGCAGCATTATCTTTATTGGAGTCTAGTACCATCAGTCCATTTAAGTTCCATCAGTATTTCTACTATAAAAGTTTTAGGTGGTGGCTAACAGCAAAGCCATAAAATATACTACTTTGGGCAAAAATCTTGACAACAAGATCTTGCTTTAGATTTCAATTAGTATTTATATAAATTTCCTAAAAGATTGATTTGGTAACTTTTTAGGTCATTAGAAACTAAAAAAAAATTAATGGATCTGAAATGTGTTTTTTTTTTCCTTTTGATTTTCTGGGTATAAATTTAAAACAGCCGGGGAACAGATCAATAGTTCGTGAATATTTAATTGACAATGTGATTTTTGCATAGACTTGTACTTCAAGGCTCTTGGTTCTAATGCTACATCTAAGTTTCTTCTTAGACAAGGTCATTAATGAAGTTAGCACTATTTCAAGCTCATTCCCCACCACCCCACCACTGCTTGCTCTGTGGACATGAATATTTATTTGGACAGTTTGGTTTCCATTACATTTAAATATTACTAACATTCAGAGTTTCCATGTACTAATGTCTATGCTTGTATTGGCATAGTAAAGAAGCAATAAAGGGTGACCAGAAAAAGGCATGAGTTAGTTTTGAAATAGCCCAACATTTTGTTTTCTTTCTCTAATGAACATATGATCATTAATTCTCCCCTTCAATTGTTCCTTGGCTGAATCACTGATACGAGTTTGCAAAAGGCCTAACGTCAGTAACAGGAAAGACAAGACTGGAATGGGAAATTTCAGAAAGTAACTCCTGTCTAACTAAAGAAGTAATTTCCTTATTTATATGAAGAACAAAAATCATAGAAGTATGGTGTAAAATTCTCAAGATGGTCTGTATAGTATTACGTGAAACATAACCCTTATAGACCAAGTCATAAAGAAGGTAAACTGATTTAAATCAAAGATTTTTTTCACATACTAAAATGAAGCCCCTTTCACTCATTTTAGTATGAGTTCTTAAGTTGGTTAGATTATATATATATATATATATATATATATATATATATATATACACACACACACACATATATGTATATATGTATATATATACACACATACATATATATAATATATGTATATATATACATATATGTATGTATATATGTATACATATGTATATATATTATACACATACTATAACAACAACAAACATTTTTATTATGGAATTTCAGAGTCTGGAAAGAACCTAACCTACGTGAACTTGTATGAGCCAATACAAGTATT
This sequence comes from Trichosurus vulpecula, assembly GCF_011100635.1. NCBI lineage: Eukaryota > Metazoa > Chordata > Mammalia > Diprotodontia > Phalangeridae > Trichosurus > Trichosurus vulpecula. The sequence continues at coordinate 282,547,051 of NC_050574.1, read as the reverse complement.
ACAGGCCCATTTTTTTAAGACAAAGAAACTGAGGAAATGAGAATTTAAGATACTTGGTCCATGTCACAGAACTAGTGAGTTTCTGAGGTGAAATTTAAACCCATGTCCTTTCTGACTGGAAATCCAACAGTCTTCCAATATCTTTCTGTATTATATTTTAGTATAATGGATAGAATGAGAGACAGTCAGGAAGACTTGGCTTCTGAAGGGCATGGTTCAACATCTCTGAGTTTCAGATTCCTTGTGTGAAAAGAATGGAGATAATATACCTATAATATCTTACAGGATTGTTATGAGGCTCAAATGAAATAATAAAAGCAAGCTACTTAACAAATATAAAAGCACTAGAAAAATATCATATTTTGTTACTGAATGAAATAAACCAAGCATAAAGTGTATAAATAATATAAATATATGGACAAATACATGCAAACACATACATATATATGTTTGTGTCAACATAAGTATGATTTGCATAATAAATAATTATCTTAAAGAATCAATGCAAGAACATGTCTAAGCATTTGTACACTTATTTTAATACCAATTTCACCACGGGCAAATCACTTAACCTTTCCGTTTCAGTGTCCTCATCTGTAAAATGAAGAGGCAGACTCAATAACCTCTAATGTCATTTCTAGCTCTACAAATATGATATTATTATGCCTTTTGGACTGCTATAGCTTGCAACCTATTCCTATCCTCTTTATGCTGGGCAAGTCTTTTCTATGTTTTTTTTTTTCCTCCAAAAGGCCTCCATCCATTCTGAGGGCTTCCATCTAGTTTATTTAATGGTCCACAAATGCCATAACAGTACTCAGTCAGTCAACTTACAATCTCTGACACTTAATAAAAGCTTAGCCTACTTTTTTTTTCTTTATGCATACCCTCTTCCACTTATATTTATATTATCTTCCATTAAAATACTGTTCTTGTGACTATCTTGAAGACTATGTTCAGGCCACTCTTAGACGGAACTATAAAAGCTTTGATTATGGACTCATTGATATCTGAATTCAAAGCCTGAATCTATGACTCGAAGCCTTGGTCATCTAAGGACCTGCCAGACCAAGACTAGCAGCATTTGTCATTAAAGGGCTAGTTATCAAGTGATTAAATTAATTTCCAAGGAAACTCATGGATATCACCTATGCATACATGGAAGAGTTGTGACCATACATCAATAAAGACAGTAATATGTATATGTTCGTGTGTACTGAGTTTTAAACTTTATATAAATATACACATGTATATGTATATATAACATATACATATATACATATGTGTACATATATATGTATATAGAGAGATATGCAGCTATAAACAACACACAGATATAGGTATGTGTATATAATGTATCTATATGTATGTGTAAATATATGTGTGTGTTTGTGTGTATATGTGTGCATGCACATGTACATATGCAAGTACACACATACACATACACATTCCAAATGAGTAATGGATGTAAAGCACACCGAAAAACTTAAAGTGCTGTGGAAATGCTCAAGCACCAGTCTGGTAATGACTCCGTTCCCTAAGCATTCCACAGCACTTTTTCTGAATCCCATCAATGTTTATAAAGCAATACAGGAGAGTACTAGTAAATGTTTAACAACTGAACTTTCTGGGGAAAAAAAAAATAAGTATGCACCCATTTTTGAGCTTAATCTGCAGTATTAACAAGACCTTAAGTGTAGAGAAGTAATAAAACAATAAATCAAGCCCTGATTTATAGTGTGTGTTAATTTCTGAGGAGCAAATGGTGACACCAAAAATTTAACAATGGGCTGATACAAACACAAACACAAGCTCTAGCCAGAGCTTGCACCACTACACACTGCATGGAACCTAAATTGAACCTTAAAGGAATCTGAGAAGCAGAGGACATGAAGAGAGGGAGTATATCCTGGTACACCTAATAGCTTCTCCAAGGATATGGAGATAGGATGGGAAATGAAGTGCTGTTTGGGAAGTATTGGTAGAGATTGTGGAAGGGAACATTGTAAACTATAGTTGGATAGACTATGAAATGCCTTAAATGACAGGCTAAAAAACATATATTTAATCTTATTGGTTATGTGAAGCCAGTGATTTTTTTTTAAATTGGAAAGATAACAGTAAGATATGTTCTTTTAGTAAAGATATATTGGCAGATTTGTGAACAATAGAAGGATGAGGAGACAGGCTGGAAATTAAGGAGACTATTTAGAAGACTGTTGTTGTATGGCCAAGAGGAAATGGAGGACTGAACTAGTATGGTCACTGTTGTGAAGAAGGGAGTGGATGTAAGAGAAGTTGTAGAATCAATAAGACTTGGAAACCAATTGGGGTGAGGAAGATGGAAAGGTAATTTTGAGAACATGAACTTATTTGACTATGATGGTGTTCTCAGTAAAAAGAATTAGGGTGAAAAGGAGTGGCAAATTTGGACAACATAAGAAAATGTAGTTACTTCTGGACATTAAGAGTTTGAGATGATTATGTGACACAGAAGAAGAGAAATAGAGTTGCATGTTAAAAAATACAACATGCAAATTAGGGAAAGAGATATAAATGCATAGAAGTAAAATTTGAACCCAGAGAAGCTATTGAGATCTCCTGAGACAGCTCTAGTGAAAAGTTCCAAGGACAAATCATTGTGTGTGTGTGTGTGTGTGTGTGTGTGTGTGTGTGTGTCTAGGAGAGGTTTATCACCCTGAAGGATGCAGTATATGGATCCAGCAAAAAAAAAAAAAAGTGAGAAAAAAGCAATAAAAAGATAAAGGAGAGTGCAGTGCTACAAAAAGGAAGAAAGGATAGCATGTCCAGGAATATGGTGAAAAGATCAAAAGCTGTAAAAAAAAAAAAAGACAGAGAGAGGGGGAACTGAGAAAAGGCCAACAGATTTAGTCATTACCAAGATTATTGGCAAGCTATGAGAGAGCAGTTTCAGAAGAGCACTGGGTTCAGAAGGCAGCTTGCAAGGGATTGGGAAGTGAGTAGGTGGTATATAAATTGAATTTTTTTAAAAATCAAATTTCATTTTAAATGCACTAGGAAAGCTACCTATTTAAAGAAATCCTGCAGTGATTTTTTTTATAAAGCAGCTTCCTTTTATAATGTAAATAATAACTCTTTAGTTATTCATAGTGTAAATTTCCATGTATATCTTTGTGAGTATAAGGGTCTGAGAGAAGGCATTTTAGTGACTATCAATCAGAGTATCTGCATGTGTGCCTGAATATATATTATATTAATTTATCATCTCTAATTAGGTTAACTGTGTATAGATATGGACATATACCTGTTTGGCAATATATATTTAATATGCACATATGTGTAAATATATGCATATATGTGTACATATGCATTATATGTATACACATGCACACACATATATATACATATATACACACATATATACATACACACACACACACACACACACACACACACACACACATATATATGGAGGGAGGGAGAGAAGGGAAGAATCCTCAAGTGGAATCAGAAATAAAGAAAATGTTATCTATATAGGCATAGTGATAGTAGAAGGGAGATAAGAAATGGATTTTATATTATGTCTTCTCCACAGTACCTAGAATAGAACTTTGTAGTAGGTACTCAATAAACATTTTTGAAGGCCTTATGATATAGTTTTCTTAAAGAAAATTACCCTCTGCATATTATAAATCAAAAGACACAAGAGAAATTTGGTTCTCTCTGCTCAATTATGATTGTACAAGGAAAGAGAAGTTGCCATTTCATTCAATCATTCATTTATTCCTAAAAGTTATCAAATGCCTAATGTGTACACTATGCTAGGTGCTAAAGAACCACAAAAATGTAAAGTCTAGAAAAGACTATGGGGAGAGAATTCATTATTTTGAAATCTTACCACAACCAACACCTGTAGTGCCTTTTAAAAAGAGATAAGTGTCTGCAAAATGACACTCATTATTAACTCTATTGTCTATTGCCACTTTTTCCCCCTGGTTGGAATCAGAAATAATTAAAACAGAGGACAAGTTTTATATTAATGAGTATGCTATGGCTACTAAGCATTATCTTATTTTCCCTACAGCATAGTGCTAATGAGGTCAAGTTCCAAAGTTTGCTTCCCTCTCTGCACCAGTTAGCTTAATACAAAGAAAAACTGATTTTACAGTAACAGACCAACTTCACTCATAAGTCTAGGAGATGAGCATCACCAGTCACAAGGATTGAATGAGGAAGTACATCTGGACCAGAATAACCCACCACCACAAAAGAGGAAAAAACAACAATCTTGAAACTCTTTTCCTCTTTACATTGAATAAGAAACGTAATTCTTGTCTACATAGAAATAGACATATACATACATACACAACTTTTTTTTTAACATTTTAAGCTCTCAGAATATTGAAGAATTTATTACAGGCATCTAGTAAAATGATGTTCAGTCTATATATTCAGTTAATTGCTATCTTCCATTTTGCTCTGCAAGGTTAAAATAGGATATTTCTTTAAAAATTGGAATATATTTTATGGGCAAAGAGAGTATTTTAAATTACTGCATTGAAATTAGAGCTCTATGGAGATGTGCCACAGTAAGAAAAATTAGAAGATCTGATTTTTCAGAGTTGGTCTCAGCTTTGTCACTAATTGACTGTACAACCTTAGGAAAATTACCTAAATTTTGTGTCCCTCAGTTTCTGAGAAATGGAGGATTACATGAAGTAGTTAGTTTTAAAAATTATTGTACCAATCAAATGAAATAAAAGGTTTCTTTTTCCTTTAATTTTAAGTATAAAGCACCACTCATTTACAAAATATTATCATCTTCCTTACTCATGAAGAGTTGACATCAACTGTATTCTTATTTCATGTTGGATCCCTGAGACAAGAATTGTTCAGGTGTGAATGCAATTCCCTAATTATATTGAGGATCATAATGGTTTTGGCATGCAACTCACAGCTGGAAGGATTAGATAGTTTGCTTAACTCCTGACTAAATGTGAACACATTAGCCAATTAATTGAATGACAGAACAAGGTATATGTGGATCTATCTTGACAGGTCTGGCTCTATGAGACTGCTCATGTGACTATTATACAGATCTGTTTTACTAGCTTTCTTCATTAGTGTATGAAAATAAGAACTCCTAATTTCCCTTTTTTTATCTCCTGCAGCAAAATGGCATAGTAAGGACTCAATCAATCAGCAAGCATTTATTAAGTGGCGCTATGTGCCAAGCACTGTGCTAAGTGTGAAGATATAAAATTAAAAACAAAACCACCCTTGTCTTTAAGAACATGAAAATATAAAAATAGGACAGGGAGACACTATGTGTATACATAGGTACACATATACACACCAACATGAAAACACACACGCTCGCCACATGGAGGATACCTGGAAGGGGCCTTGAAAGACAAAATGTAGAAAGTTGTTCCTGAGCTTAATCTTGGAGGAAATCAGATTCTAAGAGGCTGAAGTGAAGAAGGAGAACATTCCAGACTGGGAGGACAAGTAACAAGTGCAAAGGAATGAATGAAAGAAATGGAGAAATGAAGAAAAACAAGATGACCAGTTTTTCTAGACCAGACAATACATGCATGGAGGGAGTAATATGAAATAGGATGAAAATAAGGATGGAGTCAGGTTGTGAAGAGCTTTAAATGTCAAATATAAGAGTTTATATTTTATTCTGATGGTGCTTTGGAGCTACCACATTTTATTTGGGGTAAGGGATACTGATATCATCAAAAATGTTGGCAAATAAATGTATGAATGGATGAGTAAATGAATCAATGATAAGTAAATAAAGAGGCATTCTGAAACCCGAACTCAACATACTGTGGATACAGGTCTTTGGCGAGCCTGCTGAAAGCCTCATTTCACCAGGAAAAATATTATTTTCCTCACCGTTTAGAACCTGGTTCTCTTTGAAAGACATTTTTATGTAGTCCTGTGCGACAATCTTTTAACTGAAGTCCGTTTTATTCCTCAAACTGAATATGCCCTTAAAAGTGGAGGCGATGCTATTTAGCAATGGTATACTGCATTTAAGTTTTATATTTCTCCCCTGAAAATTCTATAACTATAAGCTCCCATTATCTTGGGGTGGTCTTGCTCTCAGGAAAAATAGACTACAGCATTCTTTACTGCAACATTTGGCAAAATTTGTCATTAGGCAGGCACTTCTGAGTACAAAATTCAAATGTAAATTTTATAGACTGACTATAAAGAGTAAAATACCCTCTGGGAAGAAAAGTGCTCACCCATGAAAGGTAAAAAGCCTTTGTGTCCAACCCCAAATGTTAGATAACTTATGGGTAGGCTGATTAAAGGATTTTCTCTCAAATAGTCCACAACTCTGTCCCTACAGAGCCATTGCAACAATATTTGTTTGCTATGCATAATCTCCTAAACTGATGAGGCTCAGGAAGGGTTTATGAGAACTGTTTGCAGATGCATGGGGTGTCATCACTCCTGGACATCCCCCACTTCCAGAAGAAAGTGATCTCTCTCCTTACTTTTTTTCCACAGAATTCTAGACTTTTCACCTTCTACTTTGTATCATACTTGTTTGTGTAGATACTATACCTCTCTCCCTAAGTAGCTACAAGTTATCTGAGGGCAGAAACTATGTCATCCAACCCTTTTCTATCCCCAGCATCTAACACACTAACATAGGATTTTAAATCATAAGATCATAGTGTTCAAATTTAGAGTTCTTCTAGTTTAATCTCTTCATTTGAAAAATGGATAAACTGAGGCCCAAAAAAGTCAAGTGAGTTGACTAAACGTACACAAGCCCTAGAGCCAGAAATTTGAACTCAAGTAACCTAAATCAAAGTTCAGCATTCCTAAGTTCAATGTTTTTTCCTCCACCCCATCATACTCAGAATAGGTGATTAATGAGGGTTGGAATGAATTGTTATCGGCTCACTTTGCTTTCCTTCACTTTATTTTCTCTTCCCTCTCCAAATGATGTTCCAATTGCCACATGGGTTGGTAAGAACAACCTATTTTTTTTTTCAGTTTTCTGATCAACGGTTTATCTTGGAGTCAGAAGCCACTGAGCAAAGCACTACGTGATGAGACAAGATGATGGGAGTTCCTACTCGATCCTTTCATAGCTGATCCTCTCTCCCTTTGGGTACATTTCAATATGTCAAGCTCTATTCAGCTAGGCAGAATAGCGGAAATAGTCCTGGGCATGAGCTCAGGAAGACTCATCTTCCTGAGTTCAAATATGGCTGTGTCACCATGGACACAAGTCATCTAACCCTGTTTGCCCCAGTTTTCTCAGCTGTAAAATGAGCTGGAGAAGGAAATGGGAAATCACTCCAGTGTCTCTGCCAAGAAAACCCCAAACAGGGTCACAATGAGTCAGACATTACTGAAAACAACCAAACACCAAGAACAACAACAAACTTTATTCACCAACTTTATTCACCTCTCATTGACCTTTTTGAAGCAACAAAGGCAGGTTTTCATTGGTTTGCTGGCATAGTGTAGGGGAAGAAAGAACAGAAGTGGGACTCATACCCTCACTCCAAGCTAGAAAAATGAACCAAGGCTTATAATTCCAATTTGGTACAGAATTATATTTTTATCATCATAGTCTCTTATATTTTGTGCTGACATTCCAACAGATTCAGAGATGAGTGGAAATTTTATGAAAGGAAGGGTCAATGTTGATTTCCTCTAGTTGCTAAAGAAAAGAGAATCAAAATAAAATTGAGAATAAAGTAAAATGAGTGGCAATGAATATAACCCATCCTTATATGCTATGGTTTTTTTTTTGTTATTATCTGTCAAATCATATTGTTTAGTAATAAAAACTTGGAATTATTTCTCTGCTAGCTTTGTTGATTTCAGTGACCCACCCCTCTTCTAAGTACTATACATTCATCCATCCTGTTGTTCCTATAGTCTGCTTTCAGTGCTCCAAATTTTATTTTTATGAATGCTGTTTGCAAATAATCTCCCACTACCTGCCCTCCAGAAAAGGAAGAGAAATTGGAAAGACCATATGAAAATACTTCCTACTTCAAAACAGTCTGTGTATATAAGATCATAATCATCCTATTAGTTAACTAACACTTAAAATACCAGAAGAATGGAAATATAGGGCATTTTATACAAATTCACATCTTTTATTTTTAGAAAACACTTCATAAATGTCTACTCATAAGCATTTCTTTTCTTTAAAAAAAGAGAACTAATATCTCTGTTACTACAATTTATAATGGCCCTGAATAATCAGGTCACTTGTTCAGATTCCATTCTTCTGAAAGGATTGATTGTTCTTGGTTTCAGAGTAAGAGTAAAACAATCTTGCTTAGATTGGTCTTTCAAGTTTGGTATTTAATTGTGGAAATGAAAATAGTACATCCTTATGAGTTTGTTGCTTGTGGTAAACATATAGAACTCAAAAGCTGGTTTTACACCCAATGGAAAGGAATGCATCTTCAAGGAAATTCAAGATCGAAGTGACAAAGTCTGTGTTTGCGTGTGTGTGTGTCTGTGTGTGTGTGTGTATGATAGATCTTTTAACCACATATGAACACAAACACAGAGGAGGTTTTATACACCAATGGAGTAATTTGGGATGACGTGAGGAAATAGACTCCCCATGTTCTGAAAATATTTCTCCCATTACTTCTGGCAGCACATTACCTAAAATGAATACTCTGTTCAAAACAATATATTTTTCATCTTGTCTCCCCCTTTAGACTTAAATCTATTTGAAATCAAGGATAGCCCTTTGTCTTTTTGTGTATTTCCATTACTAAAAATGGTACCTAGAATATAACAGGCACTTAATAAATGCATGCTAGCTGATAAACTGACAAAGAGATACGAAATGACACCTTACCCTCTTCTCTGTCAGAGACGAAGGGGGAGTCCATGAATTTGGAACATTGCATATCAAAATTTTTTTTATGTCATAAATTGGTTTTGCTGAATTGTCTTTTTTTAGCAGTATTTTTATATGGGATGACTCACAGGTAGGGAAATAGACAGGCATTCAAGGGGAAGTTCAGTAAAAGAAAAATAAAAAATATCACTAAATATTTATTTGAATATGTACATACATATGCATATATACATATATGTGTATGCAAATACATACATGTATCTATACCTATACAGATATATCTATACATATATAGGTATATGTGTTTATGCATGTATACATGTATACATATATGTACTCATGTATCTCACTAAATTGTACATTTTCCTAATGACTTTCTAGGATATACTAACTGTTTTGTGCTCTTTGAGTGACCTTTTATCTATTTTAACTATTGAGTTCTCTTGAAACAATTATAATCTGTGCCTGAAGAATTACTGGATCACTAGATCACTTCTAGGGGAAAGGACATGCACCAGGGAAGAGATGTCTACCGCCTTAGTGATTTCAAATGAAAAAACAAAACAAAACATCTTGTGTATTATAAGAAATGAAAACCTGGAAACACATTAGGACTGTCATTAGTAGAAATAGATTTAAACTCAAACACACATTTACTAGGTATATGACTCTCATCTGTATAATGGAGAAGATATCTATATGAATATTTAATCAAGACTTGTACTGATGCGGTGAGCAATCTCTACCAATGTCATAGTTTGGCAGCTCTTTTACAACTTATATTTTCAGACAATTGCCTAAAACACTGAGAGAACCAGCCAGATCATAAGAGGCAAGGCCAGGACATAGGTATTCCTGATTCTAAGGCTATCTTTCTAATAACTATGTGATCCTGCCTAAAAATAACTCACAAAATGTTAAACAGATACCATCTTCTTAGATCATTACAACTTCCCCAGAGTGGATAGGTAGGGCAAACCTTATTGTTTTGCAATTTCCAAGATAAAGGTAGTGAGATTCAGAGAGGCAAGGTGTGACTTGCCTAGGACCACACACCTTATATATTAAAGAGATGGGACCTAAACTTATTTATTTGAATCCAGTACTCTTTAAATATCATATTTACTCTCAATCTTACAGATTTGTAATGAGAAGCTTTAGATAAACTTGCAAATGTCATTTCATGAGGTGTTATTATTATTATTATTAGATTCAATCAAGATACCTTCCAGAAGGTAATTGACCACAGGTAGTCAACCTGATATTAGGAACAGTTAAATTCTGAGGAATAAAGGTGGCAAAACTAACTCCCATGAAAACTTATCTGAGAAAGGGGGATTGCAAGTTTTGATTCTAAAAAGCTACCCAGAAATTTATTTCAAAGTTGAAGTTGTATTTCACTTACTTTTTGCCTCATCAAAATCTTACCTACATTAAACTTCAAAAACATGATTAAAAACATTTGGGAGGAAGAAAATGTTGTTTTCCTTATGTTCTGTGGTCCACATCTCATAATAGGCTCATATTGTCACTAATCCCCTCAGCTCTCAAAAAAAAAAAAGCTAAATTAAAATTAAATTGTTATTTAAATATGAGAATGTCCATTAAAAATATGTCTGATTAATCACTTCTAAAATTTAATGGTGGGGTAAGAACTTCAGTGGCTGAATATTTTAAAAATTATTACATAATATATTAATATAACATGTAACAATATAATTAATTATTATATTCATCCCATTAAGCAATCAGGAGTATTTCAAGCAATCTACATTTATTTATCTACCCCACCTCAGTCTTGGGCATGGCTGTTAGTACCATAGATCAAATGACCCCTTTCAGGGGTGAACAAAAACATTTCTATCCAAAGCCTAAACAAACACAGAAAATATGGGGGGGAGAGGAAGGAATGAATGTAAATTTTAAATTCCCAGATTCTTTCATATCTGACATTTGAGTTTATTTCTAGGACTTTGCTTCTGCCTTTCTCTTTTATCCATTTTAAAAGTTTTAATACTTTGCCATATAAAGGCAATCTTTACCACTGTCTTCCCAATATTAATTAATGTTCAATTATGAGATTTCCTTTCATGGTATTCACAAAATTCTAGCTACTTATTTTATTATTCTTATTTATGATTAAAGTGTAAATGGATGTAAAGGGAAATGTATCATTCTCATCAGTAATTTGCCCTTGATGTTTTGTAGAAATAACAGTTAAGACTGAAGAGCAAATATAAAACCACTTCAGTTCCCACACTGGTCATGACATAAAGATTTTTAGTAAAGAATATTCTAGGTGCCTTATTTTTAGCTCTTTTTCTTCCCTCTTTGTTAAAATGAATTCTTTTTGTAGTTATAGAATTATGTAATTATTTTATATGGAGCATTGGTATTGACTGGCTGCATAGATCTCTCATAAAACAACACATCATGAAATCCCATAATTAGAAAAATGCTAATCAAGAACATCTGGATTGATGATGTTAAATCTGGATATGTTTTACACTTTTTTCAGAGATTTTTCACATTTCAGACTACATTTGAGGTTAGACCGTTATTGAGATTATTTCTTTATGATGCTGGTAGAGAAGATAATGTAATTATCCCATCCTTTGTTGATCCTGTCCATATGCATGAGGAGAAGAGGTAGTATTTATAATTTCTTATTACTGGCCCATGATTGTGTCATTGTAGTTTGAATGCCATCTTTAAAAAGACTCAGGACTTTTCATGTTAGAATAGTATACCTCTGATGCCATAAAAGTACCAAATACTGCTTTGTGCCTGTGATACATTTCAATTGAGAGGACTTGGAAACTACCTACAATATTTAAACCTTTTTAATGGCATTTTTCAATCACTTTAAGGTTTTCAAAGCATTTTTATGCATTATCCTTTTTTATCCTAACCAAAAACAAACAAACAAACCTTGTGAGATTTGTGCTAATATTTCTTTATCTTTGAAGTGAGAAAACTGGGGCTCAGATATACCCACTGGCTTGCCCAGGATTACAAAAGACTTAGTACAGGGTTATTTTGAAAACACCTTAGAAAAAGTGGAATTTGGGAAATATGGATTGGGTCTGGAACATGTTAGTTTGTGGTCAGATAGCATCACTTACTCCAGTCCCTGGTAATGAAATTCTCTAAAAAGCTGCTTTTAGATTTAGCCTCACCCTTATATCTGTAGTCTAGCCATCCCATCCCAGCAAAAGAAGCCCATTCACCTATAAGCAGAAGCAAGATAGAAATGTCTCTGAAACAAGGTGAAACTTCTCCAAATTAGTATTCTCGATCCAGATGCTCTCAAATAGTATCTTTGTACAGAAACTTGGCCAGCCTCCACAAAGGAGGTCCACTTTACTATTAACATGGAAGACAAATAAATTGCTCTTTTGCATGTATAGACTCACAACATGAGGAAAGGTGGGACTGGTCAAATCAAGAGGAACTCAGCCTTTCAAGAAGAGAAATTCTGTTAGGAACTTGTTTGAAACATCAACACCCAGGGCCACACCTCTAAGAAAAACCTTGCAGGTATGGAAAGGTGGGCCTTGTGAGATAATCAGCATGGCTTTGAAGTCCTCTCTGGTTCATCATACACACATCTGCATAAGTCACTTTCAGTAGGGTGAGGCTACAGTTATGAGCCACTGCAGCCATATAGAGAATGATGTTTATATTCTTACCATTCTCCTCCTGAACTTGAAGACCCTAGAAAAATTGTTCCGTGTCCTTACTGAGTTAGACCTAGAGAAAGCATCTGGCTGCTATCATGCAATTTTTGAGGGATGATAGACACTGATTATGGGTGTGGAAGGTTTCTGCTGAGAAACAGGGTTAAACAATTCTCATTAAGTAAACTACATCTACATGATTCCCAACAAGGTTATATTTCAAATCAAGACAATCTCCCAAGTTTTCTTCATGAGTTAAAAATGTCATTAAAACATAGTTCTGAATTGCAGGAGGATTGCTGTATTTGAGCGCATGACCCAATTGTTTTTAACAGTATTTAATACCACACATTTCTGCTGCAACTAAAGAATATGGAAAGGCCCCCGGAGCTTTGATACTAATTATACTACTACTAATAATAATAATAATAATCCTAGGAGTAACAATATCTCTTTGAATTCTCAACAAGTCACTGTTAAGTTTCTATTTCACAGGCTTAAAATAAAATATTTTCAGTTACTTGTACAAAGTCTCCTAAAATAAAGAGAGAACCCTAAAGGACTGCAAATTTGATTTCTAAAGGTTATTCTATCCCTGCGAGCATGATCCCTAACTACCCCATCTTAAGGAGTAAATATAATCATATGCCTTTTAGATCATTGTAGAGATAGTCTGGACATAGACTATTACTTCATTTCCCCCACAATGGTGAAAAGAAGGAGACAGCTAGAATTAATGACAGACGTTAATGGATGGGAATACTGAGAATAATCAGTCTCCAAGAGTGCGACTCTTTTGCTTACTTCTCTAAACCAAATAAGAAAAGAGAATTATGTAATTGTTTAACACACATTAATTTAGCGAATTGTCTATTTTCCATAATATTTTTCTTGCTATTTTTCTTATCATGCTTCCCTTGTCATAGGCACAATTTTTTTGGCATTTATTTCTGACAAAATCATTTTGTTTCATTAAAAACATTGTATTTATCTGCTACTTTCTTATTTTCATGGGTTAATCTGTAGTAAAAATAATTTATTCTCCTTTGACAATACTCACTATGAAGGAAATTCAAACACCTTTTCAGGATTTGTAGAAGAGAGAATCCATACAGCCCACCATAGCAGTTGTCCTCAAAAACAACTGCAAGTCAGTTTTACATATAATGGAAAATCAAAATGTCATGAGAACCTTTCTACTTACAGGTGTCTAAAGATTCATCCGAATCATCAGGGCAGTCAGGGTCCCCGTCACATAGCCAGCTCTGGGAAACACAAGTCACATGATCATGGCAAAGAAATTCACCAGGATCACACAACTGTGGATCTGAAAATGAAAATGTTTTAAAATAAAATATGAATGGTCTGAACATATGACCACAAAACAGCACAAAGATGAAATGTGAGAAAGCAATACATAAAGGGGATATGAATATGAAATATATTCTCTGTGCAAAGCTCAAACATATGCAATATTTATCTTAATTTTAGCATTTTACCTCAAGCATACAATCTGTTGATCACCTTATTGGCCAAATAGCTTCAGTTGACAAGTAGACTAAAAGAATTTGCTCTGAAAATGGTTATTTGCTTGTCATCTTTATTACAATAGTCTTCAAAGAATGTATAGCTCTCCCAGTGAGTAAATTTTACTTACATTTAGTTACTCAAATGCATGTTTACTTAATATAATGAGGGCATAAATTGACTCAAGAGCAACAGTATCCATCTTGTATTTATTTCCAATCATTTAAGTTGCTCATCCCAAAACAAGCATTATTGCACTATTATTCTAGTTCAATTCCATAAATGTTATTGAGGACCTACTATGTGTCAGGTTTTGCTAGGGACTGGAGATACAAATACAAAAACAAATGTCCCCCCAACCTTCTCTCCTGTTCTCCAAGAAGAAATTAAGTCATTCATATAATTTTAGTAATAAAATTAGATCTTTAGGGATTTCAGTTTTATTCTTGAAAGAGGACTTTTAAGATGCTAGATTAGTTAGGCTACCCTATTTCCACCTTTATTATTATCTCTACCCAGGTGATTATGTTTGAAACTATGTCTCTGTTCTCCACAAAGATATCCCCTCCAGCTTTTCTAGAGCACCTGAAAACTAGACTCTCTATAATAACTCACTGAACTAGGCAGAATTCAGGCTTAGAAAACATATATACCTTACTACTGAGACATCTTGGAGTAGCAGAAAGAACAAGAGACTAAAAGTCGCATGATCATAAGGGCATAGATATAGAAGTAGAAGAAACTTTAAACACCATCTAGTACAATTCCTTCATTTTAAAGAGAAAGAAATTGAGTTTCAAGGAGGTTAAGTATCGTGTCTAATATCACAGAGAGTACATATCAAACACAAAATTTCAACCCGTATTCTTTGCCTTGAGTCAGTGACACTTCTTCTGTACTCTGTTACCCTCTGTAAAGTGTGGGGACCTAAATTCAAATTTTGCACAGACAATTCTACAACTAGGTGGCATGGAGGATGGAAGCTAGACCTGGAGTCAGGAAGACTCATATTCCTGAGTTCAAATCAGGCCTCAGACATTTACTAGTTGTGAGACCCTGGGCAAGTCACTTATTCCTGTTGGCCTCAGTTTTCTCATCAGTAAAATAAGCTAAAGAAGGAAATGGCAAACCACTCTAATATCATTGTCAAGAAAACCTGAAATGTGGTCACAAGGAGTCAGATATGATTGAAATGACTGAATGACAATAAAATTTGTACACCAAATTATGTATATATTATGCCCAATTATACACATATTATATTTCTACAGGAAGACAGGGGAGAGAGATTTTGTAGATATATTTATAACTACTTTTCCCTTTTTCCATTCTATAAGTGTGAATTTACTTTCCTCTCCCCTGCCTCTGCCTTGTATATAGTGAAAAGACTTCTGGATTTTGAGTCAGAGAAACTGAATTCAAATTCTAGCTTTTCTACTTGCTTTTCTACTTACTTTTCATGTGTTCCTGGGTAATTCACTTAATATCTCCAACCTTAGTTTTGTAATTGATAAAATGAGGAGTTTATACTAGATGAATTCTATGGGGACTTTTAGTTCTAAGCCTATGATTCAATTATATTCTCTTTCCTCACTTTATAATCAAGTACTTATTAAACATATTTTCCCCACCAATCATGTGGAAAGTACTAAGTGAAATGTGTGGGAAATAAAAGTTGAGACAATCATACACTAGTCCTACCCTCAAGAAGCCTACAACTTAGTTGGGGATAGAGGTTATGTGGATCAAAGATAGTGTTACAAGTTAGTACATAAATATAAGAGAAGCATCGTGGCACAATGGCTAGAAGGTTGACCTCAAAGCCAGGAAGAACTGACTTCAACTCTCATTTCTATGCACAAATCACTCAACTTCTAGTAATCTACTCTCTTAGACTCAAATCAACTCTCTTAGACTATAAAATGTAGGGTATATTGGAAGAGAGTTTCCTCAATTGAGAGTTCTCTATACCTATGAAATAATAGTTCAGTTCAATATTCTTATGTAAGTACAAAATGAGTGCAAATAATCATTGAATGTCATAGAATCTGAGGACAGAGGGATCATAATGACCTGGAGTTGCTAAGAGAAGAAATTAGCCCTTCATTTGGGATGATCAAGAAATACTTGCAAAGAGCTTCCTCCTTTAAGCAGTAAATATGCCTAAATCAGGCTCCAAATATTCTCCTTCCAAAGTGAACTGTGCCTTTCTTTGACAATCTTTAGTTCTATGTAGTGTGTTTCAATTCTATGTAGACATATTAGGTAGTGTCTGCTCCTGGACATTAAACTACAAATGACACCAAGACCATGGAGCCTACTCCAAATGTTCACAGGCTTCTAAAATACGGATGATCTCTAGGAGACAGGTAAGTCATAGTCCCTCTTGGTTAACCCAAACAAGATGCTAAAAAGTGCTTTGGAGAAAAGCATGAAGAGATATGATCCAGGAGAAGTCCAAACACTGAAAGGACCATAAGCAGCCACTTTGTCTTTATGACAGGATAAATGTCTAAATGTCTAAACAAAATTCAACCCCAATTCCATGTTTTATCACTCTGACAGGCAGGAAGTCCTTCTTATATATTATTAGAATCTCTCCTAGATAGGTTTTTACTATGGTTTGGCCTTTAATGGAAACAGAGGACAGTCCTGCAGGATCTTCCTTCAAATGTACACACTCCACAAGAATCCAAATATTTATTCCCAAATAAAATACCAGCAACTCAAAACAACATAGTTTGCATCGGAAGCCATGGTTTAGTTAAGGACTCTCATCTAATCAGAGCCTGCTTATTGGCTTGCTCTAGAAATCTCAAAGCTTTAAAGACAACCCTCACAGTTGCTGTTTTTGGTTTTACATTATCCCCCTAGGAAATAGCAGTTAAGAACAGCCTGTTATAACCAGCCTATTTATTTTTCAACCAGATATACCATTTTCAAGGTCAACTTCTAAAAGCATTGATGGTTGGATTCAAATGAGTGAATTTTCAATATTTTGAGGTGATTATTTTAAAATATATCCCCTCGGTTGAGTTCCTTGTATAAGAAACTAAATATTTTCGGTATGTTTTCTTATTCATCCCATTTAATGCTTCAGCATACACTTCTGAGATATTCAAATTAATCTTGTTTAAAAATGCCTTCTTATTATATGAAACAAAATGCTATATGCTGTAATTAAAAAAAAAAGCTTATGAGGACACAGAGGCAGTTCAGCTTACATCCCTAAGGAAGAAGATGAAAGCTGGTTGCTTGAATATCACTTTATAATAATAGCTCTTTGGAACCAGAAGACAAGAAAAAGATTAGGACATCTATAGACTGCATAGTCTATTGGGTATGGTCTCATCTTAGCAATGGAAAGAGCTAAGTAAATTATTCCTTTTTCACTGAGATGAAAATATATTGGGGAATTTTTTTTAATGGGAATTTATAATATAATTTTCTTAACATTTTAAACAGACAATTTAGGGGTGAGATCTTACATTTAAAAACTGGTGTGGACTTGGGTTTAGAACTTATACTACCTTATTTAATCATATTAAGGTTATGGAATGCAATGTTATTATCTAGAATCTCTGGAAAATGAGATGAATTACAGAAACCAGGAGCTAAGTTAATCACTAACAAACTTTGTAATGGTAAAGCACTACAACTTTTAGCATCTCAGTTATTTAAAAATTCCTTAGTAATTCCATATTCTTCTCTTAACATGCTAAGTAAATACTAATGAACAAGTAGGTCTGTCAACACAAATGATGAACATCTATTGTTTGAAGAATTATTTTGCAAAGGGAGACACAAAAGAAATAGAAAAGAAATATTATTTTAATTTTTAAAAGTTACACACACACACACACACACACACACATATATATATCCATACATGTATATGTATGTGTGTGTGTATCTTATAACCTAAGTCCAGAACAATGCAATGTGAAAATAGAAATGCCGTCTTTCTGAACAGAAACCAAATTGATTAAGGAAAATTGTTTATCCCAGTCTATCCAAAGTGATGTGGGGGGAGAAAATGTTCTAATTCCTGCTAAACAGAGAAATGCAAATAGTCCATTGTGCTAAGCACTGGTGATACAAATAAAAACATAAAGAAATAAAGCCAGTCCTGACCCTCAAGGAGTTTATGATTTAATCTATGAAGACAACACAAAAAGGAGCTGGAAATATGGAAGGAACAAAGGTATTCAGTGTAGTAGCATGGTGTTGATTTCCAGAAAGTCAGAAGCAGAGCTGCAAGGGCAATGAAATTTGGTGGGCATGGACCCCTCCTTAAACTGGAGGCCCCAGAAGGAATTTACAATTGAGAAAAGTATAGCAGAGGAATGTTCCAGGTTGTGAAAGACTCAGGGTTGATGGATGTTCCAGCATGAGGCTGCAGGTGATGTGTGCTGCTGAAATAAGGAAAACATTCAATAAACCTTAAAATGCTATAGGGTCAGATATGACTTTAATTCCTTTTCTCTTGTGTCCTCATTCCCTCACCGCCCTAGCTCCAGCCAGACTGACATAATGGAAATTAGTGGAGAGTATATAAGGAATTTTTACATTGGAAATTATTCAGTTCCAAATCAAATTCCACTTCTTCTTTCTTTTGCTTCTGCAAATTTTATTGCCTTGTTTCAGACATCTTGCTGCCCGGACTTTGGTTTAGAATACTGACTTCTTAAACCAAAATATTCTCTGCCTATTGTAGTAACAATTTCGCTAGCAGCTGTTGTTGAGGTGTTAAGACCCAAGAAGAAAAACAACAAGAGCTGCTAGCAAAGGTTCTTTATCTGCTTTACTAAGGGGTTAACAGTCTCACTTTAATCACACATACAAATATCATTCACTTAGTTCAGGAGGAAAAGCCAGCGCTGTGAACTTCAGAGCAAATGCAAACAAATTACAAACATACATAATAAACAGACCCAATACAGACCAACATCTGGTTTAACAAAGCCCAGGGGCAGTTAAAATGGCTTGCCCAGAGTCCCATGCCACTCTTCCAGTGACTGAGAGCCCCAAGTAAAATATCTGGGTTTCTTCAAAGCCAGGGGGCTCTTTAACACCAGCTTGGCCAGAGTCACACACCACACTTCCAGTGAGTGAAAGCCCCAAGGGAAAACGTCAACCTTTGAGTTTATATATCCTGTTCAGGGTCAGAGGGCATCACATTAGATTCAAACCCACATGGCTGAAAAGCTTCTGGCATCACAAATATGTGACTCAAACCCATGTAAACTAGACTTTCCCTTGAGGCAAGGTCATCAAAGACTCCTGATTTAGAACATCATCTGATTGACTACAGCTCAGGCACAAACCATTGGTTCTGGTCTTAGCAACTTCCCTTAGGGCCCTGAGCTAACTAGTGTGCTAACTGGCCTAGGGCCTCACACTTAATTAGTTAAAGGGTATGGGACCTCCCTTTGTTGACCCCACGTGAAGTCATACCTGAAGCCTATTCAATGGGGGTGGAGAGGGGAGGGTGAGGAAGAGATCTTTTCATTTACTGTTTAGCTTTACACCTATGTTTCTATTTACTTTTTGTTTGTTTGTTTCTTTTCATGGGATCATGGCCCATGCTACATGACCTCAAATTCTTTTTTGTTTTGAATATTTAGGACATGAAGTTCTGCTTCTTCCTGCCTTTGCTTGACTTTTTAGCCTAGTTGCATTTCCAATCCTTTCTTCTAGAGGTATTGTTTTTCTGGTTTCCGCCAAAGTTCCAGCATGACCATAGGAAAAAATTTAAACATTTGATTCTCTCTATAATGGTGGGAATCCATTGAATAGCTCAATTAATCCCCTTATTCCACTTAAAGTAATGAGCAGGATGCTACATTCTAATAGCATTATCATATGAGGACAGATCTCAATTGAATCAATCAGAGTTATGAACTAGGTACTAATAAAGAAGACCTAAACATCTTCATTGAGTAAATAAATCAAGCAATCTGAGGCATTCTAATTAGATGTGAGAGGAATGGTTGATATCACACACCCTGTGATATTTATATAGCTCAGTAAGCTAATTTGGAATCAAGAGTGGGTATCTAGCAGTGCCTTAGAGAGAGCCATTCCAGCCAAAACCCTGATAAAAACTTTTGGGATAGATGTTACAGTAGGACTTATCCTCTTGCCTCATCACCCCTTATACAATCTTGACCAGAAAAGAATTTGGTGAAGTTTAGAGGGCTAGATGATTTGTATTTTTTGATCAGTATTTAGGCAATATTTCTGGAATAACAGTAAGTGGCAGCAATACCTACAGTAGAAATCAAGAACAAACTAAATACACTGAAGAGAGAGAGCTTCATGACTATACTGAGAGCTCTAAAGAAAGATTACACCAAACCTAAGGAAAACATCTTGAGTATTTCAACACAGGGTCTCCTAGGAGTTGCCACTGTGGTTCAAGCTTTAGCCCTGTACTATGATGATAAAGAGTCATATTTCCACTCTTGTATCTATCACTATACTGTTTTGAAACTTTTATTTCAACAATACTTCAATGTTTTATCAGAATAAACATCATTTTACATAGTAAGATTCTATTATTGTGTAACCTTGGAGAAGTCATTAAACCTCCCTTAACTTCCTCATTTTTAAGATGCCTAGAATATTTTCCCTGCCTATCATGTGCCAAATGAGATAATGTATGAAAAAATACTTTGAATTCTATCAATACCTTTTAAACATAAGGCATTATTGTAATTATTTATGATGACGATGGTCAAGAGAATAATCACAAAAACCATAACATCTTCCATGTTTTTTGAATGAGTGTAAAAAAATAATTTGTTCATGCCATATATTATAACTACATATAGCATTTTTCCTTGTTACTGTACATATTGCCGATAAAAAGAAAGGTTGTTATTAAAGAAAGAGAAGGTGAACATTGTAATAAATAATAAGATTACTGAATCATGGTATCATTATCTTGTTCAAATCAGTCCTAAAGAATTTTCATGTGCTAGAAAAAGAAGGGATGATGTGCATATAAGCAGTGGTAGTATGCTAAGGTAAGAATGGGATGTAAAAATTAATTTCTAGAATATCTAGAAATTTTTATTACATCTCCAGTAAATTTTACATTTAGTCACTGCAAACACACATATACACTGAGAATTAATCTATTTTGGTAGATTAGTGGACTTAGGAAGATTTGTTTTTTGTTGTTGTTTTTTGGGGGATTATGTGGGGGGGGATTTTTTTTTTAATTAGACTTGTCATTAATACCAAAATCAAGTGCTTTATTCTCCATCTTTTAACTAACAAAAGGGAAGCCTTAGTTGAGGCTTAGGGGACATTGAAGACTAAGACCACCCAGAGGTGGAGGAATGAAGTTCAACAATGATCCTATGGAGAAGCTAAAGAGAGGTGTCCAATTAAGTTACCTTTGAGGTCCCTACCACTTTTGGATCTATTATCTGGGCAAGTTGCTTCTTATTCTTGACATATTTAGTGTCAGAGGCAGCTGAAGTCTACTCTCCTCTATGAGGACAGCAACACAACTGCCCCCTTCTACTGGGGCCAAAATCTGATGCCTCTAAAATTACTAACTAGTTGATACCAGAACCATATTAGGGCAATCTGCATACTAGGGCCACATAGTGCAAATAAGATCAACTTTTTTTAATGGAGAATACATTTATCTTTTAAGTACATATGATTGTTTTCACCTTTTATACCTCTGATGTCCAAAATTGGGAGAGACACCAAGGAGAAAGAACAACTCGAAACTTCAGGTTTCCAAGATGGAAGATTCTAACATGGAAGAATCCAGGAATGAATGATTTTAGAAAAAGGGCTGGATGGGGATTCCAGATAGGATTACCAGACCTGATAAGAACAGAAGCTGCCTATCCCACACAAGCCTTATAGATCTCAAGGAGGCTTCAAAACCCACCTTTTCTAAACCTATCTGCTCCCTAAACTCCATTTTCAAAATAGCAGTTGAGTTGGGCCAGATAAGAGCCTAGCAACTATTAGAGACAGCCCTGAATAAGAGGAATATAGTCTTGAACAAAAGATCTCAATTCGAGAACACTCTTCAGACCTTATCCAGGTAAGCTAGGGCAAATCAAAGGGGATGAGATAAGCTATGAAATTCGACCATCATTAATTTAAAGACTGTTCTCCACAATACTTTTCTATCATATCTTTTAAATAAATTAAAATAACAACAACGCCACACTTTCCCCCTTTCTCTTTGGTGTCAAATGCCAGTCAAAATTCATGTGAACAGCACTAATGCCAGCAATAATGACCTCAAGCACATGACAGAAATCTATGAATAGAACCATAAAGGTCCAAGGAAATGACACCCCTGGCTGAAAAGTATATGAAGAGGGAATTCTCTTATCACCAGTTTCAAGGGCAGTGAGACAGTGACACATAAAAATAACTTTTAGGTTTTGTGAGGGGATGTCAGGGAGAGAAAAATATATCTTCCTTTGGAGAAACACAGTAGTAATTAGTTGTTTTTGTGCTTCATATTGGCTAGGAAATTTGCAATCATTCTATGCCTTATTAAGCAATGTTTTTGGAGCTCCAAATGGCAACACATGTTCACAGAAATCTCTTAGTCAAAACCAAGGCAAAATTGAAAAAAAGATTTTAAGAAGTACATTATCCTCAGGAAGAAACTACCATCATTTTTTATATTTATCATAATGAATAAAGGGGAAAGTGTCTTTCCAAACATTTCCAATCCAATTTGACATTTAATTTTCTTGAAGAATACACACACACACACACACACACACACACACACACACATATATATATATATATATATATATATATATATATATATATATACATATTTGTTTTTTTCTTCTTCTGGCTCATTTAAGCATTACTAAGTTTTTTTATGCTTTCCAGCTGGTTGCATAAAAATTATAAACCACCTATCCTAGAGCCTTTTGTAACCACAACTCTAACAAAAGAAAAACTGACAAATTAAGAATTCTGTCCTTTTATTTAGCAAGAGACATGAAACCTATTTTTCATGGAAACAAAGCAACTATATTTTACTTAGTTCAATCAAAATTTTATTGTTGTTGGGCAAAGATTTTGCAGCTCTGTATTCCTTTACATGGTTTACATTTCCTTTTACTCTCTCCCTCTCTCTCTCTCTCTCTCTCTCTCTCTCTCTGTATGTGTGTGTATGTCTCTATCTTTGTCTCTGTGTCAGTATCTATCTGTCTGTCTCCCTCATCTCTGTTAGAAGCATAGAAAAATGAATTGGTACACTCAATTTTATATGCAGTACTTCAGAGTGGGGGGGTGGTGGTTATAACTTTCAGAAACATCTAAAAAATAGAAAGAAAGAAAAAGAATTGAAACTTCCTGGCATTGTGTTTTCCTCAAAATCAAGCATAATGTAAATCTAGTTTTTGGGGGGGGTTCCAAAATTCACATATTTTCAGAATTCTTGTCCTTTGTGAGATATGAATGGGGTGGTTAATATTCAGTCCTTTATGAATTAATAATTACAGTATTACAAACACATATATTTGGCACTCTAAGGTTTTCAAAGCACTTTAATACATCATCTCATATGATCCTCCTAACAATTCTGTGAGGTAAGTGATGTGGTATCATTTTCTTCATTATTTAGATGACGAAAGTCAGGTAAAGAGAAATTAATCAACCTGCCTAACATCAGAGAGATTATAAGCCTCTAAAGCAGAGTTCAAGCCCTGAGCTTGGCCAATTTCAAATCCAATACTTATATCATTCCACTACATTACAGTATATTGACTTGCTGACTAAATCTTTATCCTTTGTTGGAAACATCTAAGAAGCCCTAAGTTAACTATATTATTCATCAGCTATTTCAAAAGAAGAAAAACATAGTTAATGAGCCACAATTACCATTCTCTTCTGTTTAATGAAGAAAAAGAAAAAAAGAGTTATAATCAATATTTACTTTAATTATTTGTCTATAATCACCTTTTAAAAACAGAATTCTATGTTGTAAACTGATTTGAATCTTTATACTTCATTCTAGTAACTTAATTACTGAAATAAGTTATTAAAAGTTCCTCTTTGGAAAATGTTTAAATGCTCATCTAGCTAACACATTTCAGACACAGAATGGGGCTGAGTCTTTAGGTAGAGGCACAATAGGCTGCCTCTCAATTTGGTGCCATTACAGGTAGGCTCTCAATACTCTCCTCCATCAAAATCGTTTCCTCCTCAGTGTTGATAAATGAAATTCCATTTCTCAGACAGAGAGGTAGAGTACATTTAGTTCAAGACTTGGAGTCAAGAAGACTTGAGTTAGAATTCTTCTCCCAACAAAGTACTCTCTACTCTTCAAGCAGTCATACCCTGACGAGAAACTCAAGAGTCAAGTAAGTTGGCTGGGAACATGGCCAGGCAGCGAAAACACACTCATATTCAGTCTCAGATTTTGGAATCTTTCTTTGGTGACAAAGAAGACCAAAACATACAGCCAGAAGAAGTCAACAAAGTCAAAGAGCCTACATCAAAAGCCTCCAAGAAAAACATGAACTGGTCTCAGGCCATGGAAGAGCTCCAAAAGGATTTGGAAAAGCAAGTTAGAGAAGTAGAGGAAAAAATGGGTAGAGAAATGAGAATGATGTGAGAAAACCATGAAAAACAAATCAATGACTTGCTAAAGGAGAACCAAAAAAATACTGAAGAAAACAACAACTTAAAAAATAGACTAATTCAAATGGCAAAAGAGCTCCAAAAAGCCAATGAGGAGAGGAATGCCTTGAAAGGCAGAATTACCCAAATGGAAAAGGAGGTCCAAAAGACCACTGAAGAAAATACTACCTTAAAAATTAGATTGGAGCAAGTGGAAGCTAGTGACTTTATGAGAAATCAAGATATTATAAAACAGAACCAAAGGAATGAAAAAGTGGAAGACAATGTGAAATATCTCATTGGAAAAACCACTGACCTGGAAAATATATGCAGGAGAGATAATTTAAAAATTATTGGACTACCTGAAAGCCATGATCAAAAAAAGAGCCTAAATATCATCTTTCAAGAAATTATCAAGGAGAACTGCCCTGATATTCTAGAGCCAGAGGGTAAAATAGAGATTGAAAGAATCCACAGATCATCTCCTCAAAAAGATCACAAAAAGAAAACTCCTAGGAATATCGTTGCCAAATTCCAGAGCTCCCAGATCAAGGAGAAAATACTACCAACAGCCAGAAAGAAACAATTTGAGTATTGTGGAAACACAGTCAGAATAACACAGGATCTATCAGCTTCTACATTAAGGGATCAAAGGGCTTGGAATACGATATTCCGGAGGTCAATGGAGCTAGGATTAAAACCAAGAATCACCTACCCAGCAAAACTGAGTATCATGCTCCAAGGCAAAATATGGATTTTCAATGAAATACAGGACTTTCAAGCTTTCTCAGTGAAAAGACCAGAGCTAAACAGAAAATTTGACTTTCAAACACAAGAATCAAGAGAAGCATGAAAAGGTAAACAAGAAAGAAAAATTTCAAGGAACTTACTAAAATTGAACTGTTTTGTTGACATTCCTACTTGGAAAGATGATGTGTATGATTCATGAGACCTCAGTATTAGGGTACCTGAAGGGAATATGCATATATAAATATATATATGTATATATATATATTTATATGTATGTGTGTGTGTATGTGTGTGTGTATATATATATATGTGGATATATATGTGTGTGTGTGTATATGTATGTGTATTATATGTATGTATGTAAATGTATATATATATGTGTATGTATGTGTGTATACATACACACACACATACACACACATATATATGTATATGTATAGACAGAGGGCACAGGGTGAGTTGAATACGAAGGTGTGATATCTAAAAAAAAAATCAAATTAAGGGATGAGAGAGGAATATACTGAGAGAGGGAGAAATGGAGAGATAGAATGTAGTAAATTATCTCTAATAAAAGTGGCACAAAAAAAGCAATTCTGTAGGAAAGGAAGAGGGAGCAGGTGAGGGGGAATGAGTGAATGTTGCTCTCATTGGATTTGACTTGAGGAGGGAATACCATACACACTCAGTTGGGTATCTTACCCCACAGGAAAGAAGGAGGAAGAAGAAAAAAAAGGGGGGGATGATAGAAGGGAGGGCAGGTGAGGGGAGGAGGTAATCAAAAACAAACACTTAGGGTCAAGGGAGAAAATTCAATAAAGGGGGATAGGTTAGGAAGGAGCAATATAAAGTTAGTCTTTCACAACATTAGTATTGTGGAAGGGTTTTACATAATGATATACATGTGCCCTATGCTAAATTGCTTGCCTTCATAGGGAGGGTGGGTGGGGAGGGAAGAAGGGAGAGAATTTGGAACTCAAAGTTTTAAAAACAGATGTTCAAAAACAAACAAAAAAAAAGTTTTTGCATGCAACTAGGAAATAAGATACACAGGCAATGGGGCGTAGAAATTTATCTTGCCCTACAAGAAAGGAAGGGAAAAGGGGATGGGAGGGGAGTGGGGTGACAGAAGGAAAGCCTGACTGGGGAATGGGGCAACCAGAATATACGCCATCTTGGAGTGGGCAGGAGGGTAGAAACGGAGAGAAAATTTGTAATTCAAACTCTTGTGAAAATCAATGCTGAAAACTAAATATATTAAATAAATTTTAAAAAAAAGAGAATTCTTCTGTCAGACATTCTCTTAGAAATCTCAGTCTCAGTTTCCTCATCAGCAAGACAGAGATAATAAAAGCACCTATCTTGCAGTGTACTGTGAGGTTAAAATAAGATAATCTATGTAAAAGACTTGAAAATATTAAAGCCCTATACAAATTTGTTTATTATCATTATTATTATCACAACACCAGGCAGAGAAAAAGAGCCCAGTGTTTGTTCAGAGAATTTTGCATAATTTACAATTTTGCAGAGGGTCTATTTTCCTAGGTATGTCTAACAGCCAGAGGGTGGGGTAATTAACTTTCAAGGCTTCATTCATGCCCTTAATTTAAAGAAAATCACAGATACGACACCTTGGAAATGCTTGGGATTTAAAAAAAAAGACCAATTTCTTCTCTCAGGAAAAAAGATAGTGATCTTAGTATAGTTGCCTTTTTAAATCCTAAATGATCAGATCAGAAAAATGTCTTTAGAAGCTGATGTGATCAAAGACAGAGGTCTTAATTTGGTGAGCCTGTGTTATTTGGGTCAATGCAACCCATGAAGAGAAGTTCAGTAGGTTTCCCAAACATAACTACAAGAAATAAATTCATATAATTAAGTACTTCAGCTAAAGATACATGTCAGGAGATTTAAATAACTCTATGTGAAAGTAATTATTACCCCAGCAGAATAAAAGGTCCAATGTAACATTTTAACATTAATGGTAAATTAGCAGAGGGGACAAAGAGGGTCTAAAAGAATATAAATTGAGTCCAAAAATGTTTTCTAAAAGGTTTACATTTTGGAAAAGGTCTCTCTCTATTGAAATATCCCATTCTTGTTGCCCATACCCAATAAATCTTTGTTTTGTATAGAGGAAAATACTAAAGGGCAAACATCAAAATCTGACAAAATACAGTTTAAATCTTACTTTAAAAAATGTGATTTAAAATATATAGTGATAGTTCTGGTTTTTACACTTCTTCACTTCAGAGTATACGCCTACTTATTTCCCATGCCCAGTCATGCCTTTTAAGTAAAAAAAGTTTAGGAAAAATGCATTATAGGAAACCAACTAATATATCAATTATGTAGATAGCTGCATACGAAATACGCTACACCAATAGTCCTCCATCTCTGCAAAGAAAGGAGAAAGATACATTTCTGAACTTTTCTTTGGTGTCAAAAATGGGCATTCTAACTATACATTACTTATTTTCATTTTTTGTTCTTTGCATTTATGTCGTTGCAGTACATTTTTTATTATATTGTTTTCTTGGTTCTGTGTAGAGTGTTCTATGCCCAGCTCATTTTAACACGAGCCTTATAGATGATCAAAAACAAAAAGAACCCCAAAACATGAAGGTTTAAGCAGAATCTCAAGATTTTTCTGATTGATTTGACTTTGCTAAACTTATAGGACATGGCTTCACATTAGTGGCTCCCAATGGAATTGTCTCCAACTTGTTATTTCAAATAATTTATTATTTTATTTTCTTGTGTTGGTTGGAAAAGTTATATACCTAGGAAAGACAATGTTTTATTAATTTTCTTTTTAAACATACACACATTGCAGTTTGATACTGGAATGGTAATTAGAATGTGGATTTTAGGTTTGGCTCTGCTCCTAACTAGCTATGCTCTGTAATAAGAAAATTAATTCACCTCTAGGGGGCTTGAGTTCTACAACTGTAAAATGGGGGAAATCATTGTTGTAATACCAACATCACAGGGTTGTTATGAGTGTACAATGAAGTGATGTATGTAATATGTATTACAAACTATGAAGCAATATACAAATGCCAACATCTCTTAGCTATTATTATTAGCCCCTATAGCTTCATTTTTTTTAACATGGAAAATGAGGGAGGTTCAACTGTATGATTTCAAACTCCTTTCAACTACAATATTTGTGGTTAGTGATTCATTAGGATTCTTTTGATCTTACCACCCTACTTCTCATGATCATGTAACACAAAATAGATTTCTTTCTACCATTTTTTCAAAGGATAATGAGTTCCAAATAGAAATTTATCAAAGGAACTTTTACATTTTCTAGCACTCATACTAAAGCTACTACCACTTGTCCTGGGTGCTTAGTCATTCATTGCCCTGAAGCAGTCAAAACTCTTAGAGGCACTTTCCATTTAATTGCCACCTCTGACTCTATACAAAGCCAAGTCTGCAGAGTCAACACACAATTGAAGTCTACAACAATAATGAAACACGACTCTGTCAACTTGAGTTTCATTTTTCTTATTAACTTTAAAAATGGTAGTGTAGGACATAATCAGCAGAACAATCTGATATTACATACTCAAATGCCAAGATGATTTTTAGCTCTTTCTGCAGTCTCTATTTGAACTCAAAAATCTCTATCTCATTTTTAATCAAAATTTACATGAACAGTAGATCTTTGGTTACTCTCACTTTTTCCTCAAGAAAGGATCCATCACTTTAGAAATATTACCTGCTTTATTTAACTTCTCAAGGTTGGGGCTAACTAGGGCAATCGAAAATCAGTTGTTTCACACCTATCAGAGTCTTTAACCTGATAGAAAAGGGAAAGGACAAATGCTGGAGGAGATGTGGAAAAATTAGGACATTAATGAATTGTTGGTACAATTGTGAACTGGTTCAACCTATCTAGAGAAAAATTTGGAAGTATGCCCAAAGGGCGATAAAACTATGCCTACCCTTTGACTCAGCAATACCACTACTAGGTCTGTATCCCAAAGAGATGATAGAAAAAGGAGAAAAATACAAAAATATTTATAGAAGGTCTTTTTGTGGTGGCAAAGAATTAGAAACTGAGTGGATGCCCATCAATTGGGGAATGGCTGAACAAATTGTGGTATATGATTGAAATGGAATGCTATTGTGATGTAAGAAATGAGGACCAGAATATTTTCAGAAAAACCTGGGAAGGTGTATATAATTTGATGCAGAGTAAAGTGATTACAATGAGGAGATCATTGTACAAAGTAACAGCAATATTATAATGATGATTAACCCCCAGAGAGAGAGAACCGATGATCTCTTAGTGACAAATGAAGTTTCTTTTTTTTTTGCCATAGGGCTAATATGGAAATATTTTGCATAATTTCATATGTGTAATTGATATATCACTTGCCTTCTCAAAGGCAGGGAGAGCTGTAAAGAGCGAGAGGATTTGAAATTCAAAATTTTAAAAAAGTTAAAAATAAATTTATTTATAAAAAAAAAATATACCATCAAAAAAGAATCATTTGTTTCAGCCAAAAACTCATGACTATCTATTTTTGCTTTAACCTGGCATAGTAAAGGGACACTGAATTTGGAGTTGGAGCACCTTGGCTTTGATACCAGGTGTGTCACTTGCTTATGCTTTGACCTTGGATAGGCCACTTCCTCACTTTGAAGAGATTTGGGCATTTCTTCTTTGTATGTATATTTTTTTTTTCTTTAACTCTAAGAAACAAAGCTTCCTAAAAACAAAACTAACTCATTAGCCCTCTTATTCCAGCTTTGTGCTGAACTATCCATGAGAATCTTGACTTTTAGCCTAGTTCTGTTAATAATCTGCTGTGTAAATTTAAATAATTCTTTTTACCTCTCTGTGCCTCAGGTGCCTTAGTAATAAAAGGGAATATCTTTGTTGCACTATCTGCCTCGGAGGGGTGTTGTATACTAGGAGACCATATACATTATGTGCTTTGGAAACTATAGAGTAAATGTGATATATTATAACTGCATCCGCATCATCCTTTTTATCATTATTAACAACAATAATGATAATGTTTAAATTTTTCATCAGCACATTGAGTTAGAGTATGTAATTTCTAATGTCATTTTCAG
Source organism: Trichosurus vulpecula (assembly GCF_011100635.1). Lineage (NCBI taxonomy): Eukaryota > Metazoa > Chordata > Mammalia > Diprotodontia > Phalangeridae > Trichosurus > Trichosurus vulpecula. The sequence goes on along the minus strand of NC_050574.1, from coordinate 282,516,514 downwards.
TTCTAAATCCTTATATTTTAGCATTTCTGTTTTGTTTAATCATTAACTGAATAGATATTTGTTGTGCAGCATACTGTGTGATACATACTAAGTGCTTAACAAATGATTCCTACAAAGAGTCCTCCAGAGTACATAGCACTAATGAAAGCTTTAGGGAGATGCAAGGAGCTAAAACCCAGTTTTTGTCTTTGTTTTTAATTCATTCCAGACTTTCACATTCCCCCAGTCACAAGTCCTAAGAAGACTAGGTAATTCCTCTTGGCAGTTAGCAATTCTTTGACACCTGAAGTCATAGTCAAACCTTTACACAAATTGGCTTTCCTTACATTACTAAGCCTTTATGACCCACACTAGGTATGGTGAGTACTAGGCACCTGCAATATTATGGACACTATGCTAAGGGCTGGAAATACAAGGAAAGCAAAAGATAGTTGCTGCCCCTACAGGAGCTCACTGTCTAACTGGGAGAGACTATAAGCAAACAAATAGGTACAGATAAGTTACATACAGGGTAAATAGGAAATTTAAAAAAAAGGCCCAAGAATTGAAGCATTAGGAAAGGCTTTCTTTAGAAGGTTGGATTTTAGTTGAGACTTGGATGAAGCCAGGAAGCAGAGATAAGGAGGGAAAGCATTGCAATGCAAAGGGACTGCAAGGGAAACTGAATGAAGCCTGGAGATGGAAGGAATTGCTCTTGGAAAAGCAAGGAGGCCAGGGTCAATGGATCAAAGAGTACATATGAAGTGGGGAGTGTAAAAAGACTAGAAATGTGGTGTTAGCTTATGAAGGGCTTAGGATACCAAACAGAAGATTCTGTATTTGACACCAGAGATGTTAGGGAGTTACTGGACTTAGTGAAAATAGGGGTGTCATGCTTTGACCTGTGCTTTAGGAAAATCACTTTTTTGGCTGAGAGTGGCGTGAAGTGGAGTGGGAAGAGAATTGTGGTAGACAGACAAGCCAACATGCTATTACCAGACCAAGTTGGAGGTAATAAGGGCCAGCACTCAAGTGGTGGAGAAAGGGAATGGATTAATCCAGATAAAATACTCGGAAATGCTGTTTTGGAAAAAAAAAACACAACCTAAACACTATTGTTTGTATAGTTGGACATAAAAACACAATGTCCTACATATTCTTGAAGGTACAGCTCAAATTTGGCTTCCTTGACAAAGCTTCCAATTGAAAACAATCTTCCCTTGAATTTCTAAGAACACTTTTATACCTTTCTTATACACATATTGAAATTAGATTTATTATGGAACAATTGCTTGTCGATTTGTGTGTCATTTTCTTCCAGCTAGACTGTAAGTTCTTTGAGGACACATAGCATGCATTATTTTTTTTTTCCATCTCTTCCCTGACACATAGCAGGTTGCTCTGCATGTGGTAAGCACTTAAATGGTCATTGACTGACTGAGTGTATGTAAAAAGATAGGAAACACTTTAAATTAGCTGACATTGGAAGCAGCATCAAATGGGATCATATTATAGAGGTGAATTTGAAACCCTGAGCCCATTAGACATCTAATCTTTTTTACCAAAAGCATATTATTTGTTTAGAATGTGATGTCCCTACTGATAAAATCATGTTTTCTTAAAGTCATAAATAAAATAAACTATTTCTGAAGGGAGATGTTCAGCTTTTTCTAGTTTCCACATTTGAGATCTGAATATTCCAGAGACTAAGAAAAATTCTAAATATTTAGTAGCCTGAGTTATATGCAGGATGGTTAAGGGGACTCAAAAGCCCTAGATAACTCTAGTTACTTTTCTTTGCCTTGTTTCATAGTTCTGCATATATTTGTAGAGAGAGCATCATTTATGAAAGGTGAGGGTAAAAAAGATTCCATTTTTAACTCATAATACTCCATTACCTATGTTAACATAGAGCGAATGTCTCTATCAGCTTTTACCAAAGCATTCTAAACCTTTTTGTACACTAAAGTTCCTTTGTTTGAATATTGAATAGTTTAAATCAGCTATAAATAAGGCTAAAGGAATTAATACACAAAGAATACAAGGTTTTAATTCAACTCATAAAAATTATAGTTTTCTACATAAGTTTCAAATTGACATTTGAAAGCCTCCTTAAAGTATAATCTTGGTTTCTGGTGGCTATAATTTATTTGTAACACCTGCACTAGTGATTCATTAGATTAATTAAAACCAACAAAAATTCCTAGAATTTATGTTTACTTTTTTTAAATGAATTTCTTCTAGAAGAAGAAAAATTAAGTCAAATGCATATCATGATGTTATTGCTTACATGCACTGTGATGTAGTTCATTGAAAACCTGATTTTTGATATGATGCAAATATGGGTTCCATTAGAAAATGTTTATGTCAGTAATATTTTCCCTTACAAAATGAAATTATATTATTTAACCTACAAAATATTTATTGCATGCAACAATTAATGTTATAACAATTGGTCAATCTTCTTTAAAATTTCCCTAGCTCCTTTTATCCAAGGAATATTCTATATCAAATTAGTTTCTGAAATATTGGTATCAAATAAATGGAGTTGAACTACCAGCTGAGCTCTAAGGTCCCTTCAAGTTCTTAAATTTTACAAATAAAATGTTTTTGAATACGTGGAAGGTCTAGTAATGAGATTTAAAAAAAAAATTAAAACATGATAGAACTTACATAACTAAAGGGTAGTTGATATATAATTTACATTGGTCACCATTACTGAAAGTAAATTTCTTTGTTGTGAAATGCCTATAGATCCAGTTTATCATATTCTTGCATACATGTATACAGAGAAACACATACACATCACTCACGTATAACCACATCTCATTTTTTTATACCAAATGCTAATACCCAGCTTGATTCTCTCACCTCATTCACAACAGCTGTTACTGAGTACCTTATAGCAATTGTTAAAAAATAAAATCTTCTCTCAAAAAAGTAAGATTGTGTCCTTCCTCAAATGACCAAGATTTGTACCACTAAGGATATTCAAAAGAATGGACTGAGGGTAGGAAGGCATCAAAGTTATTTACCAAAGAAGAGTTTCAAAATAACATTAGAATAAGTTTATGGCTTTTTTCAGGAGACTACTTTAAAAGGGACAGTTCTCATTTGGATATAAAAACTGTAGCACATTGGTTAAAATGTCAATAACATTATTTTAGTTATAGATTGTATAGAAGATGAGCAAAATGTTGTATTTTTAAAAATTGACCCAAATAATTAAGGAAGGTAGGAGATTTATAACAGCTTTAAAGACAAACAGATTTCTTGAGAGCTATCACTGTCATATTTCACTAGCGCCATAAATTCATGTCTATTTCTCAAGTTGCTAAAAATAAAAAAAATTCTTAAAAACATTTGGGCATATAAAAAGCAACTACACATACAAGTAGACAATAGCATTGTTTCAGTGCTATTTCTTTCTTCCAAATTTGTCTCAAAACATTTGAACGGAGACTGAAGGAAATTTTCCTGACAAAATAGTATCTGATGTTATCTGTTTCTGCTGTTCATCCAGGTATTTCTTCTTCCAGATTTAAAGGTCTGCTTTCTATACACCATCCCATGTTCATATAGGAGATGATAGTACCTCTATTTTTTTAATTACTGATTTCTTTGCAAGCCCACTGTAAGGAACTCTAACTTTGCAAATGTGTACATGAACATTCTTATTGTAGCATTGCTTCTATCACACAACACTAAGTATGTGGGCCAATTGATTTTTTTTGAAAAAGCAAAATAGTAATCATAGTGAGTTTAGAATTATTTCTCCCTTTGAAATGTAATTACTTATATCTAATGATACATGAAAAAATGAACAATTTAAAAATGTGGAATAATGTATTTTTCAATTAACTTAGAAAATGATATAGATGATTCAAAATGTGTTACTTTTGGCCCTGAAAGATTTATGAAAATTTGCCGAAACATGAAATCAAGTCAAACTAGAAATGCACAGGGTGCATATATCATGACATTACTGAACTTTAACTCACTGTTTTTAGGACCTTCCATCATTTTTAAATTTATTATTGACTTGTAGCCTCAAGTTTGAAATGTACAATGCATCAACAGATGGGCAATTTGTGATGGATTTGATGAGCTATATCAAATATTTACCAATATATCTGAAACACACAGGCTGAAGGAAAGCACTGGAAATTATATTTGTCCTGACATTTATTTATTTTTCTTAAACTGCTTATAATAACGAACATGAAATATATAGAATTTGGTAAGGGCCCATTAAAGAATTCATGTATTGCTTAATGTATATGTGTGCGTATATATGTATACACACACATACACACACACACGTGTGTGTGTGTGTGTGTGTGTGTGTGTGTGTGTGTGTGTGTATGTATATGTATATATCTCCAACAGCAGAAAGGGCCTGTGACATCATTGGAGTGTGTGTGTGTGTGTGTGTGTGTGTGTGTGTGTGTGTGTGTGTTCTCAATAGGAAAAATGGCCTGCCTTACTTCAATCCAGCTTTCCATTATGGTAAGCATGAAAAATTTCTTCTTTTTTATTAAAAGGAATATATTTCGACATACTTTTCTCACTAGATATTCAAACTGGCAGTTCAGTCATTCTACAGTTTTCAAACTCCATGTAGCTAGATGTGTATGATGCAACAATTTTGAACATGATTTTAAAACTGTAACAGAGTCCTGTGAACAATTTTTTAAACCTGCTAGAAAAAAAGTATAATAGAAACAACTCAAATTTCAATTTCCAAAAAGCCTTTTTTTTCACCTTCTATCTGCATGAAGTAGATAAAGTTAAAATTTTAAGAAGTGGAAAGTGGTATCATTCTTACATTTGAGTTAGTATTCTTTTCTCTTTGTTTTTTCTTTTTTTTTAAATTTTCTTTCGTGATTTCCAGGAAACTAAGATTTAAATCTCAGCATAACTTGTGCTGATCTTGAGTAAGTCAATTAAGTTCTTTAGACCTTGGTTTCCTCATTTGTAAAATGAAAGGCTTAGATTAGTTGACCTCTAAGGTCTATTGTAGCTTTAAATCTCTAAAGTTACTTTTCATTTAATAAATGAGGGGAGTATCTATATTTATTTCTTTTCACACCTTTTATTCTAGCAATTATTTCTCAAATTATTTTTCAAATTCTCATATTTTACCACAATTACACTTTCTTTTTCAGACATTTCTTATGTTAGTCCTTGTTAAATTTAAATACACACACACATACATACACACACAGAAACACACACAATACTTTTGATGAAAAAATAAGTGGTATAAAGGAGTGTGGGAAAGAAGCGAAGGAAAATGTTGAACTTCCTTAAATATAACATATTTCACAGATGAAGTTTTCTTTTTATTCCATTTTATTGTTAATGCCAGTTAAATCAAATAAGGCAGTGGCACTGAAATAAATTTAATAAAAGTAACCCAATAAATATGTAACTCCTTCCTCTAGATTCTTTCCTACAAAAGAGATTACATAATGTCTTTGTCACTACAAAATACTTTATTTTTGATAAAGGATTGAGGAGATAGTGTTAGACGCTTTCCCCAATACCCTAGTTCCAGAAACAATTTTGTTTTTCATGAATAGAGCTATATTGGTTGTCTTCAGGGTTTTTTTACTTAAATCTATACTGTGGTCATTGAAGCAGAAAAAAAAAAAACAAACAAACCCAAAACTTACAAACTGTGATGGCATATCAGGACCTAAAGGGAAAAGGGATCCAAAAAAGAGTATTTGGACAAAAATAGAGGGAGAGGGGTAAGTTAATATTAGAGAGAGAGAGACAGAGAGTCTGAAGAGAAAAGGATGTTAGTTATTTTGTTTCTTTTGACCAACATGCATGTGAGGGCTAGTAAAGCAGTGTGGCTCTCTGTTATCCCACATTTTTGCTACATCATGTACCTCGTGTGTGTGTGTGTGTGTGTGTGTGTGTGTGTGTGTGTGTGTGTGCATGCATGTGTTTCTTGGATGATATCTTCTTTGGAATTTTTTTATGCAAAGTCATAATTATAATTAGTAGCAGGCTTTAGCCTATTTCAACATACATCATGTCTCTCTATTACCTTTCCAATCACCTTCCATACAGACCTTTTTTGAGTTTGTGGTAGCCCATGATTCATAGCCATATATCACTATTAGGAAGGTATAGCATTAAAAAATTTGAGGTTTTAATTTAGGAATGAATTTGGATCTCTGAAAGCATTGTACCATTATCCAGATACAATTAAGTCTACTCTCTAACTCCTATTAAATTCTGAGCTCCATTCATTATATATTGGCAATATCAGGATAAGATTTATGTATTGATGGAAAATGCTATCCATATCCAGAGAAAGAAATTTGGAGTCTGAATGCAGATAGAAGCATACTATTTGCTCTCCTCTTCTTTTGTTGTTTTGTTTTGTTTCTTCTTTCTTTTAGTTCCTCCCATTAGTTCTAACTCTTCTTTACATCATGACTAACATGAAAATATGTTTCACATCAATGAGCCTATATTGGATTGCATGCTATCTTGGGGAGGTGGGAGGAAAAGTGGGGGAGAAAATTCAAAACTCAAAATCTTATGGAAGTGAAGGTTAAAAACTAAAAACAAATTAATTACTTTTAAAAAATAGAATTAACACGTGGAACAAGAGTTTGGGAGCAAAGAGTGAGAGGAGGCAGGAGGTAGTTTTTAGACAAAGATTTGAAACAGATCCACACTTTAACAAAACATTTTAAATAATGTTACAAAGTACAGACAAAGGGAGAAAGTTTTAAAAGTCCTGCTGAGTTCACAAACAAGTATTACATATTCATTTTAGGCAATGTGGTGTTGTTTAAACAGTGCTAGAGCTTGGGTTAAAATCATCCATTTGGCCACTTGATAGGGTTGAGGCCTTGGGCAAGTAACTTCAACTTTCTGAATTTTCTTATCTGTCACGTGAGGAGGATGAAGCAGGTGGCCTCTAATACTCCGCCTGGTGCCAAATATATGATCCTAAGCCTTCCTGTTCTATTTTAAGGAATAAAGTTTACTTGAATACAAAAAAAAGATTTATGTATTGATGAACTAATTCAATGGACTGCCCATTCAACTGCCTATCCCAGTCTGGAAAATAATCATCCTTCATGCATTGTATTTGACTTATATGGAATGTTAGGTCCAAGTTTTTTGATTCTAATATGTTCCTTTTTTGAAGTACAGAGATAACCCAGGGTTCCCAACGGTTGTGTCATTTGAACACAATTCTGACAGGTTCTAAAATAATGGAAAGTCTTTGATTACAGATGCAAAAACAGACTAGGTTTATCATCTGCTATCTGAGGGCCAGCCTAGTTAAGTACAGAAATGCTTATCAACAGTAAGCTGGCTACTAGGTAGTGGATTTCAGGCTATATCCAAACCAATGAATCAGAAGAAAAATCAAAATTGTCCTAAATCCTATGATGGCCTTTTATGCTTTTATATGAATGGTGGCAAAATGGCAGAAAACAGGGCAGGTTCCTCTAAGAGTTGCATAGTTTGTTGAATTATCTATGGAACAGTGGCTAGAGCAGCTATGCATCCCCTCAGTGGAAATCAGGAGGACTTAACTTCTTATCTGGACACAGACACTTATCAGTTTGAGATTGTGGGCAAGCCTCTTATTCTCCCCTTGATTTCCTTATCTGTGAAATCATGTTAATAATAGCATCTACCTCACAGGGTTTCCAGGAATCAAAGACAACAACACTTACTAAACACATTGCAAAATAAAACTCTATGTAAATGCTGGCTATTTATAAGAACTTTCTGAAATTCAAATGTCTGTTCCTTGTCTAATAATTGACATATTAAAGAAGGAACTGACCCTGCCAAAAATTATCTTCTGGCTATAAGTGAAAAGAAGATAGGATGAAATTAAAGAAGATAGGATGATCTTAAGGGCAAATGGAAGGATAGAAAGGCAAAGAAAGAAGTTGAAAGATACTGAGTTTATTATGAACCCAAAGGCAAGGCAAGAAAAATACCACTTCATAGATCCTTGATTAAATCACCTTACTCAGGGTTATATTGCCAGTGGACATGATGGAAATAAGCAAAAATACAGTATTTGTTTCAAAAGTTATATTATGATATTTGGATGTAGGTTAATAAATACTAATATTTCTGATCAATTGGATTAGAACTGAGTTATTATTCAGCTAGACTCCAGAGCATGAAAAAGTTTACTTATTACTTATTCACATTAAAAACAAAGAGAGGTAAAATGATTCCTGTAAAAATCTGTTAAATATGGGTGTGTATAAAATAAATTTTTAAAAATCATTTTTTCTTATCATTCTGCTATATGTAGTTTGATAAATCTTGACTTTGTGACCAGAACTTTGATGCTAAAATTCTTACTCACTGCAATTTTTCCTTATCAGAGAAGATATTGTGAAAAGATTTTATATTTTCCTGCTTATAGCATTTATGGATAAGCCATATTAGCTAAATAGTTTTGGGTCCAACAGGATGAAGAGTAAAGCAGCTGCCACAAGTTTGGGTATAGAACAAATATGGTAGAAAACCTCTGGCTGTATCTCCCTCTTTGGTGCCAGTTACACAGCTACAACAAAATATTGTCAGCCTAGATGGACCCAAACTGTCTAGTGAGCAGCAACAGCTGGGACACAGAAGTCCTAATTTCATCAGTGCATGATGACCTATACTGATAAAAGACACTTGTTTTTTATATACCTCCATGATTTATTTCCCTGCCATAGTCCTTACCCATTAACATGCTTCTGTGTATGGCAGAGAACAATCTCAATTACATGGCATAATTCTAGTTAATATTACTGAGCTACTGCTACATTTTGGTAGATGTGCCTGGGGATAGAGTGATAAGGTAGCTCAAATCCTCCCTAGATCAGGGCCTTTCTGCTTTATTTTTACCCTAATTAAAAAAAGAAAAAAAAAACCTCAAGTATCAGCAAAACTGCCCACTACCACGTATTGCCTGAGAAGACATTACCAGAAGTAATAAGAATATTGATAACACACTTAACATATCATTGGTCTAGAGCAGAAGTGTCAAAATTACTGCCTGCAGGCTGGCACTCAAAACTATCCAATGGGACCCAAACCAGATTAAAAAGCAATTGGGAAATGTTTAACAAAATAAATAAAAATAGAATATGATATTGTGGTTGTCCAGTCATTTCTCTTGCATCTAACTCTTCATGACCCCATTTGGGGTTTTGTTAGAGAAGATAATAGTTTGTAATTTCCTTCTACAGCTTATTTTATAGATGAGAAAACTGAAGCAAACAAGGATAAGTGACTTGCCCAGTGTTACACGACTAATAAGTGTCAGATTTGAACTCAGGAAGATAAATATTCCTCAATCCATAAACAGAATTTGATATACTGTACCACCAAGCTGTGTGTATGTGTGCACATGTACACACACATTACACATATAAAATATGTGATATATAATATATGATATATATTTAAATTATATTTCCTTTTTAGGACAACAGAGGAAGGAGTTGCATATTCATTAAGTTATTTTTAACAAATTTCATTTTAGTGTACTCCCTTATTTGATTTCACTGGCATTAAAAATAAAATAGAATAAAAAGAAACTTCATCTGTGAAATCTGCTATATTTAAGGAAGTTCGATGGATATAGTGCCGCTGACTTGGAAAACATTGTGTGTATGTATGTGCACACATATACCTTTATATGCATCATAATAATATCAAAATAATAATTATCCTATATAATTATAAATATATAGAATTGCATTATAATTCTATATGTTATAAATAATGTCTTAGAAAACCATCCAACTACTGTAATATTTTTTGTCTAATGGTTTTTGTCAGGAGTGCTCTAGGGGAAGAGCATGGAAGTGGGAAGTCACAGTGCTTTAAAAGCAAAAAACTTTAACACATTTTTTGTTTGTTAAAAAATAGGAAGCAGGGCCATAGCCCATTAACTCATAAGAGTCATCAACAAGGGTTAAACAACCTGTAAATTCATGATTTGTGTCTTTGTTTAGTCTTTTTTAAGAAAGTTATTTAAATGAAGCCCTCTCTCTCCTTTTGAATTGTTAGTATATGAAAGTGTATTTTATACCCCCTGGTGTGAATGTAATTCAAAGGCACCTGTAAAATTAAAGCACTTTGATAAGCAACCAGCTGTTACCTGGCAGAGGTGATTATTTAAATAAAAATTTACTCTTGGGAATAGAAAGGTAAACAGAAAAACAATTCATTAATTTACTAATTATTCTTAAATCCTCTTAGGATTTAAGGCATACTACTTTGGTCTTTAGCCGTGATATATATATATATATATATATATATATACACTTATACATGTATATATGTACATATATACACATATTTTATACACATACACACACACACACACACACACACACACACACAGGGGAAAAATAAACCTGCTTAATAGTGAGTTACTGGATCCTTAACAATTTCAGTATCATCAGACCCTACCTCACGGGAGATTTGTCTATGGGCAAAAGTATACAAATACCAAAATAATGTAGGAAATAATATGTCATTTCTTTTTCCTTGATAGTACTTCCCCCTTAATCACCACCAATTATCATCAAAAATTTTATCTACAGATAACAAAGAGAATATGCACATAATTAAACAAAACTAGCTTTCCCTCTGTGATGGCATTTGAAGGAGTGGTTTTGTTTGCTCCATTCTGCTTAAATATGGCTGTTTTTTTTTTTCCAGCTCTCCAGGTTTTTGTAGGATACTACAGCAAAACTTCTACAAAACTGAAGATCTTCCATTCCTGATACTTTGCTCTCTACTTCTTGATAACTTTTCTAAATTGTACAAGAGGTCCCTGCTCTCCTAGCAAGAAGTGTATGTAAATACTAAGTATTAACTGTTTCTCTTTTGGCTAGGAACCTTGAAGGTCTTCCCCTCCCAGTTTGTTTGTTTGTTTGTTTTTTTCCTGAGTTTTGATTAAAAGGACCTTCCCTTGATTAGCTTCTTAAAGAAGCACTGAATGGGCATTACCTCACTCAAAGAACTTGAAAAGACCTTAGCCTGAAAGGGCCAGGGTCTCCCAATGCATCCTGGGCCATCTCCAGTCTTTCTGGTGAATATCAGGCAACTGGACCCAGATGGCACTGGAGGAGAAAGTGAAGCTGGTGACCTTGCACAGTTCTTCATCACTGAAATCAAAGTCAACTGTAAGTCATGTCATCATTTCCCTGATGTCATGACCCTTTTCTAGAAAGATGGACATACACAACAATAACAACCACAACCACCACCACCAATGGACTTCCCACAGGATCTGTTTCAAACCTCTTTTCTCCCTCACCCTAACTCAACCATATCACCTATTTTTAAATAGAATAAATTTATCCTCTACTTGCAAGGAGAAAAAAAAAAGACAAGGATTATCCAAGACTACTTAAGTAGCTTCATTCCTTCCTTCCTTTCTTGCTTCCTTGCTTCCTTCATTCCTTCCTTTTCCCTTCCTTCCTTCCTCCTTCCTTTCCCTTCCTTTTCCTTCCTTCCTTTTCCCTTTTTCCTTCCTTCCTTCCTCCTTCCTTTCCCTTCCTTTTCTTTCTTTCCTTCCTTCCTCCCTTAAATTCTTTCTTCCTTCCTAGTTTATTTTTATGGATATCTTTTATTTTTACACGTTTTACATTTCTCCTATAACAATGAATAAAAAAGGAAAAAAAAAAGTTCCACTAAATTCTTCAGCATACCAAATGTTCAGGAAAACAGAAGACGTCCCGTTCTTGATTAATGGCTTTCTCTGCTGCTTGATAACTTCCTACACAAAACTAATTTACTAAATGAATGTCTCATTGTCCTCTTTCAAGGCAAATAGTAATGCCATCCAATGTAAATTCTTTCAACTCACTTTCTACATTCTTAAAAATGTATCATCATCACCTACTCTACCCTTCTTCCTTCTAGTCATTAAAGATGAGGTATCCCTTCTCACTAAGTCTAATCCTCCTAACTCAGGGCTTTAATATCATGGCCTGCTAACTCCCCTGTCACCTTATTCCAGAAGTCACACTCTCCATGAATCTTTAATCTCTCCCTCTTCACTGAATCTTTTATTTAATTTTATTCAATCAAATCTCATCATCATCAGCATCATCATCATCATCATTACCATCCTGAAAGCGTAGCCCAATGGAAAATCATGTTTAAAGCAGTTACAAATGCAAGTCCTAACAATATACTTGTGGAACTGGAAAATAAAATGTAATTTAAAACTATAATAGTGACAAAACTCTAGTACCCATATACATATATAGTATCAATGGAACATAGTGTCTATTATGTCAAAGCAGCTAGAGAAAGACTAGCATCTCCTCATCAAAAATCAGAGAAAAGAATGGTTGTTGTTCTCAGAGCACAAGACAAACTGGTCTCAAAAAACTCAGAGAAATGATTTTGAGAACAAAACATATAATTTCAACAAGCAACAATAAGGCTGATAATAAGTATATGCAATGAGATATGAAGAGTAAAAAGGAAAGTGGTTTACTTCTGTGCGAAGCATATAACATGTCCAAGCTTCAAGAATGAAATGAAAAAAGATCTCCAATGGTAATATCCACATAAGCTCAACCCATGATGCTTTGACATAAAGCATCAAAAATGACTTCCAGGAGGATGTATTAATAAAAATGGTGAGATTTATGACAAAAAATTAGCTCATGAATACAAGAAATTACAGAAGGATTCAATTTAAATATGTAAAACTTATTAATTGGCAGATATCATGGAATGAAAAAGTAGAAATTCTACAATATGTTACTGCAGGTTACAAAAATTTAGTACTATAGAGTACCTAGTAATTCCCCACCTCATGGCAAGAATTGTACCCCAAAACTGGCTATCTTTCCTAAATAAACAAATGGCAATTCTCTATACTACAGATAAAGACCTAAAAATATTCTAGAGAATTCAGCAAAAGAAAACAATAGTCTATTGAAAGTAGGGTCTTATCACAGACAAAGCTGTTACTGCAATCATCTAGACAAACCATTAATCTTTGGAAAATTTAAGAACAATGTATTTAATGTATTTCATCATGCCAAATACCCATAATTTCCAAGGGATGTAGGCTAAAATTATTTCAAAATATAGAGACCTTGTAGAAGAAACTAAAAGCATGTGGTTACAAGATGAGTCATGTACCATCCCCCATTGTACAATCTACTAGTGGAGTTGTACTCAAAAGTTTTCAGGGAAGCTAGAAAAGATGACCTTACACTGAAATACTTTCATTCTAGTATATTTAAGACAATATTCATTCACCTATGCAATAGTACACAGGATATTAAACATTAAAGAATAATATCAAGACAGCAATTTGTACCCAAGACCATTCCTATCAAATCCCACCAAAATGAGATTAATAATAATAATAATAGTACATTACCTTTACATAATGCTTTGGGGCTTATAAAATGCTTTTCCTATAATGTATAATTTAGAGTGTTTATAAATGAACCAGGACATCCATTCATTTTAATAGTATTTCCTTAATACTTTTAGGCCATTCAACTATTAAACTGTCTCCTAGTTTTTACTGTTACACTTCTTGCAGAGGTTGCCTGGCCCCAATGTCACCTGTGTCCTCAGCCCCTTCTAATCTGGATTGTGAATGCATTTATATTTCAAAGTTTATCGATAATCCCCCCCAAGTCCAATGACTTTTGTTCAGTTCTTGTCCTCATTGACCATTTTTATAGATTTTTGAGAAGGTGAAAGACACTATTGCTAAATGCTGGAACCTGCCTTGCCCTAAGACAATACACTCTCTTGGCTCTCTTCTGACATAACCAACAACTCCTGGCCATCATCTTCCTGATGTTTCATTGTCTTTCCACTCCCTTAATGTGGGTGTTCCTAAAAGTTCTGTATTTAGTCTTCTCTCTTATTTAATTCATTCTCATTACTTTATCTACCATTTCTGTATGGATGACTTCCATTTCTTTAAATACATTCTTTCTTTTCTAAATTCCAGACCCATAACTTCAGTTGTCCAAAGAACCCACCTAGCAATAACTCAAATTTAAAATGTTTAAAAGAAATTATCATTTTTTACCATAAACCTTCTCATCACTTCATTATTTCTACAGCACTACCATTGACCCTATTTCTTATGCTTGCAATACTGGAGTCATCTTTAGACAACTTTAGAGTTGACTGTGTGACAAGAGTTACGAATAATTAAGTTCAAATATGGCCATAGGACTTACTAGCTGTGTGACCCTGGTCAACTGACCACTCCAGGTTGTGAGACTCAAATGAAATAATATTTGTAAAATATTAACATTGTCCATGACATACAGTCAGCCCTTGTTAAAAAATACATAGTATAGCTCGTTAAAAAAATTGACCCTTGTTTCTCACTCATCTCTCATATTTAATTAGTTAAATATACCTTCGCCTTCTATGATCATAGAATCATACAACCATTGAATGATATCTGGGACATTAAAAGCCATGAACCCCAATCCTCTCACTTTACTAATCAGGAAAAGAAGACAGAAAGAAATTTAAATGATTTGTCCAGTGTCACAAAGCCAATAAGTGTCTCAGGCAAGATATGAATACAGGTCCTCCTAATTCCAGGTATATCTGGTCCACTGCAGTATATCATGGTGTATTCCCTACTTTTTAGTATCATTACACACTAGTACCATCTTCTTGGAGCGTTGGAATTCCCTTCTTATATATTTTCCCACTGCCATATTCTTGCTGCAGCACATGTTTTTTTGCAGGGGAGGGGGCACCTTAGTTTTGCTATTGTAAATTTGTAGATGGAAGTCATTCATTACCATACCTGAAATGAATTTTAGGGACATTGATATAAGTCCTAAGTTCATTAATTGGTTGACACTAATGTTTACTTTTACAATTATTTTAAATTAATTTATTCAAAAAATTTTCCACTTTTTAATCTTATTTCACTTTTTTTTAAACCTTTAACAACAATATAATGCTGAGGAGTCCCTATCAATGTGAGTCAGGGAACACTATATAGCCTATGATGAAATGAAATAATAGACAGGAGCACAATGGTAAGGAAAGGCTTTAAAATTGCATATGATAAGGACCATAAAGTATACCATCAAAGAGGTTTTTAGCTTGACAAAAAGAACTGGGTAAGTATCAAGAGCAAGAGGTAATGAATGGAATTCTTTAAAAGATCTTAAGGGAGACCACCATTATGATGGGTATAGGATTTAGAGGATAACATGACCAAGAGTCACACAGGATGAGAAAATGTAAAGATATTGCAATCTCTATCATTGGAGGGAATATCCAGCCACATTGACAAGATTAGAGATACAAAATTTCATTTTTTTTAAAATACCAATTTTTGCTGCCTAAGTTATATATTTAAATAGGATCACCTCTCTCAAGGAAAATTCAAATCATCTGATTATTATAATAAGTATATGTTGAGTTCATTATAAATTTAAAGGACTGAACATAAAGGGGAAGTAATCTCGTGTTTGATATACTGATTGAAATAATTAAAATAGAAAAAGGATTAAGGGTTAGCTAAATATTTATTATATTATTAATATAAATTAATACAGTATTGCTACTTTCAAAGAATTTCTGAGATGATTCTGATGTGATAATCCTTCATTTGAGAAATTATTGTCTGAATGATTCCACTTAAAGTGACAAAAATAATGATAAACAGGTTTCGATAACAGATGGAATTGTTGATTACATAATCCAACTTTAATGCTCAGAGAAATCATAAGAATGAATATTTTGTGTCGTACAGTAGTGTTCAGGATTCATATAATGAAATAGAGTAAATCTTATGCATACAAAAATACACATGACTAATAAATGTGGTTGGGGGAAAAAAACTTACATTACAATTCACCAATGTGGAACAATGATGAGTCTTTGAGATAAAACATACTTTAAAATGCTCAGAAGAGCACATTAACAGAAATGTGGACATTGCAGTTTTCCAAGTATATCCAAGCATGACATGCCCTTCATTTGAAGGGTGAGTTATGATGTCAAAAGACTCAAATTTAAAATTTTTAGTTACTAGTAACTGATATAAGATCACTTGAATTTCAGGAATTATTTACATAGTTTTTCAAATCTATCATTTTTTGAGAAGATGGATAATACATTTGGCAGGTAAACTATAATTCCAGATTTACTTTCTCTCTCTTCATTTGCTCCTTTTCTCCTTCACTAACCCTGCAATGTTGTGTTGTTGTTTTATTTTTAATGAAAAACCATAGCTAAGAAAAAAAAGAAAGACAGGCACCTGCTACAAACTGAAATGATCATTACCAGTAGATATTAAAAATGTCCCCTCATTGAAGCTGAGGTCATTTAGCAGGTCTTTAAGCAATAACCTGTAGGGTAATTTTGTAACTCATATATCAATTAATTTTATATTACTGTCACACTTAACGGTGATAACTAACAATATAGCTTCAAATCCCGTTCTCAATTGCATGCTTCTGTGTGCTAGGCATAAATGTCTCAAGATCAAGATATGTCCTGTAAGAAAAAACTTAATAAGCTATTCCATAAAATTGATTATAAAAATGACTTTACTAGCAGGAAATTTTGAATATCTATTTATGAATCAAGCCCATCTGTAGAATCACTATATAGCTTTGTCAATCTATCGTAACCATGATGATTTTAAAAAATAATATTAAAATTATAATTCCATGTGGTGATTTTTTTTTTAGAACCCAGGCATGCCTGAAGAAGCTATTAACATGATGAAGAAAGGTAAAAATGGGTTGGATACACACAAACACACACACACACACACACACACACACACACACACACATATATATATATATATATAGGTGTGCATGTGTATATGTGTGTGGCTATATATACATATATGCATGCACAGGTACACATGCAATTCTTAGTATAGACAATTCTCAAATTTATGGTGGATCGCGTTCTTGTAATAAGCACTAGCTGAAATACCATTATTTGCATCTGATTTCCCCAAATAATTGTATAATAGAAAGTTACATTTTTGATTGGAGTTCTCATGCCCAAAATTTTATAGAAATTACCATAATCACTATATTTAATTTTCTATAATTATATATGTAATATACATATAACTATAGATATTATATATACAGTATGCATAGCTACAAGTACTTTATAAACATTGTATAATGTTGACTTTATAATTTGTGCATGCTTCAGTTATGAAATTGAGAAACATAGCAACAATAACACATGATTTATATTATTCACTTAGGTTAACAAAATAAAATCTCTTGCTAAAAGCAAACATCTTATGGGTAATAAGACAGTCATTTTGGCTAGAAACAAATTGAATAGCTAAGGCTAGAATAAAAAAGAACTGAGGAAGAGAGAAAGAAGATGAAGAAGAAGAATGTCATACTCAGTAAATGGTAAAGCTGTTACTAGGGAAGGGACAACACTGGGTTTGCCTCATAAAGAGGATTTGAAAAGTATCCTATGACACTATCATGGAATATTCTTCCTCCCCTGATTCAGGATCATCAATGAAAAACAAATCCCAGAGAATGCTGACCTTGTTTTCAATTGCAAAGAAAGCTATTGGTGTATCAGATTACATTTCTGGGTCATTTGTCCTTTTTCTTCCTGGCCTCAACTTTGGTGCAAAAATACTATCAATATCTTAAATAAATTATGACCAAGAAGACAGCCACATCACCCTTCCTCACATGCTGCAAACCTTTATCCACTGCTAAAATTACCCACCATTGTCTATTGAGCTACCACATGTTTCTAGCATACATATAACATTTTTTAAAACCTTCCCTTCCATTATTAATAAGATGATAAAGGTAAATCACTTTGCATCATTATGAGCATCATTGTTATCATCACCTCTCCCACCATTATGATCATTATTTTTATTCCATGCTGGATTGATTGTAACTTCTCTCCCTGAAGTAGTCTGAGAAAACCAGGAACTCGGATTGATTTGTAGGAAGACAACGATGCTAAAGGCCCCAATGGACTCTGTATTGTCCGTGATGGATTTGGCATAGCACAAAGCTAGCTTCTTTCTTGACAAGTTATAGAACCATCTGATTGAGTGGGAGTGATCATAATAGCAAAATACAAAGTCATTTAATATGACAAGCAACAGTAGCAGTGAGATTTCATTGGTATAGGGAACTACTAAGGAGTAATTTGTAAACCTTAAAATTCTTTGCAATTTATTATTATTATTACTATTATTATTGATTGTTGTAATTTTCATCATTCTGCACTTCCTCTTAATATAATTTCCCATATAATAGAATATAAAGGAAGCTTAATAATACAAAAAAAATGGTTCCAAAACGTTTTTCTATGGTATAATTGAGAGGTATCAAGCCTCCAATTTCTGTAACACTTTGGATATCTGAGTTGATATTTCATACACACACACACACACACACACACACACACACACACAAAATAGCTGAAAGTTTTAAAATTCAACATTTAAAACTTTCACAGGAACTAAAAGGAATTCACTTCAGAGGTAATCCAGTTACAGATTTGGAAAAAAAAAAAAAAAGAAAAGGCTTTAAAGCTTCTCAAGTGTTCTTATGGGAGTGTTTTCTTGATGCAGGCCCCCATAAGCTGACAAATGAGACCAATAGGTTTCCACCCACTTCATTAGGCTCTATTAACAGCATGGACCATGGGTTCTTTTTGTGTTTCATATAGCTAAAGAGAAAAATATTTTGTTTGTTTTGTAATGGGTAATAGGAAGGTAAAGGAGATTCAGCTTACCTACCCTTTTCTTTGATGGAAATGAGAATGCCTAAAGATCAATATATGTTAAGAAAAGAAAAGCTGGAAGAATAATTGTCTTGGTTAATCCTACTCATGCAAACAGCTTAACTTATTGACCCAGAATTTCAGGGCTCTAATGATTAATCCTAAGTGTAAGCCATATATCAATTATTTAATAGCCATGTTCAACTATTGAAATGTAGTTAAGTGAAAAAATATAAATAATTTCACATTACAATAATCCTCCCACAGGGTTAAAAAAAAAGAATTGAGATGGAAACAGAACATATATCTTTAGTTTAAGGAGCTGTGGTGATTCCTTAGCCTTGAATTATGCCCATATGGAGCTTGAGGTTTATGTTATTATCAAATGATTCAGGATTTTCATTTTTATGAATGACTACTTTTCATTCAATTGAATTAATCAGCTAAAAATTTGAATTAATTTGGGTGAAACACCCAAATAAGCCATACTCTACCTAAGTTTTTTTACATTTTCACATGGGAATATGAAATGTTAAGTACATACAGAAATGAAACACAATTTCTCTTTGAACTCATTAGGAATGATGATTACTATGCTGGGAACAATAGCTGTCTTTTGCCTTTCTTTGGATCCCTAGAACATAGCACAGGTCTTGGCAAGGAGTAGGCAAATAAGAACTGCTTGTTGACTGATCCAGCTATTATAAACGGTAAATTTAATCAGAAGTTTTCAGTTGTCCATGTTAAAACATGGACTCTGAAGACTACATTTTGAATTAAAATATGTTTATATTAATGCTACCTGTTGGGGGAAAAAATTAGCTATTAAGGTTTTTTGGGAGATAATTTGAGCCCCCTATATGAAGTCTGTATGATAGTCATCTTCAAAATAATTATCTAGAGACAAAGATTTCAGTTTCTTCTGGCTAGTATAATCAAGAAAACAAATCTTTATTAAAAGCTTATAGGTTTTTTTAAAAAGTATTTTTCAAATAGGCCAATTGCAAATGGTAATGGAATTTAACATTTTTAATCAAGATTATAATAATGTGTAAGGTGAATTTCAGTATAAAGTGGATTTTAGTGTGTGTAAACTGGATTTTTGTTATTATTTCTTAGAGTTCAGTTTCCCAGGATCTGAGGCCATAACAACCTCAGTTTCCCAGGATCCATGGCCATAACAATCTCTGTTTCCCAGGTATTAGCTATGAGTTCCCAAGCTCGTGGTTCAAAACATCCCCACCATGCTTCTGCAGTGTTATATGAGGATAAATAATATAAACATATGTGCTGAAATTATAAATATCCACTGCGACTGCACAGTTAGATATAGGGATGAGGTGATGTAAACTTGTGAGGCTGTTGCTGGCAATATGCCTTCTTTGTCTGATGCCCTATAAAATAGGTGATCAGTAAATTAGGGAACCTTTGTGGTTGAATGCACAAGCTAGAATGCTGTGTGCCTTGATCAGCCCCCATCAAAGCTTGGGAAGGTGGAAATCTGTGTTTGCTCAAATGGCCCCCTTTGAGGCTTGAGGGGATTCAGAGGAACCCTTTAGGGTTTAATGCAGAAGTTGTGCCATCTCGACTGGCCCCATTGAGATGTAGGGGCAGTTGCCCCTCCCCTGCTTTTGCCAGCCCCTGCAGGAAGGGTAATTAGGGAATACTGTAGGAGTTTGTAGTGCTTCCATTATCAGCAATACCATGTTAGAGAAAACTAGACTAGAATAAAATTTATTATTAACCCCTTTGAAGCTCTCTTTCCTGTCTGACCAGATCAAGAGTGAACCTGTCAGAGGCTGGAGTCCAAGCCTCCAGTGCCTCCTGTGTATTATCTGTCTAACATAAGGGAATACTTTTGTGGTTAAACAATTTTTAAGGAGACGATTCTGGGGAAGATGGTAGAGTAGGTCAGAAAATTTCCAACTCTCAAGATTTTCCTCCACAAGAGATAAAATAGTGCCTCTGGGCAAACATAGAATTTTGGAAATAAATAAGAGCAGGGGCAGAACCCAGACAGTCCCAGAAGATATGAGGAAAAATCCTAGGATGAGATTTCCTCTCAGTGAAAAGTAAACACCTCCAGGCTAGGGTGGACTTTAACAATTTCAAGCTCCTTTAACCAAGCCACGGTGTTAGCTGGGTTGGGAGGCTGCCTCACCCAGCCATAGGAACTTTTCCCCCAAGGCAGTGAAATGAATTGGGCAACTGACCTGGGGAAGATCTAGGGAACTTCTGCTGAGAAGCAAAACCAAACCCAACTGTGCTGTGGAGAGCTGCAGGGGCAAGAAGGAACCAGCACATGCCCTGTGAGTGCAGAAGCAGTAGGTAGGAGATTCTGTTGGCTCTGGGCACTTATAGGAGGTTGGAGGTCTTGGTTTGAGTTTAAGGTCAGAAGGGAAAACTGAAGAAGATAAGAGGCCAGCGGCACCATCCCCTGTCCCCCAGGAAGAGAGGTGATTATAAAAACTAAATTATTACAAAAAAAATGCACAGGCAAAAGAGAAAGAATCCAACCATAGAGAACTACTATGGGAATAGAGAAGACTTGAGATTCGTCTTCAGAGGAAGACACCAAAGCAAAGAAACCCTCTTCTACCTAAAGAGTAGTGTCAAATGGTCACCTCACTAAAAAGGATTCATTGAAGAACTTAAAAAAGACTTTAGAAATCATGTGAGACAGATTGAGGAAAAACTAAAAAGAAAATAAAAAGAATAATACAAGAAAAACAAGAAGATTATGACAACGAAATCAATCAATTTAAAAAAAGAGATCCAGAATCTTAAGGAAGAAAATGACTTCTTGAAAAATCAGAATTTGGTGAAGGGAAGCCAGCAAAGTTCTAAGAGATGAAGAAATAAAAAAAAAATACAAAGAATGATAAAATAGAAGGGAATGTGAAACATCTCAAGAAAAACAACAGATCTATAGAACAGATCTAGGAAAGAAAAAATAAGCAAAATTGGACTACCTGAAAGCTTTGATCAAAAAAAGAATCTTGATACAATAATACAAGAAATAATTAAAGAAAATTGTCCTGCAGGGTTAGAACAAGAAGGCAAAGAAGAAATGGAACAAATCTACCAACCACCAGCTGAAAGAGATCCTACAAGGAAAACTCACAGGAATATTATAGTCAAATCCCAAGACCCCCTGATCAATGATAAAATATTATAAGCAACAACAACAACAACAACAAAAAACAATTTACAAATGATGGTACCACAACTAAAATCATATAAGACCTAGCAGTGGCGACACTGAAAGATCACTGGTCTTGGAACACTATATAGTGAAGAGCAAAAGCACTGGGTATCTGGCCGAAAATATCATACCCAGCAAAGCTAAGTACATAATTCTACATGAAAAAAATGGACATTTGATCAACTGTCAGATTTTCCAGACTTAAAAAAAAAAGCTGAACTTAATAGAAGATTTGACATACAAGAGCCAAGAGAAATATAAGGTACATACCAATGACCAATTACAAGGTATTTAATAAGGACAGAATGTTTACCTTTTATGTATGGAAAATGTAAAACCTAGTGTATTGGCAATCAAAATGGTCTCTCAGCCCTTAGTTCAACCAAGTGCCCTTGAAGAGTTTGGCCTTTATTTCCTCGATTAAATTAGGAGTCCTTGATGACCTCCTTGCCTCAAGGGAAAGCCTAGTTTACATAGGTTTGAGTGACATATTTGTGACATAAGACACTTTTAGACCATGTGGATTTAAGTAACCTCTTTGTGACAATTTTAGGTCACATGAGTGAGTCGCATATGTGACTCACCCTTGAGCCTGAAAAAGACATAAAACCAGGGGTTGGCTTTCTCTTTTTCAGAGCTCTGATCCACAGCCTGTGGTGGCGCAAGTGACTCTGGGCCAGCCCTTGTTATGAGCTCCCTGGCTGAACTTAGATGTTGGTAACTATGAATTGTGTTTGGCCTGTCTGTAGATGTTTGTAATTTGTCTGTATTTGCTCTGAAGTTCAGGGTGCTGGCTTTTTCCCCTGAACTAAGTGAATGGTATTTGTATGTTGAATTAAAGTAAGCTTGTTAACCCCTTAACATTGCTTTCCTTAGTAAAGTAGATCAAAAGAACCTGGGCTTTTGCAGCATTCTGTGAGCTGGTTGTTGTTGATTTTACACCCCCCACCGCAGTTGCTAGCCAGATTGTTGAAACATCTATGTCTAAGATTGTTATTTGTAATTAGGTAGATTTTAAGAAAATTGAGGTAGACCTGAGTATGATATGACTTCAAAAAGTAAAACTGTTGAAGAACAACTAAAAGAGTAATTATCTTATACAAATGAGGTGCAAGAGGAAGAACCAATACAGAGAAATTAGATGGGGGAGAGGAGGTCTGTTAGTTCTGGAAACCTACTTTCATCGGGAATGGCTTTAAAAGGGAAAAATACATATGCATCTAGAAGAGTATAAAAGGAACTTAAAAAGAAATAAAACTCTAAGGGGATAGGGAGGGGAGAGAGGATAAAGGAGGGATCTTTAGAGGGTAAGGATTGCTGAAGTGGGGGTGGGTTGAGTAATAGGAGGTAGAAGTAAAGTAGAGGAGCTGGGGAGATAGGAAAAAAAGATATGCACAAACATAAAAACAAAGATTAAGAGTAGAATCTCTTAGGTAAAGTATATGTTTATATGTGTATATAGATATGTAACTGTGTATACATATCCATGTAGGTGTACATCAATATCTATATATAAATATATCCACACTCAATTATAGCCTCAGGTGGCAGGTAGTGGGAGAAGAAGAGGGAAAAAAGAACATGTCATGTGCATAGCAGAACATAGGAGAGGATTCCATCTGTGCTGTACAGCAGACAACAAAAGAAAACCCACAAGAAAGCACAGATGGACAACTTTTAACATAACACACGGTATTTAATATATAGGCTTTCTTGAAATGAAAAGTTATTGCTATATTTTCTGAATCCTCTCCTCTGTTCTGCTAGGCACATGACATTTTTTTCTTTTCTTACTTTATATTTAAGTTTATAATGCTTTTATATTTTCTAACTATGCATTTAAGTTTTAGTATTTGTCAACAATTAAAAAAAAACAATTTTTAGGTTTTGATTAGAAAAAGTTTTTGTTTTTTTTTAGGAGGTATAGTTAAAGAAAAATTGACAGTATTTTAACAATATGGAAGAATAAGAGGCAACTATAATGTACAGACATTGATGAGAATTATTATCATCTTTTGGAATGGCTCATAGGCTGTCTGCATTTGAAGTACTGAATTTTGGAATTATGCAGATTACTTGAATAATTATAACAAACCCCACTACAACATGAGGTATTATTTTGTTTGCTTCAATTTCCCTGAAAATTGACCCAGTATTTTACCTTTCATATGTGAGTCACAGAATTGGTACTGCTGAAATTTGTACTGATAATTTTAAATTTATATTTAGTTTTCTCTCTCAAATTAAGATAAAGGACTTTTGTGTTTTATACTTTGAAATATTGAAGAGTGGGATACTATTATTAAAAAAAAAATTCTACTTTTGGGCCAAGATATTCTGTGATTGCACTATGTTCAAGGTTATCTGATAGAGCATTGTAATCCTAAAGCTATTATATTAGGGGGTAGGGGATGGGGACCAAAAACATCACTTTAGCAGTGCAACTAATAGTCTATTTAAAATGAAAATTAAGACATTGGACTTTAAACATTTAATTTACAATCAACACTAATGTTTCTTCCTTGTGACATATCTTTAAAGACTTTTAGAAGAGCTATTTCAAATAAAAGTACAGAAATCTTCACTTAGAATTTAAATCACACCAAAATAAAAGAATCATGACCACATAACAAAAGTAAAATAAATTTATTACACTGTGATTTAGAAAATAGAGCTTATCAAGAGATAAACTTCCATAAGATTTGATGTGTTTATATGTGTTATACATATACATAACAGAAATAGAATCACAGTATGAAAGATTTTAGACTTGGAAGGATATTTAGAAGTCATCTATTCCATTGCCCTTACTTTAAATATAAGGAAACAACATGGAAAAATGAAGTTTGTAGCTCATGAGACCTTTCCCAGTATTAGGGTAGTTGGAGGAAATATATATATGTGTGTGTGTGCATATGTTCGTATATGTGTATACATACACATACGCACATATATGTATGTGTGTGTGTATAAGTGTATGTATATGTATATAGACGGAAGGCACAGGGTGAGTTGAATATGAAGAGATGATAACTAAAAAAAAAAATAAAACTAAGGGGTGAGAAAGGAATATACTGGGAGAAGGAGAAAGGGAGAGATAGAACGGGGGTAAATTATTTCACATAAAAGAGGCAAGAAAAAGCTTTTACACAACATGACTATTATGGAAATGTTTTGCACAACTGTACCTGTATAACCTATATTGAATTGCTTGCCTTCTCAATGGGGGTGGGTGGAAAGGGAGGAAAGGAGAGAATTTGGAACTCAAAGTTTTAAAAATTAATGTTAAAAATTGCTTTGACATGCAACTGGGAAATATGACATATAGATGATGGGGCATGGAAATTCATATTGCCCTACAAGAAAATAGATATGTGATATAAGGGAGGGTAGACTTGGAAGAGTAATAAGAATGCATGCCATCTTGGGCTGGGGAGAAGGGAGAGATGGGGAGAAAATTTGGAACTCAAAATCTTGTGGAAGTGAATGTTGAAAACTAAAAATAAATTAATTAATAGGAAAAAAAAATAGATATGAGGAAACAAAGGCCCAGAGAGACTAAGTGACTGTGTCAAGACTACAATGGTATTCAGAAGAAGGGCTGATACTAAAATACAGGTCTTCTGACTTAAAATCTAATATTCTTACAACACAACAGGATACTATTAATAGTCTTTGTTACTTATTTTTAAACTAATATCTTTTAAATATGTTGTCTCTTCTATTTTTTAATGTTGGTATAGCCTAATACTATAACATACCTTTGCCCTATATCTGTAACCTTCACATCAGCAGTATAACCATATAGACCAACTGAGATGTAACTGATATTGTCATTTGATGATAATAATCTTTTTTTTATATATATATAACATCAAGTGGAATTCTGAACTTCTCTCATGTAAACAAGGCAATCTGTAATTCTAATGAAGCTCTCTAAGGTTGGCCAAGTAGATAGAATATAGAAAATCTAATACATAACATTTGCATTTTAATTAAATGTATAATCACATACTAAGTTGAGGCCAAAGTGAGAATCACTTTAGAAACATGAATCATCGGTTTTCTACTTCTGGTTTTAGTAGCGATTTAAAAAAAATCCATTCACTGTTTATTTTCATTTTTTCCCAATAATTTCAAATTCAGAGTGCACTTTCAATACTATAGAGACAGGTGGGAAAAGATACTATTTTTCCATTGAGTAGCTCAACAATAACGGAAGGCAATATTCCTTCACACAATCCTCTGCCTTACTGCAGTGGGCCTCCTCTGGGGTGAGAAAAGTGTCCAATCTCCATAGCTATTTAATCATTGGCCTTCCTGCTGAGGCAGCCAATAAGAATTGAGAGGCTGCAGGCATTGGAGTATGTATACCCCTCTTCACCTCATTTACTCAGCAAAAGCTTTATCCAGGGAACACCAAGTTCCCCCCCAGCAGGGATGACAATTTAAACTTACCAGTACAAATGGGGATCCTAAGGCTTTCACTCATTCCTTCATTGCAGGCTGTCTTGTACACTATTTAATCCCATACGCCCTCCCCACATAGAACTCTTAAGAGGAAAAAAAAAAGTAAAGCTTCTAGCCGAAAAGGCAAATGCTCTCTCCAGTTAGGCCATAGCTTCTCAGCAGAAGTCATTGAAAATGTAGGCACGAGAAAGCAGTACCTTATTCATCATTTCCTTGAATGTCTTTATACCACACCTGGAGTTGTGTCAAACCCTAACCCTACAAATCATTACTCTTGCTAAATGAAGTACAGGTGTGCACATTGTATAACACACATTGTATAACACATTGTATAACACTCGTGTTAAATGAATATGGAGATACTGAGGCTGATACCACTGTTATTATACTTTAAGAATATTCAGAGCATAACAGACATTATTTTATCCTCATAACAATGCTGCAAAGTATATAATAAAGATGATTATAGACATGTCTTATTTTAGAAGAAGCTGTGGGCACAGTGGTTAGAGATCTGACATCAGAATCAAAACCTGGGTTCAAATGTTTTTTATCTGACATATACTTCCTAGAAGACTCTGGGAAGTCATCTTAGTACCCCCAGGCAACTCCCTAGAACTATACTTTGCAGACATTTGCTTCTGTGCATCAATAGACGGAATTTTTTCACTAGGAGCTCTCTAGATTAATGAAATCACAAATCTAGGATATATACAAACATACGTAGACAGACAGACATATACACACACTTACGCACATACATGCATGCACACATATAAACACCAGATATACCACACATAAATGTATACATGAATATATCTATAGATACATGTATATGCATATATGATCATGCATTATAAATGCATAAACATATAATATAACCCACATTTATATATTTATACAACATTAATATTGGTATATTAATATAGCATATGAGCACTAATATACCACTTTGTGTTATATATTATTTGGTCCATATGTTATATATGTATATGTACAACATTAATTTTAATATATTAGTACAACATTTATTTAGTAAAATAGTACTTTAAGGCATGCAAAGCTCTTTAGATACATTTTCTCATTCTGTCTTTCTAACAGCCTGTTAGATTTTTTTAAAAATGGGTTAGAGAAGGTAATATTTATACACAATTTTAAGGTTACAGAGTCTTATAAACATCTTGGTTATTCATACATTGATTCACAGCTCAGCTATTATGCCCATATAAAGATAAGGAAACTGTGACTTAACCAAATTAAATGATTTTCCTATTGTCACATATATAGTATCATAAGCAAGATTTGAAACCAGATCTCTTATAAGTCCAGTGCTTTTTTTTTTTTAATGCCATAGGTGGTAACAGATATTTCTGCCCTCATCTTACAGATGAGGAAGCCCAGACTCAGGGCCACTAAGTCATCTGTGCATAGTCACTTAGCCAGTGTCAGAGGTGGGATTTGCAAGCACCCTCTCCTTCCTTTCAGACTAGGGCATTACTTTGGACACCTAAGGCTGCAACTGAGACTTTTAATTAGATTAATTTATTAAAAAGAATTAAAAATGTACAATTTAACCAGCTTTCTTTCCCCTCTATGATAGTATTACAGTCTGTGAATTGAATATATGTTAATCATAAATCATCAGTTACAGATGACTTCATAATCAAATCATCAAAATGCATTATCTAATTATGTTTAGTTTTATGTTGGGTCCTATAGAAGTAGATATAATTTCTCTAATGGAGTTAAAACTTAAAAGTTGGGAGCTAGGATTAAAACCAAGAATCACCTACCCAGCAACACTGAGTATCATGCTCCAATGCAAAATATGGATTTTCAAAAAAATAGAGGACTTTCAAGCTTTCTCAGTGAAAGACCAGAGCTGAATAGAAAATCTGACTTTCAAACACAAGAATCAAGAGAAGCATGAAAAGGTAAACAAGAAAGAGAAATCATAAGAGACTTACTAAACTTAAACTGTTTTGTTTACATTCCTACATGGAAAGATGATGTGTTTGATTCATGAGACTTCAGTATTAGGGTAGCTGAAGGGAATATGCATATATATATATATATATATATATGTATATATATGCACACACACACACACACACACACATATATATATACACACACACATATATATATATACACATACACACACATATATATATGTGTGTACGTGTATGTATATATATGTATATGTGTGTATGTATATACGTATGTGTGTGTATATATATACACAGAAAAAGAGCGAGAGAGAGAGAGAGAGAGAGAGGGCACAGTGTGAGCTGAAGATGAAGGGATGATATCTAAAAGAAATAAAATCAAATTAAGGGATGAGAGAGGAATATATTGAGAGAGGGAGAAAGGGAGAGATAGAATGGGGGTAAATTATCTCGCATAAAAGTGGCAAGAAAAAGCAATTCTGTAGGGAGAGAAGAGAAGTCAGGTGAGTGGGAATGAGTGAATCTTGCTCTCATCAGACTTGACCTGAGGAGGGAATACCATACACACTCAATTGGGTATCTTACCCCACAGGAAAGAAGGAGGAAGAAGATAAAAAAGGGGGGGATGATAGAAGGGAGGGCAGATGAGGGAGGAGGTAATCAAAAACAAACACTTTCGAAAAGGGACAGGGTCAAGGGAGAAAATTCAATAAAGGGGGATATGTTAGGAAGGAGCAAAATATAGTTAGTCTTTCACAACATGAGTATTGTGGAAGGCTTATACATAATGATACACATGTGGCCTATGTTGAATTGCTTGACTTCTTAGGGAGGGTGGGTGGGAAGGGAAGAGGGGAGAGAATTTGGAACTCAAAGTTTTAAAAACAGATGTTCAAAAACAAAAAAAAAATGTTTTTGCATGCAACTAGAAAATAAGATACACAGGCAATGGGGCGCAGAAATTTATCTTGCCCTACAAGAAAGGAAGGGAAAAGGGGATGGGAGGGGTGTGGGGTGACAGAAGGGAGGGCTGACTGGGGAATGGGGCAACCAGAATATATGCCATCTTGGAGTGGGGGGGAGGGTAGAAATGGGGAGAAAATTTGTAATTCAAACTCTTGTGAAAATCAATGCTGAAAACTAAATATATTAAATAAATTAAATTAAACATAAAAAAACAAATAAAAACAATTTTAAAAGTTGGCCAAAATGTTGGTCCTTCAAGAAATAATTATCATTGGTCTTCTTTCTATATTTTGTTGTTGTTTAGCCAGTTCAGTCATGTTAACTCTTTGTTACACCATTCGGGGTTTTCTTGGCAAAGATACTGGAGTGGTTTATTATTTTCTTCTCCAGCTCATTTTACAGATAAAAAAAAAAACTGAGGCAAACAGAATTAAGTGACTTGCCTAGAGTCACACGTCTAGTAAGTATCTAAGGCTAGATTTGAACATAAGTCTTTCTGACTTCAGGCCCAGCACTCTATCCATTGCCCTCTTTCTCTGCAGCCATTTCCTAATAAGACTCTAGCTTGGCACATTTTCAAATGTCTTAAATTTGTCTCATCATGACTCTCCAGTCTCCACTTGATTTTTCTCAACTTGAGATTGTCTCATCCATCTGCTTCACAAATATTGGAGAGTAGCCTTAATTAACTTATGGCTACATTTTATGAGTCTGATATTGCACTCTAACAGATTTGAACATGTAGACTGAGATTTAAAGGGCCTGTTTGGGGAAAATTCATGAAACTTTTGAGAGAACATTTCTCCATCTTCCCTTTGTCAAAGGATACTCTTGGATCATAAGAGGTCTGAATTTTTCAGCGTGGGATAAGAAAGTTTACTGTAATAATCTCCAGTAATTCAAATTAGGCAATTGTAGAAAAATAGAAGGAAAATATGGCTTTTATGAAATAATACAAAATTGCATTGAAGGAGGACTGAGATATAGAAAGAAGAAAATAAGATGAGATCATGCAGAAAACTTAGTGCCACATAAAAACAATAAACTTGTACTTCACAGTGTCATCTCTAAGGGTAACTAAGAAAAATTTTTCCCATAATGGTGCATGTAGGGGAATGTTCTCTCCCTCTGAGAGATTCTCAGTTTGGTTCTATGCTAGCACTTGCACAGTCCTGTGCCAACAAGCCAGAGTCCATTGTTACTCCTCAAGGAGTCTGACTTTTCAGTTTTCACTCACCTACTGGTCAACATCCCCTCCTCCACCTCTTTTCAGGGTTTAAGAAGTTATGACTGGGGTGGCTAGGTGGCACAGTGAGTAGAGCACCAGCCCTGGAGTCAGGAGTACCTGAATTCAGATCTGACCTCAGACACTTGACACACTTACTAGCTGTGTGACCTTGGGCAAGACATTTAACCCCAATTGCCCTGCCTTCCCCCCTCAAAAAAATAAAAAAAGAGAAGTTATGGCCATTGCATAAATGACTGTGGGGACAGGCCACCCCAGCTGCCTTTACAACTGCATAATTGCATCTTACTAGACTATCAGATGTGTCTTCCCCACAAAACTGAATTTGTCTTAAGCTATGTATTCCTAATTGTACCCTACATTTCTTATTTGCTAAGTGACACTAATCCTGAGGCAAAAGAATTCATCTCTATGAAGTTTTTCTAAGATACCAATAAGACTATATTAACTTGCTGGTCAAACCCATTGGATACAGAAGCTATTTGTAGGCTAGATATTAAGAAACACATATGACTTTTTTTCATTCCATTATACTTTGCCTTCTAATTTCTAATGGGTAAAGTCAATTGTAAGGCAGTAGCTTTTTGTACCATTATATAATAAATGTAGTTTGATATGAGAGAGAGACAGCAAGAAAAAATGTCAAAAGATCTAAGAATATAATCATAATTCTAAAAACTTCTCACTAAATAATGAAAATGTAATACCTTATCATACACCTCAAAACAAATGAGAGTTGACAGCTCAGAGGAGAAATGCAGTTTCTGCACAAAGTTTATAGCAGAGACTAAATATTCTCATAATCATACAGGATAAAATAATTCCTTTCAATAACCTCAGAGCTCTTTCTATGAAAAAAATGTACAAACTTCAAAAATGGAACAAAATCAGGCACATCAGCTATGTGACCAATGATAAGATCTTCAAAGATTTAGTCTCGAATTCCTTGTCTCTAAAATAGGGATATTAATAATCACACTACTTAACTTACTTGGTAGTGCAAAAAGAAGTCCTTTGTTAACCTTAAGCTGATATATTAATAGGAATGATGGGGGCAGCTAGGTGGCACAGTGAGTAGAGCACCAGCCCTGGAGTCAGGAGCACCTGAGTTCAAATAGCTAGCTGTGTGACCTTGGGCAAGTCACTTAACCCCAATTGCCCTGCCTTTCCCCCTGCAAATAAAAAGAAAAAAAGAATTTAAAAACTAGGAATGACAGTGATGAAAAATCAATAAATGAGAATTTTTTAAGTAATATGCCAGATACTCTGCTAAGCACTAAGGTCATGAAAGAAAAGTAAATAAATAGTATCTTCCCTCAAGGAGCTTATCCCCTATCAGGGGAAGACAGCATGTAGAATCATAAGAATACAGGAAAAAAAGTAAATAAAAGGCAATTTGTGAGGGACATAAATAACTGGGGAGATCAGAAAAGGTCTCATAAGCAAAATGGTGTTTGAGGTTATCATTAAAGTAAGGTAGGGATTCCAAATGACACAGCTGAAGATGCACTGCATTTCAGGCATGGGAGACAGCCTGTGCAAAGACAAAAAGAGAAATATCCTATGCGCAGTACAGCTAGTAGACCAGAAAAATAAAAGAAATGGTTAACTATATGAATTTTTGCTTTTCAAATGCTTGACAAAATTTTCCAAGAACTAATGGACAACCCTAAAACTCCATTGCCATTTATGGTAACTTTCAAGGTTTTCTTCATCATGTGAATCAACAAGGAGGAACTATAATGAGAAGGGAAAGAGGTTGTGAGATCCCACTTGGATTAAATTTGTAAGAGAATAAAAGCCATAATCTAAGATTCCTTTGCAGGTATAGATTTCATGACTATGAAGAAATCACAGGTAATGTTTTGATTATTTTGAGAAAGAATATAAGATTTGAAACTGATTCTTCATCCAAAATCTTAAAAAAAAATTCTGTTATGAAAATTACAATTCCTGTTTCATTTTAAATAATATCTATGCATAGATAAACAAAAAAAAAATCTATTGATGTGATGATGAGAAAAGCATTAGACTTTTAGGTGAACTGGGTCTGAATACTTTCAGTCCTATGTGATTGTGCATAGGGTTATGACCTTGGGAAAAATCACTTCTCCCTTGCATCTCATTCACCTCATGTGATAAATGAGAGATTTAGACCAAGGCCTCTAAGAGACCTCTAAGGTCTCTTCCAGCTTTACATTTTGAAACTCTGATATCTATTTGTATATATTTTTCAGCTCTTTGATGGGGTGAACAAAATAAGAAACCTTCAGGAAGTTCATTAATTGGGAGATTAAACAAGTTGCGGCATGTGAATATAATAGAATGTTATTATACTATAATGGCAGCTAGGTGTTACAGTAGATAGAGCACCAGGCCTGAAATCAGGAAGACTTATCTTCCTGAGTTCAAATCTGGCCTCAGATACTTGCTAGCTGTGTGACCCTGAGCAAATAACTTAACCCTGTTTGCCTTAGTTTCCTCATCTGTAAAATGAGCTGGAGAAGGAAATGCAAATCACTCCAGTTTCTTGCAAGAAAACCCCAAATGGAGGTCATGAAGATTCAGACATGACTGAAACAGACATGGACAACAACAACAACAATTGTGCTACACGAAATGAGGAAATATGTTTCAAAGAGATGTGGAAAATTATTTTATGAATTTATGCAGATAAAGTGAAAACCAGAGATACTATGGCATCAATATAAAAATGAACATTTTAAAGATGTTTATTAACTAATAAAAAATCAAATAATTAGTATTAGGAAAGCAATTTACATACAGAAACAATATTAAAAAATGAACTTTGAAATTTCTCATGAAGAACTTAGATCAATGCAATGGTCATTCATGATTTCAGTCTGCTGATGAATCATGCTATTCATGTCTTGACAGAAAGATTATTGAATCAAGGTGCAAACTGAAATTTTTTGGATAGAAACAAGAAAAAAAAAACTGTTTTGACTTCATATTTCTTACAAGCATTCTCTCCTACCCCCATGACTGGGTGGTGGAAGGGAGAAAACATTGTATTTTTTCAATGAAAAAAATTAAAATTTTCTTTAGGAATTTGCATCCTAAACAGATGTGAACTTGTCCTGGTATCTTTTAATTCTCATTAGTGAACATACTTTAATAGACAGACATAAAATAGTCTAACTAGCCAAACACCATGAGGCATTAGATGGTTATCGCTTTGGTCCCAAAGCATTTACCCAGAGTAATAGGAATTTCCTGAAGCATGCACAGTTATTCTTTTTTGACAACTATGACTTTTTTTCTTTCCTCCTCCCCTTTCTTTCCTCCACCTCCGCCCTGCCACCAAACACGAAGGAATCCTATCCGTGCTGGCATTAAACATACTGATGGGAATTATGATCATATGTCAGAAAAAATATATAACTCCTTTGGGCTCTGTAAGAAGCTGACAGCTTTCCCATAAAATATTAACTGCTTGCAATAAAATCCCTTCAAAAGGAGTGAGAGGTTAGTAGGAAGAATCTGGGAAGGTCTCAAAAATGAATTATTAATAAATCATAGATACCCATCTACCTTTTCCTTTCTTCCTCCTTCCTTCCTTCCTTCTTTCCTTCCTTCTTTCCTTCCTTCCACCCAATGACTTTAATATGGGGATTTGGAACAATACATTACTTCTGTTCCTAAAATCAAGAGAAATACACAAACACGCATGTGTGTTTGTGGGTATGGGTGTGTTTGTGTGGGCAGTAATCTATCACAGATAATATTTTTCAATCTGCCATATTCTCAAGTTAGTTATAATTAAGCAATTCAATTCATTGGCTAATAATACTGTAGATTTAAAATATGTCTTTAGGATACATTTATTTGCATATGGATGTAACTAAAATATTAATATATTTAAAGTTATTAGCACTGCAAAAGAAATAGGATATTTGGCTAGAAAAAAATGAACCTCTTAGAACAGGGGTGGGGAACCTGTAGCTTTGTGGCCATATGTGGACCTCTGGGTCCTCAAGTATAGTCCTTTGACTGTATCCAAACTTCACAGAACAAATTCTTTTATCGTAAGGGTATCTGTTCTGTGAAGTTTGGATTCAGTCAAAGGGCCTCACTTGAGGACCTACAGCACTACATGTGGCCACAAGGCCTCAGGTTCTATACTCCTGTCTTAAAAGGTGATTTAAAAGGTGAGGACTTTGCTTTGAAGATTTTGAAAGGCAGTTTATTAGTTCCCATTTAGAATAATAGAATCAGAATTACAATAAAGATAATCCAGGCCAATCCTTTTCTGAATCACAGATGGATTTTATATCCCTGACAAGTGGCCATCTAGCCTATACATTCTTACTGTTCTATGATTCAGACTGTTTCAGATTTAGACAGCTTTGATGTTTGGAAATTTCTTTGTACTGAACTCAGGTAAGTTTCTCTCTAACTTTTCCCTAGTTCTCCAATTTCTCCCACCTGGAGTTCTACAGAAAAAAGTCAAATCCTTCTTTCATATGATAAGCCTTTATCTGTGAAGACAATGATCCTATCTCCCCTAAATTTTCACATCCTCAGGCTAAACATTCACAGTCAATCCTCCCTTAATATGCTCCAACTTGTCAAAGCTATTTATTTTTGTTGTTGCTGTGGTTGTTGTTGTTGAGTCCTTTCAGTAGGGTCCTACTCTTACTGACCACATTTGGGATATTCTTAGCAAAGATAGTGGAGCAGTTTGCCATTTCCTCCTCCAGATAATTTTACAAATAAGGAAAATGAAGCAAAGTTAAGTGACTTGCCCAGGGTCACACAGCTAGTAAGTATCACCCATAAAAGGCAATATTAGAGATCATTCTAAATTTACATTCTAGATAGAGGGAGTTTACAAACTTGAAATTCCTAACAGAAGGAAAAGCACTGTGAGTGTGTATGCATATATAAAAGTGTGGGTAGATAGATAAACAAGATAGCATAAATATTGTTCACCACATAGAATGTAAGCACAAATTATTAACTCTGTATAGGTGTGAATACATAAAATATCCACTACTTCATAAAACATATTTGGCAATTATACATCATAAAACTTTTCTTAATGTTACACCTAGAAGTATTATTGAATATGATCACTTATGCACAACTCAATGAACTTAGATTGATTTTAATTTTTCTATCAAATAAATTCTCAAAAAATTTTTACAGATATGTTTCCAGTGTCATAAGGAACTTCTTCATATACTTATTTTCTTCTCTATAAAGTTTATTTTTCCAAATCCTCTACTTAGTTAGAATGAGAATATATATCAGACTAGTGCTATTCAAAATATAAGGAAAAATATGGTATATGTACAAAACAGAGATGACCTTAGAGAATCCATAGTTTATCAAAATATTATCTAGTTTATCAGCCAGCACCCCAAAATGCAATGTGGAAGGTAAAAAATGTTTATTACTCTTCTTTCATCATATTTATTTTATGCCACATTAGATATACATTATGTATGTATATACACACACACAAATATTTGTGTATATATGTGTGTACATATGTATGTATACACACACATATATACACATACACTTTGACAGTGAAGACCAAAAAATCATCTGCACTTTAAACTGTGAAGATGGTATATAGAATTCAACCTGACATCTTTTTTTTTCTGACTAATCATTTGTAATTTTGATGTCTATTATTATAGTATGGAAAGGGGGCGGAGCCAAGATGGCGGCTGGTAAGCACGGACTAGAGTGAGCTCCGTACCCGAGTCCCTCCAAAAACCTATAAAAATGGCTCTGAACCAATTCTAGAATGGCAGAACCCACAGAACAGCAGAGGGAAGCAGGGCTCCAGCCCAGGACAGCCCGGATGGTCTCTGGGTGAGCTCTATTCCACACGGAGCTGGGAGCTGGGAGCTGGGAGCTGGGAACGGAGTAGAGCAGAGCCCAGCCTGAGCGGCGTGGACGATCCAGACCGGAAGCCGGGCGGAGGGGGCCCTAGCGCCCTGAATACGTGAGCAGTTACCAGACCCCTCGACCCACAAACACCAAAGACTGCGGAGAAGGTTAGTGGGAAAAGCTGCGGGAGTGGAAGGAGTTCGCGGTTCGGCTTCCAGCCCCTGGGGCAGCGGAGGTGGGGCAGCTACAGCTGTTGTTACTTCCGGCTCCAGGCCCACCTGGTGGGAGGAATTAAGTGGCGGATCACAGCAGGGGTGCACAGCCTGCCGAAGATCTGAGCCCAGTCTGGACTGGGGGTCCTTGGGGAAGGAGGAGTGCGGCTCTGACAGAGCTGGCACCTCCCCCCCAAATGTAGAACATAGAACTCTGTAATCTACAAGCAGTCATACCCCACTGAAAAGCTCAAGGGTCAAGTTAGTTGGTTGGGAATATGGCCAGGACGCGAAAACGCGCCCAGATTCAGTCTCAGACTTTGGATTCTTTCTTTGGTGACAAAGAAGACCAAAACATACAGCCTAAAGAAGACAGCAAAGTCATAGAGCCTACAACCAAAGCCTCCAAGAAAAACATGAACTGGCCCCAGGCCATAGAAGAACTCAAAAAGGATTTGGAAAAGCAAGTTAGAGAAGTAGAGGAAAAATTGGGAAGAGAAATAAGAAGGATGCGAGAAAACCATGAAAAACAAGTCAATGACTTGCTAAAGGAGACCCAAAAAAATACTGAAAAATACACTGAAGAAAACAACACCTTACAAAATAGACTAACTCAAATGGCAAAAGAGCTCCAAAAAGCCAATGAGGAGAAGAATTCCTTGAAAGGCAGAATTAGCCAAATGGAAAAGGAGGTCCAAAAGACCACTGAAGAAAATACTACTTTAAAAATTAGATTGGAGCAAGTGGAAGCTAGTGACTTTATGAGAAATCAGGGTATTATAAAACAGAACCAGAGGAATGAAAAAATGGAAGACAATGTGAAATATCTCCTTGGAAAAACCACTGACCTGGAAAATAGATCCAGGAGAGATAATTTAAAAATTATTGGACTACCTGAAAGCCATGATCAAAAAAAGAGCCTAGATACCATCTTTCAGGAAATTATCAAGGAGAACTGCCCTGATATTCTAGAGCCACAGGGCAAAATAGAAATTGAAAGAATCCATCGATCGCCTCCGCAAATAGATCCCAAAAAGAAATCTCCTAGGAATATTGTTGCCAAATTCCAGAGCTCCCAGATCAAGGAGAAAATACTGCAAGCAGCCAGAAAGAAACAATTTGAATATTGTGGAAACCCAATCAGAATAACCCAAGATCTGGCAGCTTCTACATTAAGAGATCGAAGGGCGTGGAATGCTATATTCCGGAGGTCAATGGAGCTAGGACTAAAACCTAGAATCACCTACCCAGCAAAACTGAGTATCATGTTCCAAGGCAAAATATGGACTTTCAATAAAATGGAGGACTTTCAAGCTTTCTCAGTGAAAAGACCAGAACTGAATAGAAAATTTGACTTTCAAACACAAGAATCAAGAGAAGCATGAAAAGGTAATCAAGAAACGGAAATTGCAAGGGACTTACTAAAGTTGAACTGTTTTGTTTACATTCCTACATGGAAAGATGATGAGTATGATTCATGAGACCTCAGTATTAGGGTAGTTGAAGGGAATATGCATATATATATGTTTATGTATATATATAAGTGAATGTGTATGTATGCATGTATCTATGTGTATATGTATGTATGTGTATGTATGTGTATATATATATATATGTAAAAGAAAGAGAGCAGACACAGGGTGAGTTGAGGATGAAGGGAAGATAGCTAAAAGAAATAAAATGAAATTAAGGGATGAGAGAGTAACTTACTGAGAGAGGGAGATAGGGAGAGATAGAATGGGGTGGATTATCTCCCATAAAGGAGGCAAGAGGAAGCAGTTCTAGGAGAGGAGGGGAGTGGGCAGGTGAGGGGGGAATGAGTGAACCTTGCTCTCATCAGATTTGGCCTGAGGGGGAATACCATACATACTCAGTTGGGTATCATACCCCACAGGAAAGAAGAGGGAGGAAGATAAAAAAAAATAAAAGGCAGGGGGATGATGGAGTGGAGGGCAGATGGGGGTGGAGGTAATCAAAACAAACACTTTGGAAAGGGGACAGGGTCAAGGAAGAAAATTCAATAAAGCGGGATGGGTTGGGAAGGAGCAAAATGTAGCTAGCCTTTCACAACATGAATACTGTGGAAGGGTTATACATAATAATACATGTGTGGCCTAGGTTGAATTGCTCAACTTCTTAGGGAGGGTGGGTGGGAAGGGAAGAGGGAAGGAAATTTGGAACTCAAAGTTTTAAAATCAGATGTTCAAAAACAAAAAAACTTTTTGTATGCAACTAAAAAATAAGATACACAGGCAATGGGGCGTAGAAATTTATCTTGCCCTACAAGAAAGGAAGGGAAAAGGGGATGAGAGGGGAGGGGGGTGATAGAGGGGAGGGCTGACTGGGGAACAGGGCAACCAGAATATACGCCATCTTGGAGTGGGGGGGGAGGGCAGAAATGGGGAGAAAATTTGTAATTCAAACTGTTGTGAAAATCAATGCTGAAAACCAAATATGTTAAATAAATAAATTGCATTTAAAAAAAAAATAAAAAGGCTAAGACTAAAGTGGAGGGAGAACTGGTGCATGACTTCTTGTAAACAGATGATCATGCGCTCAATACAACCTCTGAAGCTGAGATGTAATAAAGTATGAATTGATTCTCAAAAAAAAAAAAAAAAATTATAGTATGGAAAGTTCAAATAAGAAAGGTTTAAGAATGGGCAAATAAAAAGATAATAAATGTGGTATGTAAGGGCGATAATGTTGGTGATTGTTATTTCCACCTGAATGAAAATGTAACAAAAATGTATCAGCCTATATTTCCTTTTTTTTAAAATATACATTCATGGAATAAAAGAAAATACAAAGAAGTATAAAAGAAAATTAGTTCAAAACATTAAGACACTATCGCGTGACTTCAATCCTTGAAGTTAGGTGAATAATGATAGTGACTATGATGAGGGAAGGTTAAAAATAACAACTAGAATCTTTGCTTTGCAAGTGCCTTCTAAACTCTTGAGTGAAGGATATTATTTTTTGCAAGTACATACTTTTCAGGTTACAGTGGCCTTAATGGATCAATTCAATACTTGAAAATGAAGAGTTTTACCTCCCATATTGAGTACTCAGCTTCAGCTGTTGCCTTTCTGTCTTGGTTAATGTTTTGTCAAGTTGTACAGGTTAGTATTTTGTTTACTTTTAAGGACTTTCTAAAGTGATGTCTTACTTTCTCTGCCATTAGCTGAAACTTTAAAGTATGCGTGGTTGCAATGAATGCATGGAAATTTCACCATGGATGAAATGATACTCATTTTTAAATCTTTTTTAATACATGTAATTATCTAACTAGAAATATCAAACACAACACATATTGTAAGCTATTTGACATTTAAATTTAATTTTACCTATTCAAAAATAAAAAAAAGGATATGCTTGTCAAAGTTCTGATAAAATGCATGCAGTAACTTTTACTGAAAACATATGCAACTGAGGAAAACAAAATTTTCAAACTCAAAACTAGTTAAAGAAGGAATCTAGCAGGGAAGGGCTGAATTCTTAGAATAAATTTCTGTAAAAAGAATAAGTAGCATATATCTTGAGAGATGTGCACTACGGCTTGAATTTAAAGAGCAATACATGATAACTGTGGTTGAGAAAGCCACTATCATTATCCTAATTAAAAATTTTCCAAGTTATTTATAGGATGATCTGAGGAAATGACATTCATTATCCAGTAAACCATGCAACAAACCATTAAACATAGCAATAAAATCAATCGGCACAAAAAGAAAAGCAATTATGTTACATTCATGTAAACCTACTACTGAACAAATTTCTTAACATCAATCACAGCTGATATTCATCACATGAACATTGAGAGGCATTGATGTGTGTGTATGTGTGTGTGTGTGTGTGTGTGTGTGTGTCTGTGTCTGTGTGTCTGTGTGTATCCAACAACAAGGATGTGCCACATCACATAACCGTAAAATGTTAAAGCAGCAGACTCTCACTACTATAGCCTATAATTCTCTGATAATCTGAATCTCTGAAATATTAATTATTGTTGTTTTTGTGATTATTTTTGAAGAGTTCAGTTCTACAGAACAAAAGCTAAAATGGGGAAGGTAATTGTCATTTCATCCCCTCAAAAAGTATTTGACCCTAAATATGTTGATTTCTTACTAATTAGCAATTGATGAAGCTGCATTTCAAGCTTTTTCCATCACCACACACAATTAACTCATA
The DNA here is from genome assembly GCF_011100635.1 of Trichosurus vulpecula. Lineage (NCBI taxonomy): Eukaryota > Metazoa > Chordata > Mammalia > Diprotodontia > Phalangeridae > Trichosurus > Trichosurus vulpecula. Next base: position 282,475,648 of record NC_050574.1, on the reverse strand, counting down.
TTCAATAAAGGCATTAGATGAAAATCAAAAGCAGAAGTATCATAAAGTGTTGATGAGCTACACCTGCATTACACATCTGTTCAAATTCCATTTGCATGGTAGACAAACCTTTTACTGTCCACCATTTTGGGATTTTAATTATATATGTCATAATTCTCTTTACCTAGACTGTATTTTTGGTCGGCATTTTTGTTGCATTTTTTTTAAAATTCACAAACCATAAAGAGGATGACAAATCACAAAAATGTAACACTAAGCAGAGATTTCTTTTAAATTTGGCATGGATAATACACAGGGAGACAGACTAGCAAATTTTTGATTTAAAAAAAATGTTTAGAGTTTCATCTTTAGGAAATTGGTTCTTCTACCTTTTACTAATAATATGATTTGAGAATCAGATCAACAGTAACTTTTGTTTTGTTAAAGTCGAAAAAGTATCTTCTTACTATCTGGGTTTGCCTGGGTTTAAGAGGATATTTTCCTTTTAAAAAGGAACTTTTATATACCACTTTGACTTATGTCTCCAGGTTTAGCACTAAATCTTTGGAGTCAACATTAAATGGGCCAACATGAGTTTTCTCCTCTCCTTTTAACATATAGCAAGTGGTCTTTCATTGTCTAAGCATATATAGAAGAATTAAGTCCTTTAGGCATCAGCATAAAATCTTAAATACATGCCCGACACTATTTCTATTTCATTTTGTAAAACACACAATGAAGACCTGATTAACTTTCACAGCGATTTGGGTGCCTTAGAGATATCTCTAATGCTAATTTCCTCATCTTAAAAAAAATTTATGAAAATATGAAAATATTGATTCAGTTCAATTTAATAAGGTTTTATTGAGTGCCTGTGCTAACCCCCAGCTCCATTGAACAGACTGTTATGCATACCCAGAATGTACTTGCTCCATCTCTGCCTCTTAAATTCCCTACTTCTTCCTATGTCTCTTCTCTCAATTTACCTTGTATTTGCTTTGTAAATATTCTGTTTATGCTTCTATACCTATTGTTGCCTCCAATAGAATATAAAATCACTGAGGGCCTGGACAGTTATTTTTCTTTTAATCCCACCTGCCTATCACAGAGCCTACCACATAGCAGGTACTTAACATTTGTTAACTGATAATTGAATTGGAGAGAGAAAATGAAAGAGTCCTTGTCCTCAAGAAGTTTACAATCCTACTGGCAAAATAGAGCATGCATATAAGAAGGTAAATATGAAATGATATAAGATAATTTCAGGAGAGAGAAAAATAATAACTGGATGGATCAAGAAAGGGATATAAATGTACCTAAGATAAGCTGTAAGGAAAGACAGGGATTTTGAGAGGCAGATAAAGGGAGTTTAAATAAAATACCATTTCTGTATTAATGGCATGATACTGAAGTACTCTAACAGAAGGTATAATATAAATGTGAAGAAAATTACCTTAAATGCTTTTCAGTGTTCATCCAAAATGTAATCTAAGCCATGAAAAAAATACCATATATGAAAGTCTCCTAGTGACAAATGTTTTTCATTTATTTCAGCTTTCTTGAATTATATTTGGTATGTTGACAAATATATGAAACCAAAGATTCTTAGAAATTGGCAAAAGACACAACTACCCTCTCCAAACATTTCCATTTTTAGAAAATGCATGTCTTACTCTTGAGGGATCCATTTATCTAAACCTAGAAATTTCATAACCTAAGAATATGAAAGAATCATATTGTTGAAAGGAATATCAAGAGTTTACATATATGTATACACACATATACAGACATGTATACGTGTGTGTATATATACATATATATATATGTGTGTGTATATATCTATCTATATCTATATATATATCAATGTAGAGAACATCTAAATCATCAAGAGTAATGTCTTTTTCCTTTTAAAGGTCTCCAGGAATCGAAAGTCTATAACCTTTACAATTAGGGTTTTTAAAAATCATCTGGGTGATCAAGAAGTTCTTATGCTTCACCAACTTTCTCTTGATCTAATTTAACTTTCCTATATTCCAACCATTATTTATTTCTTAATCATGCCTTCACAGAAATGGAGAACAAGATGTTCACAGCAGGCTGCGGTAAAGGAATTGTTTAGTGAACTTTGAAGTGTTACATATTGTGAACTATTAATTTTATTGTTGCCATTTAAATATGTATTTAAAATACTTAAATACTTTATATACTTAATATGACATATTTTACTTATGATTAAATATTCAGCATTACTCACATAGGGGTAGTTAGGTGACACAAGAGAACAAATGTCAGGTCTGGGGTCAGGAAGACTCATCTACCTGAGTTTAAACCTGGCTTCAGATACTTACTAACTGTGTAAACCTGGGCAAGTCACTTAACCCTGTTTGCCTCAGTTGCCCTATCTGTATAATGAGCTAGAGAAGGAAATGGAAAACCACTCCAGTATCTTTACCAAGAAAACCCCAAATGGGGTCATAAGGAGTCTAATACAATTAAAAAGGGACTAAATAAAAACATCCACACAATTGAATCCAGTTACCTCACATGCCTGCCTTTCTAAAGCAAAAACAATTATTTCTTTAATTCCTTTAACCTTTCTCTTAAAAAAAAAAAGCTTTTGTACCTCTAATCACTTCAGTTATTCTTAAGTAGAACCTTGGGCGTTTTTTCCTCATTTTCTAAAGAACACAAATGAAAATCTAGACAGTCCACACACATGCGTGAATGCAAGTGCACGCGCGCGTACACACACACACGACACCAGCGTGAATAAAGCAATGTAGAGTTCATTTCTTCTTGGCTCTGGGTTATACTAATGTTGTTGTTTCCACTCTAATAAAACCTATATTTGTAGTCGTGTTATTCCTTGATCTATACTACCAGTATTTAAAAAAAAACAAAACACCTCTATTTGTGTAGGTTTGTTGTACCTGGCTATGCCACTATCTATGTAGCTGTATTGGATTGCCCTCTGTTTTGTGTAAATCATTTTATCAAGGTCATATTGGATCAGCTTTCTTTTGGTCAGAACATTAACTCTGTATCCAACTTTACTGCCAAAAAATGCTCATGTACTTGTTTCAATTCTATTTTTTTTTCAGTTCATGTCCAATGAATATTGGATAGTATAGAAGTAAAGTAACCCTGTGGGATACTACTTAATGCATTCCATCAAGCTGGATCATCTGTCCTCAAATCATCATAAAATTATAAGGCTAGATAAGAGTTCAAGAGGTCATGTAGTCCATTCCCTTCCTTCTGGGCAAGGCAGAACATAAATCATTTTGTATCAAGTCTATTTTTAGGATAATAAAAACTCAAATACTATTAGCTATCCTTTGCTGCCTTCTCAGTGTTCAATGACTCTCAATGTTATGCAGGGTTTGAGTTTTTCCCCCTAATAGCTGTGGTTTTCCTTCTCAGAGAGACCACTCAGGTATGGAATTCCTGTTACTCTTTTAGACTTGGGCATTTTCCTGATGGGCAGTCTGTGAAGGAGTACTGGAACAGCCTTTTTAGAAGTATCATTTTGATTTGACTTAAAACTTTCTTTCTACAGTGTAAACTCAATTTTTTCCTCTGATTCTGCTGAGATTATTAGACTTTCTTGAAATTAATTTTGCCCTGATTTTATCATTCTTTTTTTATTGCTTTCTGAATTGTATCTCCTCTTTTTTCTATTAAATCTTCATCTTCACTTAAATCTTCAAGTAATTATGCATTTGTAGATGTGATAAGGATATCTGGTTATTGTCAGGATGAGAACTTTTGGTGTGGGAAGTCTCCTTTTCAAAATAGAACTTGACCTGCATATAATTTGGTAGTTGTGTCTTAAGTAGCTGCCGGTGGCATGGAACAGTTAATTGCTTTGAAGACACAAAGCTAAACAGTAATTTTGAAGGCTAGATATAAATCCAGGTCTTTCTAACTTGAAGTCTAATACTTTGTCTCCTATGTCATACTTCCTCCAGATTACTTGTTGTTTGTCCTTTGTATTCAAAGAGAACCAATCACATAACAATATAGGGATAAAATAGCAGATGTTGAGGGGTGTATTGATTTGTGGGTGAATTGAATTTAAATGAGGCAGTGTTGCACAAAGTCATCACCCTCACTCTCTCTTCCAGAGTCATCAAAGTCCAGTGGCATGGCAAAAGTCAAGATGACTGGTGATGGCCCAGGATATAGTGAATGACCTTAGCATCTTTAATGTCTGACCAAACTCTGAGAACTCCACGGCACCTGCTTCAGCAGCCTTCATGGCCATTGGGGTGTTTAAGTAAAACTATCTTAGCAGGAGGGCTAAACCAGACTAAGGTAACTGATAGGCCCCAAACCTGTTGGTGAATTAGGGGCACATCTATCCCAAGCATGTGAAGACATTCCTGAAGAGAATGAATGGATGAGAACATTATTTAAAGAGTAAAAATAAAGTAGGATTACTTGGGGCTAGTCCTGAGAGTCAAATCCATTACCTTCTGAAAGATGGAGTGAAAATAAACACATTTCTGAACAAAGAATGAATGAAAGATTTGCACTAATGACTACTATTCAACCCAATTTACCTAAACTTGGAATTTTCTTTTGGTTTCCTCTTTTAAAAAAATGGCTGGCATAGATAACAAGGGTATTCCAAGAAAGCAATTCATATGTTTTTAAACGATAAATAGTATTGTACTCATTTTTACTTTATTGTATTTACATATTATTTTTATAGTTAAAATCCCCCATTTTGATAGAAAAAACAACTTTGTACCATTACTTTAGAAAATCAATTTACCTTATCTTTATCTTTTACTAACTGAAATGTCAAAGTTGGGATCACCTATCTCCTAGAATGAGGGATGTGCTATGTTTCTCTCAAAGATTCTTTTACCTGATATGTGGAACTCTAGAACATAATTCTAACTTCTATAGTAAGAAAGGTGAGGCATTTTGGCTTAACAATGTTCTGAAAAATATAACTATAGGCCAAATACCTATTTTTAGTAGTTGAGTTTTCTTTTTAAAATAGAGTTCACAGGAATTCTGATACGAATACTTATACCAGCTTTGTTACAAAGTACACTGGGTTGGACCTTGCAAAAATGGTGGTACTAGTTTTATCAATTAAGACAGATTATTCAGCCTTTCCAGACTTGGTGTCCTCATCTCTACAATAAAGAAAATGAACAAGCTGATCCTTAAGGCCCCTACTTGCTCTAAATCCTATAATTATCCTTCCAAAATGGTGTCTTTGCATTTGCTAGTGGATTTACCATATGCATGTTAGGTAAAAATGTTTCCTGCTGATGGATTTAGTTAGAAGATTCACTTTTCAGAAAAGTGGGGTTGAATACTTATTTCTTTAAAATATAAAGTTTGAAGTTTGGCACTATTTTAGCTGTATGTTGCTTTTTTTTTTTACTGTTGTTACAAAATGTAAACAGTAATCAATGCAGTCTTAATAGTTTACATTATTATGTTCATGCCAGACTCTTATATAAACCTACCATGTTGCCAGATTTATTCATCTTAGTTATACAAATACAAAGTCATTAATACAGTTAAGTATTTTTCTATGCTTCCAAGAAATTTTTGAGTTAGAAAAGGAAATCAATTTAACCTTACTGGCTCTTCCTCCCACAATTTGCAAATGTCTATGTTCCAAAGCAAGCTGATTGTGTGGTTAATGAAGTTAATAACTTTATCAGGTTATACAATTCACATAGTGGGAGCTATGTAATGAGCAATGAAAATAATATAGGAAGTCATTGAAGCCTGTGAACGTAAAATGGTGAAAAATAATTAGGTCAGAGAAAGCAGAAATACAAATAAAAACAATAAAACAGTAAATTTTAAAATGTCATGAAAATCTATATGTTTGGAAAATAAAGTCCAAACAAAGGACCAATCATAACTGCAGTATGTAGTGTTCCTTTGAATTGTTTTTCCTTTTTTTGCATTCCGTCCCTTCCTTCTGTCCTTCTTTCCACTCTTCCCATTTTCAGTCCTATTCTTTGCCATGTACTAATGACTTCTACTGTCCCATCACTAATGGTTTCCAACCTTCACAGAGACTTTACTTTCTCAAGGGGCAAATCCCAAGCTCAAAAACATTTCTCCAGTTCTTAAATTGTCATTATCTTCCGAGGTAATGATGTTCTTTTGAATATTTAAAATTTTTACAAACCTTTATTTTTTGAGAGGAATTGATGTTTTTTAAAAAGCCATAGGACATGAAATCTGAGCATAAAGATGGATTCTTCTTTTTTTTAATCACAAACCAATATATATTTGTATAAGGTCATAAGCCTTTTTTCTTACACCTTAAGAAAATTATTAAGGATAATTTAAAAAAAATTATTAGAAAGGGCAATCTAAAGTAATAGGTATATGGCCTTCCAAGGTGACTTTTTTTTCTTTGAAGTATAAAATCATGTGAGTTAAAATATATTTATATTTATTTTTTAATAAAAAAAGGAATGGTTAAAGAAAGAAGAGGAACTTTACATGGGGTGGATTGGAAGACGATAACTGAAGGCAGATTTAGATCAGTAGTTATTTTATTTGTTATTTCTGCAAAAGAGACTAATGCTTATAATTGAGAGAACAAAAATAACTTACACAGAGTTCATTCCCAAAATAAATAAAGAGATTGTAGAGGAGCACCTGACTAGTTTGGATGAATACAAGTCAGCTGGCCAAAATGGACTACACTCTGCGGTTATAAAAGGATTGTTAATGTTATTGCTGAAACAGTTTCAGTTGTTGTGATGGAAGATGAAAGAAGTACAACATGATTGGAGAAGGTCACACGTCCCAGTTTTCAAGAAGGGAAGAGAACAGATTCTGCAAACTATAGACCAGTGAGATTAAGTTTTATTCCTAGGAAAACTCTCAAAAAATAAGTAGAAAATGTTTGTGAATATCTACAATGAGAAATGGTGATTTCAATTAGTCAGCATGGCTTCATCAAAAATAAGAGATGCCAGAATAATCTAATTTTTATATAATTACTACACTAGGAAATAAGTGGGATTCTGTAGCTATTGTTTGCCTTCATTTTGGGAAAGCTTTTGATAAAGTTTTTCATATTCTTCTAGTGGAGAAGTTGGGGAGATGTGGATTAAACAAAAATACAATTAAATGGATTCAGAACTAATTGAATGGTCGTACTCAGAGTGATGTTATTAATGGTTAATTATTAACTTCTCAGACGGTCTCCAATGTGCTACCCAAGGATATCTAGATATGCCCCATACTGTTTAACATTTTTATCAATGATTTGGATAAATGCATAAATGCTATGCTCATTAAAATTTTAGATGACACCTAGCTGGATGGAAAAGATTGAACACTGGATAATGGAGTCAGAATCCATAAGTATATTAAAGTTCTGCAGCAATGAGCTAAATCTAATGAAATGAAATTCAATAAGGACAAGTGTAAAGTCTTACAGTTAAGTATAAAACAATCAACTTGGTAATTATAATATGAATAAGTATAATGTTAAGAAGGGTAGGACTTCCTTATTGTTTTTTTCTTTTGGAATGCTAAGGCAATCAAGTACCTTTAATGAGTCTTGCCTGTGTTTGAATCTGGCAGGTAAAGTGGGACTTTTTGTTTTTTGGTTTGGAGTACTTCTCAGCACTGAGGTAATCAAGTACCTTTGATGAGTCTTGCCTTTCAAATGTAATGGCAAGCAAAGTGGGATCTTTTGTTTTGGAGTGCTTCTGAGCACTGAGGCAATCCAGTGTCTTTGAGTTTTGTCTTTGTTTGAATCAAGACTCATTAATTGGAAACAATGTATATGATGTGGTGCTAGTGATTAAAGATCTTTCCCATACCCCTTTTTGCTAAGTAAGCACTGAGCCCCCAGGGCCCTGAACAACATATATGAGCTTTGAGGTTGGCATTTTCTTTTGGTGGGCACACTAATTGGAAGAATGTTGGTATGGAGACTCTGGGTAGCCACCAAGGAACCTCCCCCAGCTTTGAAAACCCAGATGTTGGTGCTTTTCTTTCTGGTAACTATGTATGTGATGTCTTGATCAGATAAAAGCCTATCTGGTGTGGTGATCTGTTTATATTTTCTGTTTGTATTTGCTCAGAAGTTCAGGTTGCTGACGTTTTCCCATCAACTAAGTGAATGATATATGTATGTTTAATTAAAGTAAGATTGTTAACCCCTTAAAGTTGCTTTCCTTAGAAAAGCAGATCAAAGAAGCTGTGCTAGCAGCCTTCCTGTGTGCTTTTGTTGTTGGTGTTGTTGGTGGTGTTTCACCTCCACAGCAGCTGCTAGCAACATTGTTGTTACAATAAGGCATGGATGATACTAATCGTTCTCAAAAAGCATGTCTTAAAAGACTACATATTCAATATGAATAAGCAGGTTGATGGGTCAGCTAAAAAACTAATAGGAACTCAAGCTTTATTGTGAGAAGACATAGTTTTTAATAACAGAATTGTTATCATCTCACTCTGCCTGCCCATGTGAGACCTCATCTGGAGTACTGCATTCAGTTTTGAGCATCATGATTTAAGGACACTGAGAAGCTGGAGAGTGTCCAGAGCAGGGCAACCAGAATGTTGAAGAGTCTTGAATTCATGATACATAAAGAGCAGTTGGAAAAAATATATATATAGTGTTTAAACTGAAGGAAAGGAGACTCAGGAACATGATGACTATTTTCAAGTATGTTTTGTTTGAAGAGGGATTAGATTTTTTAGTTGTTTGAACAGTGGTTATTAGTTACAACAAGGAAATTTTAGGGTTAATGGGAAGAAAATTTTCCTAAAAATCAGAGCCATCCAAAAGTGGACTGCCAGTAGAGATTCTTTCATTTAGGGTTTTGACTAGATGGCCTCTGAGATTCCCTACTAACTTTCAAATTTTGTGATTCTTTGACCTTCCAAAAGTACGTTCAGTGTTCTTTTGCAACAGAATCTCTTTCATTTCCAAGTCATACTCCCATCTTACCAACCTAATTCCTCCCTACTATACAATAGAATTCCCTTAAATTCTCTTTACTTCAGTGAATGAGAGAACTCTCTGATGCTTGCTCATGATTTGTATATTCTTTTACCAAACATTGGTATTTTCAATCTCTTTCCCAGATCCTACTTTGGTCTAAAAATACTAACCACATAATCTAATGTTAATGCATACAATTACTCTTACCTGATTTCAAAAATAGCACACTATCCTTTGAAAATTCAAAATCAAAATTATTATTGACCAAATAAAAGTTTCAATGCTGATAGCAAGATTGTGTTAGTTATAGTTTCTCAGATAGATCAAAGAGGCACATACTAGCCCAAATGTCAACAAGCCCAAGCCATGACAGATTGGGTTAGTAATGAGGTATGAAATGATCAATAGGATCAATTCAGAGTTTTTACTGATGAATTACATAGTCATCATAGAAGAATGAAGAGGTGACAGACCATTTTTGGTAAAAAGGATACTTGACATTCAATTTAGTTAAGATAAGATTTGGAGATACAAAGAAATAATTAAGTTCTAAGTTTGTATAACAATAGGAACTATTTTTAATTTACCAGGATTATAAACTTGTGTCTTGTTTATTATAAAATTTGTCTGCCTTTGATAAAATATGTTCATGATTATCACAACACCAAATATTTATATTATTGTCTTTTTTAATTCCTTGGAGTGCTGAGACAGGAACAGAACAAGCTGGAAAGCAGGTGGCAATATACACTTGGCAATAGTGCTCACACTATTAGAATGAGATTTTTTTTAACCCAACCTCATTTATTTTGTGTTTAAATCATGAAGAAACTAATTTGGAAAAGAACAGGATATTAGCAGCTTATCTTTAATATAGGATGAATCAGAACACCGTGTTGTTTATTTCTCTGTACTTTCAGTATTTTATAAGTCATCTCCATGAATCTAAGAAGCATTGGATCACTGAAAAACTACAAAAATCTCCCTTTCAATTTTGAAACCTTTCCAGTTCTCTGCACTGAGAATCCTTGTAGAAATTTCTTCTCAATCTTCAATTTTTCTAAATACTTTAGACTTGTCTTTTCCTCTCTTTATTTTTCCATGTGTGATTATATACTAATTCAGGTCTGTTTTATTTTGAAGGGCAAGGGTGGGATTACATGGTATAGTGTTCTAGCTCTTTGCTACCAGACAGGCCCCCAAGTGAATATTTAAATACAAAAAGTTGCACTATTTTATACAAGTATAATATATAGTTGTGGAATAAACTTAGACTATGCATACTCCAATCTCAATTCTAGAATATGTAGTAACAGAAAGGCACATGGAATCATGCCTAATCTTCCTGTCTAGTTGGGAGGGAGACAAAGAACTATTGTCCTTTCAGAGTCAGCTAAATGTTGCAGTGCATAGAGTTCTAGACCTGGAAAAAGGCAGACTTGAATTCAAATCCTGCCTCTCGCACTTACTAGCTGTGTAATCTTGGGTAAGTCACCCTCTAAGATTTAATTTCCTTGTCAATAAAATGAGATGAATATCACACTAATTCTGATAATCAAATGAGATCACATATTTAAAATACTTTGAAAATTTTATGGAACTATATAAATGTTATCTTCGATTATTATTGAGAACAACATAGGGTAGTGTTGCATCCAGAGGTTAGAGAGAGTAGAACTGATAATTTCATCTTCTTATTATGAAGGCAACTAGACATTCAAATCTATGGCATATAGTTGGACAGTGCCTCTAAGTCAGAGAGCTCCCTAAGAACAATAATACTGAGACACTAAGGTGCCTCAGTTGGCCTCAGAGAGTTGAACACCTATGTCCCTTTGCTTTACCATGTTCCATTCTTCCTGGTCTACTTCTTCCACATCCTGTGTGTATTGGGATATTTGGTATTTCCAAGAAAGTGGAACAGAGAAGAAAATAAGGGTCATAGAATAAAATAACACAGAAGACCTTGATAAAAATCTTAAAGTTTTGTTCAATTTGAAGTATAGATGTCTCTTTCTTATAGCAACCATGCAGGCTGCTGATTTATTCTTCACTCAAGCTTACTCCTAAGTCCAGTTGAACAAAGGCAATCCTGAAGGGGTAAAAAAGATAATTTCCCTCCAGTAATGGACTATTAGTGTCTTTCTGGATTCAGAATATGAATTGAACTCATTGTTTTCTAATTTTCCCAATGACATGACTAGCTATCTGTTATAGAGGCACGTAGGTGATATAGTAGAGTATTGGTCTTCAAGTAAAAATGACCTGAGCTCAAATCTCATCAAAGATATTTATTGACTTTGTGACTCACGGCAAAATATTTTTCCTTCCTTTCTTCCTTCCTTCCTTCCTTCTTTCCTTCTTTTTCTTCTTCTCTGTTTGGTTTTCTAGTCTTTGAAATATAAATAATAATGGCACATGCCTTTCAGGATTATTGTAAGGATCAAATGAGTTTTCTATCTCTATCTTGGCCTCCATATCCACACATGTGTATATATGCATACATGTATCTATACACATGTATAGATGCACACATATGTATGTGTGTACATATATAGATATGTGCATATGCAGTATGTGTGTATATATATATATGCAGATAAACATACACACATATACATATGTATAGAGAGATAGATGTGGATATATATGGCTTTGAAAACCTAAAATCTTGAACTGTTAGCTAATATCATTAAAAAAGCTTTAAGCATTTTTATGTCGCAGGTACAGTGTTCTTCCTCTTTTTATTCATATATGATAATAGATCTAGAAGAAAATATCTAGCTTTAACAAAGGAAGCCCTATGGGGATCTATGGGAAAACCTGGAAAAGACCCTGTAACCAGCCATAAATATTAAAGCTAGCAGATTATCATGAAAATCAGATGATAAATTTGAGACAGATAATAATTTACATATAGGCCTTTGAAGTTCACAAAATACTATATGTTTTATCTCATTTGACTCTCAAAACAACCCTACAAATGAAAGTATACTTATTCATATTTTGCCTATGATAAAACTATGGCTCAGAAAGGTTGAGTGACTTGCTCCTGGTCACAGAAGTAGTAAAGGTGAGAGGCAGCATAGGAACCCTGGCCTCTCAAAAAAGCAAAAAAAAAAAATCCACCAAGAAAAATCCTCCCAAAATTGCAAAAGTATTAACCTTAATTAAAAGTCTACATTGAAAGCAACACTTTTTCTGAAGATATATAACAAGATATAAAATAAATCTTTGACATAATTTCTCAAATTGTGGAAGTTCCAATACTCAAGAAGATGATTAACTCATTAGCACAACTTCTTCCCTATCACCATTTCAATATGCCAAGCTATGTTTTCCTCTCTTCTTACTTTTATGCTAGGATGGTCACATGAGATATAGGGTAATGTTAGAATCTTAAGGGGAGTCATAGAAATCCAGTGGTTCATAACTTCAGTGAGAGAGTAAACATTTTCCCCAAATAAACAATTCTTATTCATTAAAATGCGATAATATCTTCATATAGATTGCTAGTTTCTGTTTAAATGTAGGTTAAGATATGGGAAGATAGGCTCACTATTGAACTTTTGGAAGAGCTGTGAACTAGTCCAATCATCCTGATAAAAACCTTGGAACTATGTCCCAAAAGCTATTAAACTTTCAATACCTTCTGACCTAGCAATGCCATTACTAGGTTTTCATCCCAAAAAGATAAAAGAAAATAGAACAGGACTTATATGTAAATATGTGTGTGTGTGTGTGTGTGTATATATATATATATATATATATATATATATATATATATATATATATATATATATATATATATATATGGAGGGAGAGAGAGAGAGAGAGAGAGAGAGAGAGAGAGAGAGAGTATAGCTGTTTTTGTTACAACAATGAATTGGAAACTGATGGGCTGCCCATCAATTGAGGAATGACTTAACACTATGAATGTGATGCAATATTATTGTGTTATAAGAAATTGTGAAAGAATGGTTTCAGAAACCAATAACTGCAGAGACTTATATGAAGTGATGCAAATTGAAATTGGGGGAACATGGAGAATTTTGCCTGTTAGATCTACAGATAAATGCAGAATTTACGACCAAACAAAATGGAGGGAATTATGGGATATAAAATGGATAATTTTGATTACATTAAATTTAAAAGTTTTTCCACAAACAGAACCAGTGCAGCCTGGGTTAGAAAGAAGACAGAAGACTCAAGAAATATTTTTACAGGAGGTTTGTATGCTAAAGGACTCGTTTCTCAGATATATAAAGAACTGAATCAAATTTATAAGAATATGAGTCATTCCTCACTTGATAAATGGTCAAAGGATATGAACAGGCAATTTTCAGCAGAAGAAATAAAAGCTATCTCTAGACATATAAAAATCATCTAAATCACCATTAACTAGTAAAATACAAATTCAAACAACTATCCAGTATCACCTTACAGCTATCACATTAGTTAATAATGAAATAAAAGGGAAATGACAATTTTAGGAGGGGATGTGGAAAAATAGAGACATGAACTTTTACTGGAGTTGTGAATTGATCCAACCATTCTGGGGAACAATTTGAAGTGTATCCCCTTTGACACAGCAATACTACTACTAGTTCTATATCTTCAAGAGATCAAAGAAAAAGGAAAATGACCTATATGCACAAAAGTACTTATAACAGATCTTTTTGTGGTGGTAATAAATGGTAGATTCAGGGCATGTCCATCAATTGGGGAATGGATGAACAAGTTGTGGTATATCGCTGTAATGGAATACTACTGTGTAATGATGAGCAGGATGCTTTTGGAAAAACCTGTGAAGAGTGACATGAACTAATGCAAAGTGAAGTGAGCAGAACCAGGAGAACATTGTACATAGTAACAGCAATATTGTAGGATCATCAATTGTAAATGACTTAGCTATTCACAGCAATCTGATAATTCAAGACAATTCTGAAAGACTTATTATGAAAAATGCTATCCACCTGCAGCGAAAGAACTGATTGAGTTTATAGTTCAAAGCACATTTAAAAAATATTCTTTATTTTTCTTGTTGTTCTGGTATTTTTTTTTTTTTTGCAATATGGCCAACGTTTTGCATGACTGAACATGTATAATCTATATCACATTGCTTGCCTTTTCAAAGAGGGGAGAAGGAAATAAGGGAGATAATTTAGAACTCAGAATTTTTTAAAAAAATGAATATTAACAATTTCCCATATAACTAAGAAAAATTCAGAGAAAAAAAAACAGATGTAAAGTGAAGTACCAGGAACACAATTTATACATTAACAGCAATATTATACATATAAAAGACTTAGAAACTCTGAGCATAATTTGTCTTTCATGACTTCATATTTGTAATGATTTTTTTGTATTTCTAGATTTCTCAGCAAATGGGAAAGGGAATGAGGGTAGGAGAGAATCTAGAATATTAAATAAAAGTAATATTGAATTAAAAAGCAAGTATGTTAGAGAATTGAGGCAAAGTTTAAGAATCAAATGTTTCTTCATATCACATACTTTCCAAGAAAACCAAATCACAGCCTACAAAAGTTGGAGGAAGATAAATATCACATCATTCAGTTTAAAGGCACCAACCTTTACATTCTTATCATCTTACATAAGCAATGAGAATTTTGGTGGACTGTACTAAATAAGCTTGTCATATGACCGATACATGGCATTGAAAGAAAAATGTACTTTCAGGGCAGCAACATTATTCGTTGCTTTTTGAATTCTTAGTATTTTATTTTCTCCCAATTACATGTAAAAACAATTTTAACATTTATTTTTATGACTGAGTTCCAAATTCTCTCCCTTCCTCCCTCCCTGCCCCCCTCATTGAGAAGGCAAGTAATATATATAAGTTATACATGTGTAGTCATGCAAAACTTATTTCCATATTATTCATGTTGTGAAAAAAAAAGATAACATCCCCCCCCAAAAAAAAACCTCAAGAAGGAAGACAGAAAAAAAAGTGTTCTTCAATCTATATTCAGACACCATCAGTTCTTTGTTTGGGGATGGATACCATTTTTCATCTTAAGTCCTTCAGAGTTGTCTTGGATTATTGTATTACTAAGAATAGTTAAGTCATTTACAGCTGATCATCTTACAATATTGCTGTTACTTTGTACGAAGTACATTTCAGTTTGCATCAGCTTATGTAAGTCTTTCCAGGTTTTTCTGAGAGCATCTTGCTCATCATTTCTTATAGCACAATAGTATTCCATCATAATCACATAGCCCAATTTGTTCAGCCATCCCCCAAATGATGGGTATCACTGCAATTTCCAATTCTCTACCACCAGAAAGGAGCTGCTATAAATTTTTTAGTACGTATAAGTCATTTTCTCCTTTGTTTTTTTGGCTCTTTTTGGATATAAACCTGGTAGTGGCACTGCTATATCAAAGGGTGTGCCCTTCACGCATAGCTCCAAATTGCTCTAAACAATGGTTGAATCAGTTCACAATTCCACCAGCAATGCATTAATATCCCATTTTTCTTACATCCCCTCCAACATTTGCCATTTTCATTTTCTCTCCTATTAGTCAATCTAATAGGTATGAGGAAATATCTCAGGAATGTTTCAATTTTCATTCCTCCAATCAATAGCAATTTAGAGCACCTTCTCATATGCTATATATAGTTTTGTTTACTTCACCTGAAAACTGTTCACATCTCTTGATCACTCTTCAATTGGAGAATAGCTCCTATTTTTATAGATTTGACTCAATTCTTGATATATTTGAGAAATGAGGCCTTTATTAGGGAAACATTTCAATTTTTTTTCTGTTACAATTGCTAAATGTATTTCTTTCCATCTCATTCACTCCCCCCCCCCCACTATTTATCCTATTCTCTCTGTCCTTGCACCTTGTCCCTCTTCAAAGGTGTTTTGCTTGTATGGCATTATTTAAAAGTGTTCAGAAGGGTTTTGGGGAGAGCTGAGGCTAGTCACTGCCTTTTCCTCACCATCTTGGCCACAGCATCTTTTTTTATATGTTTATTCTTAGTACTTTTCACTGGACTTGGCACATAGCAAGTAAGTACTTAATAGTTTTTCATTCATTCATTCTGAATATATATATATTTGGAGGTATGGCGTGTGTGTGTGTGTATGTGTGTAAAGATGCGAACATATAGATGTTTGGGAGGTAAATGTCTGAACTGATTGTTGACTCAAAGAAGACAGAGGGAAGAATGACTGGATAAGATGAGAAAAATGAGGAAGGATTATCTATTGGGTCCTAATGAGTTAATTATAGACAAAAACAGAAAATGTTTGGTTTCTTGAGCCTACAAAGTGAAGCATTCAGTTATTTTTTTTTTCCTTAGAAGAAAGAGCTCTGGACCTTTAGGTAGAAAGATCTGAATTAAAAAGCCTTGCTCAGTTGCCTATTATTATTGGGACTATGATCAAGGCATTTAACTCTTCTAAGTCTCAGTGCCTTCATATGTAAAATAGGGGATAAGAAGGGTAGCAGAAACAGAAGATAATAGCTCTCTTGCAGTACTTTTCTGATGATCATATGAGACATAAGGTACACAAAGACCTATACATATATGATCTCATTTGATATTAAAATGTCTGCTTGAGTTGTCATTCCATTAAATTTCTTTAAACTCTGATGTGCTAAAAGTTCTTTGTGATGACACAGAAATCATGGAATTAGAGGTCATAGAATCATAGATCTTGAGGTAAATGGGACATTAGAGATCATTTCCAGTGTTGAGAAGCCTGTGGCCTTGGGGCCACAAGTGGCCCTCTAGGTCCTTTGGTGTGGCCCTTTGACTGAATCCAAATTTCACAGAACAAATTTTGGATTCACACTTGAGGACCACATGTGGCCTCAAGGCCATAGTTTCCCCATCCCTGATTAGACTAATCCCTTTATTTTTATATACATGAAAATTGAGGACTAGAAAGGTTAAGTTATTGGCTAATCATCACATAGGGAGAAGTGGCAGACACAGTATAATAGCCTACAATTAAACAAAAACAAGGCAAATGTACAAATTTATTGACATATTGATAGATTGATGGTCTATCAAAAACAGAGATTCTTATCCATTTTTGTGCCATAGACCACTTCAACAATCTGATGAAATTTTATGCTTCTGTAATTTATTGTCTACATGAAAAGCTGATAGAAAAGCTAACTTTCCTTTAATATTTAGTGAAAGTAAAAATATAAATTTTCCCATTCAAATTCACAAAATCCCTGAAGTTTATCCATGAATCCCAGATTAAGAACTTTGGTTTATACAGAGTTGAACATGCATCATTCTTTAGCCTTGCCTACACACAGACAGACAGACAGACAGACACACATGCACACACACACAAATACATACTCTGATGTCAGGGATTTAGATCAACAAAAATACTTCCTTTGGTATGGCATTTCTTTGCTTATTAATACAGGAAAACTAACTGATACATTTTAGAAAGATTTTTCAAAATGGTTAAAACAAGAGAAGCTTTCTCACTCACCCACACCAAACAATCTATAGCACAATACTAAAACTTTCCACTTAATGAAGATTTCATTCTTTAAGGAAGTAGTTTTTCATTTTCTTTGGAAAATACATTATTAACAACAAAATGTCTGAATGGTTTTCTGTTTACAATTAAGAATTTGGAGTTAGAGGATATGAGTCTGAGTTTTGACTCTTGTCATTTATTACTAGTCTGACCTTAGGCAAATCACTTAACCTCTATTGGCCTCAGTGTTCTTATCTGTAAAATGAGGGATATTAGATGAGAGGATTTCCAAAGTATCTTCCAGTATTACATCTATATCTCTATCATCTAATGAGAAAAAAAAAAAGTATGGGACAATGTTTTCGAAGTAAACAGGAAAATATTCTGTTATATACCTTTGAGATCTTGGTATTTTTTTTAATTCTAAAGTTAATAATTTTATGTTTAATTTTAAGAAAAGAAAATATAGGAGGTCGTAACACCTCCACCACCGCCATTACTACCACCACCACCAATTCCTCAAGAGCTTATTGTCAAATGAGATGATTCACTAAATAGGACTTTGATATACTGACACTGATCCCTTGCACATGGATTATAAACCTCTTCAGGCCATAGTAATACAGGCAAGTTAATTATTAATCCACTCCACTGAGTTCTACCCTAGCAGTTCCAAATAGGTTTAGCTTTTATGAAAATTAACTCAAAGGGAATATGTAGTTCAATTTGCTCCAAAGGGTGTTAATCATGTACAATATTGGTATTCTAAGATCTATTAAGCTTCTGTGTCTGATTTTTAGGGGAGAGAGGAAATGACAGAATATAATCAACTACAAAATGCAGAGATTTACTTCTTTTGGTGCTCTTAGTTTCTGTTCCCTGCTGCTAGAGCAAGAAATGATTTCTCCATAATACTCACTAAGATAGGACCTCACCCCAGTCCCATCAAGCTCCTCCTTAGACTCCTCCTCAAGACCCTCCCTAAATCTCTTCTACCATCACTCCAGGACCACCCTAGATCCCTCCCACAACCTTTTTGTAAATAAATTTCATCTTGCCTCCATGAAGGTGCTCAGATTCAATCTAGCTCAGTAGATTGAATCTGGCCCTCATGTGAAAACGAGCATCACAAATGGTGAGATTTCTGAAGACTACCCATTATGGCAAATCTGTAATCAACTTTGTTTTTCTTTGGCTGTGAGAGAGCTTCAGTCGAATTCATTCAAGCAGGACCCAGAGTGTTGGTATTTTGGGGTCACAAGCACCCCTAAAAACATATGGTTTCCTGACCTCATGACACTTAGGTACTATTCTTCTTCATAACTGGCCATTGTTTCATGGTAGTGGAATAATCTATTTCCATCTGTGCCACTTATAGAATCCAAGGGTCATGGATTCATATTTATAAGAGAAAAGAAAATGAAGAGACCTTGGAGGTTATCAAGACCAACCTCCTTAATTACAATTTTTTTAAAAAATGAGGTACATAGAGGTTAAGTGACTTACCCAGGGTCTCATGGCAAGTATCTGAGACAAAATTTCAATCCAGGTCCAAGTCCCTTCCTTTATTCAGTATGCTATAATTCCTGTGAGATATAACATACTCCTTTATCCTTTTTTTATTTTTCTTTCTCAGGACATAATTATCACCTCAATCAGACTCCGATGATGAGTGCATAAAATACCTTAAGATTCTTTACATGGAAAGAACTACTGAAAAGTACAATTCTATTTTTGAAATATATTTATCAGCAAATTGTACTTCCTTTTATAACCATGGACCTTCCTAATTATAAAAAAATGTTAATTGAGGATATGGTTTTTGTTTTTGTCATTATTGTTATTTGAGTTGAGAACTCCTGGTGTGACTACTCCCTCTTTCTATACAAATTAACAATTTATGATTGGAAGAGTAATCAATCGGCAAGCATTTATAACGATATTAAGTACTAAGAATATAAGGAATAGCAAAAACACAAATGACTTTTGAGATAATCTTGGCCATTCTCTTCATTAGGCAACTAAGAATACCTAACCCTGAGAGTTAAGTGATTTACCTAAGGGCACAATTTTATAATAGAGTCTTAGAGAATTCATTAAGGCACTTATAGGTTAGATAGATTTTTTTGTGGTCAGTAGGGAGGGGAGAAGGGAATATGTATAAGGGAATATGTTTATGTTCTTAAGGAAATATATATATATGACCTTGTACTACAAACTTTACAAATGTTATTTGTTGATCCTCCTAAAAACCCTGTGTGATTAGGATTACTATGTTTCCCATTTTATAATTGAGGAAACTGAGGCAGACACAGATTAAGTGACTTGTTCAAGGTCACAAAACTAATAAGTATCTGTGACTAGATTTGAACTCAGCCTTTTTGCCTCTAAGACCTATTGTTCTGTCAACTATAATGAACAGCTGCCTCATATCCAGCATGCTGTTATGGTAGGATTCAAAACCAGGTTTTGCTGACTTTGTGTGAGAAACATAAACATACACACACACACATGCACACGCATGCACACGCATGCACATATACACAAGCACTTCATTTCATTTTCACTGGAAAGATGAAAAGTCAGCCTAAGAGAAAATAAGAGTTATACCACATTTACAACTTTATTTTCACAGAAAGCTTATGATGGCAATATTATTTCACTTTAAATGTTACCTACAAGTTAATTTAGATTTATTTTTAAAAGTCTTGAATTATGCATACAACATTCACACATTATTATGATACATATGCCTTTGGAAGAAAGAAGGAGCTAAACCTGCTATTTAAGACCAAATTTTTATTGTTGTATCAGAAAGAGCATCCAGTGTAAGTTGTCCTTTTATACTGAATAGGTTTATCTTACAAACAACTAAGTAACTATTTGGTTCTGTCAATAGATAGAACCTAATCCACCAATCTAGAAGAAGCTATCAATACCTTTGTTGTTGCTGTTATCTGTGCTGAGTTTCAATCCCATATCTCCAAGTACCAACTAGACATTTCCATTTAAATGCCTTGCCATCAAGAACTTATCATATGTAAGACTGAACTTACTATCTCCCTGGAAAATCAGATCCCTTTAACTCAACTTCCCTGGTATAGTAAAAAGATCACTGGATTTAGAAAGAAGAGAATTGCTTTGTAATCTTAGTTCAGGCCTTTTAAAGCTATATTCTTTCCACTCTGACCTTCAATCTCTTCATTTGTTAAACCTGGTTAATTATATTTGCACTAGCTACTTCACAGGGTTTCTGTGAAGGAAATGGTTTTTATCCTTTAAAGCACTATATAAATGTGAATTGTGTTAATTTGTCAATGGCACTATTGTTCTCCTGATCACCCAGACATGAATACACACATGTTTATACATGTACAAAACATGCTCATATATGTTGTTGTATTTGTGTGTGTGTATATATATATATATATATATTTACATATATAGGCATACCTATTCCCATATATTTTTACACACATATATGTATACATATATAAACTTCCTTTTAAAATAATGTTATCATGTCATTTCCCTATAAAACAACTATACATCAATAGGAAAAAAAAATTCCATGTCTCCTTTTTCTGATCAAATCATTATTTTCCTGTCTAATTTCCATATCCCCCACCCCCATCTCAAGTTGGCTACATTCTTCTTAGACAACTTTACCTATCTACTATTGTTTTTCAGTTGGAATAACAATTCATTTGATAGCAGGAAATATTTCATGTTGTTCTTTTTAATCCCAGAACATAGCACATTAACTGACACTTTAATAAGTGTTTATTTATTGAGAGCATTATCCTATCTACCTACTCATTATTCTGATTTCCACCTCCATACCTAAAACACACACATGCACGCACACACACACACACTCACACATACACTTACAGAAGGGATTCTTAACCCTGGGGACTATAAACTTTAATTTACTTATATTTACTTACACATGCACACACATGCATATTCATGCATGTATATATGTGTACATATATATGCACACAATTTCTTTCCTTTGTAATCTTATGTAATTTAGCAATTCAAAAAACTTATTTTGCGAAGAGGTCCATAAACTTTTCTAGGCTTCCAAGGGAATACACAACACAGAAAAGGTTAAGAAACTCCATCTTATACTTGTAGCTGCCTTTTTTCTTCACTGACCCAAGACTAATCTATATTCATTCATTTATACCTCTAAGCTATTAATCACATTATTCCCTATGCCTGAAATGCCCCCTTTCCTCATCTACTTTGTAAAAAATTAGCCATTATTAAAGTTCCAGTCCAAATCCAAACTCTTCCATGAAATGTTCCCTCAGAATTATTATTCTCATTGAGTTTTCTGTTTTGAATTTGAACTTGTGCCGATTATCCCACATTCTTTGTCACTTAAGTACTTAGACTTTTATTATTTTATTGATGTCAGATCCCCAATTAGGATGTAAGCTCCTTGAAAGCAGAGATTGTTTCTTATATTGGTTTTCTATTATCTGGTTCTTCACCTACCTACAACAGTGCTGAGCACGTAATTGAAACATTCTCTGTCTCTCTGTCTCTGTCTCTGTCTCTCTCTCTCTCTCTTTCTCTGTATATATGTGTATACATATATATTTTTGTGTATGTACATATATGTATATATGCACACACATAGATAGATAGATGGATAGATAGAATGATACATTGAACAGTGATGGTCTTTTGGGAACACTATGGAAGTGTTCAACCCAACTCTCTAGGATCATGTCTTTTTCACTAATCAATGTGGCTCCATAACACTGAGTAGTTGAGATGCATCATAGGTCTTTGGCCCATAAATAGCTTTCAGGGCATCATAAAAGTGTGTTGGATTCTTACTATCAGAATAAAACTGAATTGCATCTGCCTGCATTTCTCAAAGCTTCGCTTGTACTTTACTTTTAAAGGAATTAAATATTGCCTTCTTAGATATGGATGAACCATCCTGCTGGTAAACCATCATTCAACCTCTACTACAGAGGGCACAACTCTGATATGCTTGCCGCATTGTCCAAAAGCCAAATATGTGCTTGCCAAAGAGACTATTTTATGGAGAACTCACATAAGGCAAGAGCTCATGTGGTGGTCAGAAGAAGCAATACAAGGAGACTCTCCAGGTCTTTCTTTAGAACTTGGGAATTCATTGTGTGACATGGGAGACATTGGAACTGTATTGCCCAGCATAGCATGCAGTCAGAGAAGGTGTTTTGCTCTATGAGCAAAGCAAAATTAAATTA
The DNA here is from genome assembly GCF_011100635.1 of Trichosurus vulpecula. Classification (NCBI taxonomy): domain Eukaryota; kingdom Metazoa; phylum Chordata; class Mammalia; order Diprotodontia; family Phalangeridae; genus Trichosurus; species Trichosurus vulpecula. The sequence continues at coordinate 282,452,975 of NC_050574.1, read as the reverse complement.
GTTCAAATGCAGTGAAAGATGTGCAAATTTAGAGAATTCACCCAGAATGTTCACATGGACAATTTGTGCCTGACCTATAGTAGAGCATGCTGAGCTGCTATTGGTCTGATCAGCACAGTTGGACACAATGTAACTTGACTCTAACATAGTGATGTCATTTTGGTCCTCTGAGAATGAAGGACAACAACCATGTTTGACATATTGCATTACAGCAAAAATTATTCCCTTGATTATACACACACAATAGAAAATCCTTTTATATCTACATATAATATACTTTTACAAAATATTTTTACAATGTACTCTGTCTTCCTGTAGTCTTGTTCTTTAAATTGTAGTTGGTAAGACTTTATCTTTTTAACACTGACCTTGACATCTGTTCCTCCTAGCCCCACCAATTTCTTTCCCCTCCAAACCTGGCAGACACAAACAGAAAACTAAGTATGGTTGTCACTTTCACTTGGGGATCACGTGACATTTTCTTCATTTTTTTTTTCCTTCCTGAGATTGCAGATCCCAAATGCAAAGCAACTGAAAATTTAGGACTTATGACTTTTATCCTATTACTTTCCACAAACTTGTGTGACCACAGACAGAACAATAGAGAAATCTCTTTAGACCTTTTTTTTTATTACTATGGAGGTTTTGGTGTTAAGTAAACATGATCAAACAGAAAAGAAAATGAGACTGAAACCAATTTAATTTTCACTCCTCTCTAAAATATAAATAATATTCTCACAGAAACAGTTGTCTTGAGTATTATTTAGGTTATTTTAAAGCATCTTATAAATGTCATAATTAGCAGCAAAACTGAAAGCTATAAAACTCTATGTTTTGACTAAAAGTGTTCACTTAGCATTGGCCTTCATTAATTCAAATAAATGTAAACATTCAGTAGAATTAAAAAAAAAAAGCTCTTTGAAGGCAGGGACTGTCGCGTTTTTTTCTTTGTATCCTTAGTCTTATTCACAATGCCTCACATATCATGATGATGATGATGATCATCATCATCATCATTACTGTCTTCCTCACAATTATTTAAAAAGTCCTAACATTTATACAAGGTTTGCAAAGCACTTTGCAAATATTATCTCATTTGTTTTTCCCAACAACAGTGGCAGGTGGGTGCCATTGTCACCCCTACTATACCAATGAGGAAACCGAATCCGGGAAAGTTTGGGAGACTTGAACACACAGTTTTCCCAAGGCCAGAGATTTCTCTACTTTGCTGTATAATGTGTCTAATGGATGCATATATTTGAATATGCCTTGTTAAGTCACATAAATGTAGATGAATTTACCAGTAATCTATATATAGGTGATAATTTAAACATTAGAGCTTAAAAAATGAAATGGAGTTTCCTAACTGAAACCTACTTTCACAGGTATAAAGGAGAATTATGGTGGAATTGTTTTCTAATCACAGTGAAGTTACAACTCAAATATTGACCATATTTTTCTTGTCTTCCTATATGAACTCCTGCAGATTGAATTTATTTGGTTATCTGAAACATGTAAGTTATTTAGTCTTATTACTGGGGATTCAATTAATTGAAACCACCAAACTGATAGACTTTTAGTATAAAACACTTAAAAACAAAGTAAAAGTAAAAAAAAAAGTGTTCTGCCTAAAAACTATGAATTTCATAACTTCGCTTTTTCGCAAATCAAAGAGCATTGTGCTCAGCATATAGTTGCTGTTTAGGAAAGACTGTGGTTAAGGAACTGAAAGAGGGAATAGGGCCACTATCTCTAAGTACCTAAAGTGGAACTTTCAACTTAATTATGTACATACATCCTGAGCTCTGTGCTTCTGGGCAAGTCCTAACCTCTCTAGGGTGTTTCCTTATCTGTAAAACTGGGATAATAATAACAACCACAAGAATAACAATAATACCTGCCTACCCACCTACCTCTCAGATTTGCTATGAGGATAAATAAAATAATATGCATAAAATGCTTCACAACTATTAAAGAACTATGCTATCATATTCATTCATTCCTTTTATTTGATTATTTATTTATTAGTACTCATCTGTTGCCTGGCAAGAAAAGTAGCCTATTTAAACATGGCCTGAATCATATATTTTTTTTAAATAATAATTTTTAAATGATCAAATATCTTTCAGATTGGATTGATTAGATTTTGACTTAGGTGAATATATATTTTGTGTTAAAAAAAAAAACCACTAAGAAATGTTAACTCCCCTTCGATGTTGGTAAATAATAACTTTTTAAAATGATGTGTCCAGTTTGGGATGACTAGAAAAAAAAAACTCTTTATTGAAATCCACACCTAAAAAAGTGGTTCTGTGTAAAATGCATTTATTTTAATATTTAAAAAATTCTTGAACTATGGATATTCATCTTTCTATAGATTATGTTTTGTCCCAACATTTGATATGTTGATGCAAGATGAGTTGATCGTTTTTTGACTAAATTTTGAATACCAGAGGTTTATCTATTTTTTTAATTGTCCTTTCTGTTTAAAGAAGTTGAACTTCACATGGAAGACAAATAATGTTTTGATATCACCCTGAATGTAAACATTTTTCTCTGCCTAAATGGAACAATTGCTTAAGCCAATTAATTTTTATGTAACACTCCCTGTAGTTCTATAGCCTAGCAAAACTGACATTATCATAAATTCAAATGTCAATATGTATGAACTGTAGCTATCATTTGAACTTCTAACTCACATAATAGGGAAATCAATGTATAATAACCTAATAGTTATTGTACAAATTTATTGATACAACTCAGTTGTCTAAATAAAATACAGATTCCTCTCTGCTGTCAGAACATAATTCACGTATCCCTATTTCCATTTTTCTCATTTAAAATATGGGTTCCTATATATAGATTTGCATTTTCTAGGACTATTACATGTGTGCATTTCAGCATAATTACTATCAATTGGAACACTGGGAATCCTACCCAAATGGCATATACCCCATGACATACATTGTTCTCAGCAAAGACGTGAGGCAATTAGGAAAAAAGCATTAACTCAGACTATTAATGAATAATATAGAATGAATTAATAAATAATATATTAATAATGATTTTGTTGTCAGTATATTTTATGAGATGGCAAAATAGTGTACTAGAAGCAGCACTGGTTCAAGATACATAAAACCTGGAATTTGATCCCATTTCTAATATTTCCTACCTGTGTGACCCTGTATCACTCAACCTCTCGGAGATTCGAATAATCTCTAATGCTATTAATTAGATACTAATAGCTACAATCTGCAATAATGAGAGGAGCACCTAAGATAACTATGCTTGATTCTTGGCATCTGCTTAATAAAGTTTTTGTTGAAGCCCTTTCTATTAACCTTTTACCTCAGGGCTTGTACTTTCATCCTTTACTCATTAAACAATTAAATTTCTATCCAGTATTATGAGTCATTTGTCTAGGAAAGGCCTGAACCTTATTGACCTATCATTGACAATTATATCATAAATCAGTCTAGGTAATTAGCACTTATCCAATAGCTGTGAGGTCAGTATATTTTCTACATTTATATCTATTGAAAATGAAACTTTGACTAAAGCAAAAGTAGTTTAAGAAAAAAATCTCATCTGCCTTTCTTGTAGTGATCATTTTAGTACCTTGTTGTGAGAAAGAAAAAAAGTGTGTATTCTTACATTAAGTAGACCTACATTTTCCTTGGTGCATATCACTGTATATCAGTCTTTCAGATGAATAAGATTCATCGTGAGAAGCTAAGTTCTATTTCTTATATCTACAGATTGATAATAACTTAATACTTTGGGCCAAGTGGAAAAAATCAGATAATTCTTCCATCCTGATAACCCTTCTTCGACATCATTTAAGCTTGTCTTGTCAAAACCGTAGTTTTAAGAACTGGTTATAATATTGTGAATGTCAGGGGAGAATACAGGGACAACACAGGGGAGGGACCAACAAGTCTCTTGTGCTAACCACTATGGCTTTGTTAATTCAATCTAAAATTGTTTAACTTTTCTTTTCTTTTTGTCTTCCATGTAGAATTATTGACATGGATTGTACTTGAAATCTACAAAAACCTTCAGATCTTTTTCACATGAATAATTATCTAGTCATGCCTCCCATCCTTAGCTTGTACAGTTGCTTTGTTGTGTTTTGTTTTATAATCACATATGTAGGAAGAAAATCTGTTCATTTTGAGATATCAAAAATTTTCCACAAAATAATTCCAAAAGATTCTTGAAATTTAGATTTATATTAAAAAATAATGGCCTGGAAAATGCTCTAACTTACTTGTAAGTAACAATCCATGTATTTTTGGTAACATACTACTGGAACATCTGACTGGATTTCTAGTTCTTTAAACTATGATCTCACTAGAAATCAGAGGTTCTCAAACAAAATAATTAGAAATGCCTATGTATATCAAATTTTCTATGAATATTCTCACTTTCATGCTTTCCTCACCATCTCTCTAAGCCAGTTTGTATACACACACACACACACACAGTCATATATATATATATATATATATATATATACTCATTGTCTCACACACAGGCATGATTTCTTGCTTCTAAGGACCGATCCAAGTATAAGATAAGAAGTTGTACATGAGAGCTGTTACATGTACCTGGCCACATGAAGAGTGACAGATGGCTATCATTTCTCTCTTTCATCACTTATGCCAATTCACCACTCCCAAAAGAATGCTTGACCCTCCTTCCTTCATACTTTTCACCAAATATTTGGTCTTCATGGGGCAGTTTTTCACTTAACTACCTCCAAGAATTTCATTAATTTTGTAATCAGCTATACTTGAAATGCTACTATGATTACGTTTCAGTAGTATTTAATACTGAAGTCACTAAAGCATATTGAATGTTTTAGAGAAAAGTTAGTTAAATAAAAAAAAAGACCATTCACATGTCATGTGTATAACAAGTCCATGTGTTACTTCTATTTACATCTTTTCATCGTTAGGGAGAAATACCATGATAAATACCCTTACAAAGGTGAAAGTTTACAAGCTTCTTTACTACAGAAATAAGGACTTCAAGACTGAATGAAATTCACAATAATAGCAGCAAACTTTTAGTCATGCTTGAAAAAAAAAAGATAGAACCACACACAGAAAACACACAGAGAGATACAAACAGGAAAAATAAAAAAAATAAATTTTGTATAAAACCGTGCCTCTACATTAAATAAAAATCTACTTCATAAAATGTGGCTTTCATGAAATTATTACCAAGACACCATTACATAAAATATTACACCCTGCCTACCATTATTCAGAGTTGGAATATATAAAGAATAACATTATCTTTTATACTTTAATGTAGTCTGAGAAATGGAGTGAGGTTCTAAAATAAAATTTCACCCTAAAAGACTGCTTAGGCTCTTTGTGGATAAGATAGGTAACTGAATGAAGTTTGAGTCAGGATTGTGGGAAGCATGGACTGTGGGGCAATAGGGTAGAGTGAAGGAATGGAAAAATTCAAACAAAACAAATTACAATGATTTCATGTGTGCTGATGGGGACATTTGTGTGAAGGGATTATGTGTAAAAGTAATTCACAGACAGTAAGGTGATCATTAGACCCAAGGCCCTATACCAAACTGTTCATAGGGAATGAATGTAATTGTTAATAGTCTATTTGTTATCTCTGATATGGCTAATTTAATTTAAAATTTTATACAATGAGGTCGCTCTGTCTCTGTCTCTCTTTCTAAAACATACACACATATGTAGATAGTGTATATGCATGTATATTACATGGAAATATATGTACAAATACATATATAAATATGTGTATTAAAATAGAAAATGCCCAGTGTAGACTGGTAATTCAATCACCAATGCAGGTCTCAATCCATCTATTACTTACTAGCTAAATGCTAGGGACTTATTTCCGACAGACATTATATGTCTTGCTCAGCATCACAAAGACAATGTGTCCAAAGCAGTATTTGGACTGAAGTCTCCCTGACTTTAATCTTAGCCCTGTATATGGTAGGCCACTCTATCTTTACGTCAAAGATTTTTTTTTTTAACAAAGTAGAGGTGAGGCTCAAATTAATAAGGAACCCCTTACGCCGTCTGAAAGTTTCAGGAATTATTGTCTCTCCATGCTACATTACCTCCTAAGTTTATTTTTAAAAAATTCCCAGATAAGTGTATTGCTTAATGCTCTTCAGAATGAACACTTTGACCTCTCCCACTAGAGAACTTTATGCCTATGTTCCTTGACAAGGAAATAAAGCTTTGTTACTCAGCTCTCATGTAGGATCATTTTGGCTATAACTATTGGAAAATAAAAACCAAAACAGACAAAGAAACAAAGAAACACCCCCCCACACACACACACCGCTACTATTTAAAGCTAGACTCCTCCCCAAAGTAGTTGAGTGAGTTAAGAAGGATAGCAGAGAGTTGAGTTATGAAGGAATTTAGACAGCAGGTTATTTCTGTGTGAATTGAATTGTAAAGGGCTTCTGTTTCTGTAACAGTTGGCAGATTCTAAGATAGCTGGCAAAAAAACCCTAAAGCAATTGATGAGATTTCTGATGAAGGAAAAAACGAATATTGTGTTTTCCAGAAACCTCCTTTCACTGACTGGGAAAAAAAGAGGGTCATTTGATAATGATAGACCACTGTACTTAAAAAAAAATAAAGTAAAAAATTATGTTCTTCTCTTGTTCCACATCTCTCATATTTCTCTTGAATTTAGTTCTTGATGCCCAAAACTACTAAGTTCATATTTAATGAAATGAGTGGCTGAATTTAATATTTTTCCACATACTAATTCAAAATAATTTCATATATTAGGGACTTGAAATGCCATAAAAATTTAAATGGGCATACAGAGTAGCATGGCATAGAGGAAACAGCATTGGTTCTGGAGTCAGAGGATCTGCATCGAAATGCCACCTCAAATAATACTGATGCAACCTTAGCTAAGTTGCTTAACTTCTGTGGGCCTCAGTTGCCTCTTCCATAAAATGAGAGTTTTGGACTATATGGTCTCTGAGGTCCCTTCTGGATCTATGATTGTATGACTAAAATAATACTTCAATTAATCTATTTGTTCTTCAATATGAATAGCTCCCAAGGGAGAGATTATAACCTGCCCATGCCTTCTAATTCTATTGGAGTTCTTTTCTATATTATCATACAAATCCTCCATAAAGACTCAATCTACTTTTCTTGAGGCTTTCCCTCTTGGTTTTTTAATATGTTCTATAAGTACTAGGAATTTTATCTATTATTTCCTCTGCTTTTGCTACCTGATCACCATCCTCCATTTTTCACAATTCATTTCCTAGATCATCTTTTATGTCTTCTCATGTATAGAAGACACCATGAGGAAGATAATTTACAGTCTCCTTTGCTCATCATACCTGTCTTCATTGGTCTGTGGCTCATCCAAAATTTGATTCTATAGACATTTCATTATTTATAGCCATAAAACATTACTGTGAGAATAAAGTATTCAAAAAATTCTCAGTTTAAAAAAATTGATTTCTGTTGAGATAGCAGCTTGAGATAGATGAAAGTACTGCATGGTTCCACAAATCCAATATTCATCCTATTCCTCTTATTTAATCCACATGCAGTACTTTTCCATAAAATATGTACTGATATACTATCTCTATTTAATGTCTTTCCAGTTTTAAGCCATTGTCTGGGAAATAGCCATTTTTTCACATATTAAGCTTTCCCTAAATTATATTTTTAATCATGGATTTTACTGGGAAGAACATATAGTATTCTGGGGATTAAAGTAGCCAGCACAATGTCATTCCCAAATCTCAGTATTTGTGGTACCTCTCCTATAGGCAGTATCTCTTCCATTTTGACTATGTGCTGCATGAATGGTGAATAATTTTGGCAAGGATATCGCTCTCTCACTCTCTCTCCCTTTCTCTCTCTCTCTCTCTCTCTCTCTCTCTGTCCTTCTCTCTGTCACCCCCCCCCATTTATTTTTTGCCTCTTTTGATGGTGATCATCTGAGGATCATTAACTAAAGTTGTCTCTATTGAGACTATGTTTAGGAATTCTTATCTTAACATATGTGTGGGAGGTATCTTGTTGCTAGAGAGCCTTTAAGGGCTGCATTTTGCTCTACCAAGTCTCCATGGTTAACTTACATTTAATAAATATAAAGTGACATATACATCCAGATGAGCATTTGTGCCTTTCAAAGCAGTCACCTTGAGAAGCTATATATATAGTTATTCACAATATGCTAGTAAGGATAAAACATTTTGGGAACACCTCCTTTAGAACCACCATCAAATCCGACAATATATACACTTAAATATTGTAAATTGTGGCAAATTTTCTTATTTTACACTTGTGCTTGATGTTTGGCAATCATCAATATTCACTTGAAACCATGTTTGATGAGCAAACTGGGTAAATATGATTTTTGATAAAAAAAATAAAATCTGAATATAAAATAAATGAAACTCATGTGCTTATGGGGTTTGTTGGTTTTGGAGGCAATTAACAGAGATAAGCTCTTTAAATTAAACACTCAATTCAAATGAATATAGTGTTGATTACTACTATTTGAGCTTTGGCAATATCATTTCATATGTCTGCAAATTAATCTTATGGTGACCTCAGAGCCATGAAACCAGAAGTAAGCAGGGAAAAGACTGAAATAACTAAATGGCAGACACTTTATTATACAAAAGGGAGGCTATAGATTTTTTCTGGATCCTTTTCATTTGCATATAATTAAATCACATTCTGGTATGAGTTTTCCAAAACATTGTTACAAATTAGAAAGTAATAATAGCTGATATTGAAAAAAAGAGTGGACAGCCTAACATTGGGTTGGGAAAGAGGAAAGGGAAGTATACAACTTCATAGAAAATAATGTATAATTTGGGGGTCATTTAGCATAGGGTCAAATATGGATAACACAAAACCTTTTGGAAAGGTTAGTACTTTATAATATAATAATTGTAATACATTATAATAATTGGTTTATTCACAATGATAACCCTGAGTCATCAAGAAAAGGTTAAATTATGCTCAATACTTTCTGTTTAAGAAGGCAGGGAAATGTATAATGCATTTTTTATAATTTCCATCAGAATTTTTTCCCTTAAATTACTAGTTAAAGCAGCAAACTTTAGTAACCTGGAATATTTGTTTATGTGAAGCACCTAATTCCACAAATGCTAGAAATTGATGGCACATTAAATGCTACAATATAAGAAAAGAAATATAAAGTACAAATTAGGAAAAAATGCAGTTTTTAGTGGAATTCTCAATTGAACAAGATCTATTTTTTTTTCTTAAAGATAGATATTTCCCCCCCCCAGTGGTCATAAGACCACAGTTTTAAAACAGAAACACCTCCTCCAAATGATCACAAATGACTTTTCCAAGCCTAAAGTGAATGGGTATTTAATTCTGTTTGAGTAGTCCATAGTGGGACAATGATGATTGAGGAGCACTGGAACACAGGTGACCTGAGATAACAGGCACCTGTACCATCTATACAGAACAAGAGACAGCATCATTTGTGATGGTCATCTAGTAATCCTGAAATTTAACATTTTGTGAACTACAAAGCCCAGTTTCATATCTTTTCTCTTTTGATGCTCACAATAATCCTGTGAGGTAAGTATATGACAAATTGATTATCTTTATTTCACAGATAAGAAAACTGAGGCTTGGTAACTTGTTTAAGCTCATAGAGTAAGAGAGTTAGTCCTTGAACTCATTCCAGCATTACTTCTGCTATACTCATTCTAAAACTTGAACTATATTTCTAACAATTCACTCAGTTGTGTTGTTATAAGAGAAAAGAATACCACAATTTTCTGATTCCCAGCAGAAGCAACAGTGTTAAGGGAGAACAGGGGCACCCTTAAGGAGAATAGTTGTGATTAGGCATATGAAGACTTCATTTGAATGAATCCTATCAATAATCACAATGGGGATTTCTTTTAGCCTTGTCATTGATCCCAGAGTCACTCCCATTCACTGCTACCATTGATCTGGGAAGAGAAAGTCACAGAGGAAAATAAGGATGTCTCCATTAGTTCCTAAAATCTGCAGTGGGTATCTTACACTGGGGGAAATGCCCAACTAATTTGTTACACTGATTCAGCCTTCTTTATAGCTCAGGAAGTCTGACTTGCCATCTCAGATAAAAATAAATTTTGGATACTCTTGAATCACATGAACAGAAATACCAACTTATTTGTTGAGAAGGCCAATTCTGTTGGAGATGGAACAACAAATTCCAGTCAGGAAAGGAGCTATTTTAAAATGACTGCTCTCCACCCCCATATTTGAAAACATAGGAAGTGTTTAGCGAGAGTCAAAAGGCCTGAACACTCAGACTCCATAAATTAATTAGAGCAAATGTTAGAAATAGAAATGACAAACCAAACTCCCAAGGGAACAGAGAATTTTCTATAGCTCTTGTTAAAATACACATAAGAGTAAATTAATTATGAATTATTAAAATGCAAATCATCTAAGAAATCAGCCTACCAGCAAAACTAAAAAGACAATAAGTAGTATAATTCAAGTCAACTTATTAAGTGGTATAGAGTAATGGCATACTGGTGAGGACTTGTGAATATATGTAATTGAACAAATTCTGTATTTTATTTTATTGTTCAAGGCATATCAGAGGAAACAAAGATTGAGAGAACATAGACCAATGTTTCCCAAGGGGTGTTGTGTCTCTGCTAGATCTTCCACAAAACTCCACCATGCATCTGAAGATTTCTACATTCACTAGCAGCAACTGTCAGCCATAATTTCTTTCTTGCTCTTTAGGTTACAGTAATGGCTTTATCCTTGGAGACAGTAAACACCTTCTTCCACTTAGAATCTGTGTGCAGTAAAGAGAGGAGGGGGCAACAGGGTAGAAGAAAAAGTTGGAGAGGCACAGGAATCCTAAGGTTTGGGTCTTAAATGTGGAGCCAAGTGGCTTTCTAACAACAAAAATTCTGTGATGCCTTACAGAAGGAAAAAACATGAAAACTACAAAGGGAGACATTTGTTTACATTATAAGTTTTTACAGAGACCCTTCTGTAGTATTTGTCACCTCAGTTTGAGAAGTTAGAACTTTAGTTCAGGTTTTGTAATGGAAACAGGTCTAAACAAAGATTATACACATCGTATAAGAGCAGGTAGAGGTGTCTAGACTTCTAATTTCCTCAGTATGGGGAACTGTCAATGTAGAAATGGTGTTGCTCAATCATCCAATCATATTAAACTCTTTGTGCACCCATTTGGAGTTTGCTTGGAAAAAATACTAGAGTGCTTTGTCATTTCCTTCTCTAGCTCATTTTCCAGATGAGGAATCTGAGTCAAACTGGGTTAAGTGACTTGCCCAGAGTCACACAGCCAGTAAGTGTCTGAGGCCAAATTTGAACTCAGTTTCCCCTGTATCCAGGCCCAACAGTATATCCTACCTATTGTACCACCTCCTGCCCTAGTATAGAAATCACTCCACTGTAATTTACCTTTCCTGGAACTTTGCTTAGGTCACAGAGAAGCTAAGTGCCTTGCCCATAGTGACATAGTTAAAATGTGATAGCTTTAGGACTTTCCAAGTTTCCTGCCTCAAGACTGGCCACCCATCCAAAGTTACACTAATATAATATTAATATGATAATGCTAGCAGAATTGTAAACAACAGTTTTATATCCAACAATAACTGAACCAAAAACGATGACCTTCAATTAGGAACACTGACTGACATTGATTGCTTTGACTGAAAAATATTGTAAATATAGATCCTAAACTGGGCTCTATCTCTACTTCCCTTTTTGATAATCCTATTAAGTTTTTGGTTCCCTTAAGCAGTATAAGAAAAACAGGAAATTGGGAATGTACTTCTATTTCTCATGTTACACTCACAGAGCTAACCAGCTGTTGAGCCAAATGTGTTTTAAGAGTGTGAAGCCAAGAATGTGGTTCATACACCCAATCCTATTTAGGAATGGCTTACAGCATTTAGGATTTTTTACACCCTGGTAATTTCATAAGAGTCTAACTACAGATTATCATTGCTGAGCTATGAAGCTAAAATATGGAAAGCTCATTTTGCATGCATTGGAAATACTTGGCTGGAATGATATAAGCTTCTAAGTTAGGGGGTACTGATCACCTTCTCCTACTGGGGACCAAATAGATAGTGACATATGGCCAGAGTTTATGTCAGTCTCTAAGACTAAGAATATCTAGCAAGATTCACTGTTCACACCAGCCAATCTCAAAATGATAATGCCAATGCAGAGAGGTAAGTTTCCTAGTGTTTAGAGAAAGACACATTTGTAGGTCAACAGCATGTAATTACTTGCTCCAATGCTCATCATGTTCAGAATCTCACCTAGACAGCCACTATTTTGGAAGACAAAGAAGTCCCTGAAAGGGAAGACAATGGGAGTTCTTGAGTACCTTGGCTCAGATGAAAGGGGGAAAAAGGCATTTAAGGAAAAGATCCAATTCTGTTAGTGTAACGCAGCTACAGGAACTATAACAGGATAATCCAAAAGTAATGACATCAAACTCTTTGCAGGAACATTGCAATTCAGCCTTCCAATGTTTTTTTTTTTCCCTTAAGAATCATGTCATGTGAAAGCTAGTCATTGAAAATTTAAAAACCACCCCCCAAAAGTTAGATTAAATTTCTTTGGTAATCATTCCTCCAGTTAATTTCTAGGTCCACAGTTATTTTGAGTGAACAAGATAAAGCATCAGATCAATAAAAATGAAGAAACTCTCTGTAATCCAAGACAGTTCCCTCTTTGCTTCTGCAACTAGACCAGAAGTTTAGTAGATTATGACAGAAAATAGTCATTCGGCAGTAAATTACTTAGTCATTTCAATATATAACATGTTGAAGTATTAGGTTCCAAAGAAACAATTACTTTTATCAAATAGAATCATGGGATTGCTGGTACATGGACATTCAAGTACTTTTTCAAAATTTATGTTAGAAAAGACAACTCAGTAAGGGGTAATTTACTGCATTACTTTTTTGACCAGGTAATAGTAGGCTAGAGGACTCTGAAAGCTTTGAAGGTTTTTCTCTTTTGAAAGTCACCAACAGCTAGAATTGACTACATAAAGAAAAATATGTTTTCGGTGTCTGGGCATCCTCCCTTATCTTTCAGAACTTTCCAACTTTTCTTAGGTAAAATGCTTTTGTGCTAGAAATAATTGGTTAAGTTATCAGGACTATGTGAGCCCATCCAGGCCATGTTTTCCATTATAAATCTTTCCCTTCCCTGTTCCTCTCAAAAAAAAAAAAAAACATCACTACTTTTCTGCCTTATGCTCCATTACTTCAAAGCTTTGTAGGTGACTGGTTACCTAATCTGATAGATTGATTTAAATCAAAATGTTAACAGTTGATAATGGTCTATTTGTTGCCAATTTAAGTAAAACAGGCAGCAATCCTAACATGCTATCTGAATAGTGCTATAAATAGACCAGTTCAGGAGCTACTTTTTACAACTCTTAATTATGCTCGATAGATGACTATTTTGCCTGCTTACAAGATTGCCTATAGTTGGTTCATGGAAAAAGATCTTTTAATACAATACAACATCTTATGTAAGGGTATACAATGAGCATAATGGTTTGCATTCATATCATCTAGTAGTAAGAATAATCAGATGAAAATTAAAATATGGGGAAATAACATTTACCCGGAAAACAAATTTTGATTCTAATAATGAAAACCTCAGACTAGGACAACGGGACATTCACAGTCATTTTTTTTAATGGGAAAGGTCCTGTATTTCATGATCACTTAACTGTAAAGTGAACGATGATTTCACATGATAGATTCCAGCTATCAATTGTAATTTTGCAAAGACCTGCAAACAGTAGTCATTTAATAAATATTTGCTGAATTAATTTTTCTTTAAAGGATGTCAGAAATTGCTCTGGAATTAAGAAACTTGGTAATGGTTTACTTTTTTGTTGCAATTTCTTATTAACATATTTGAATTCAGGTTTCCTGACTCCAAGCCCAGAATTCTAACCACTTCACCACCTAGCTGACTCATAATAGTTAGCATTTATGTAGCAGTTATTATGTGACAGGCATCGTGATAAGAGCTTCACAAATATTATAAGATTTTGATAATCACAACAACTTAGGAGATAGGTGCTGCTATTATCCTCATTTTAAAACTAAGTAAAATGAAGCACGTTAAGTGAAGTGTCTTTGGTTACATAAAGTTAGTAAGTGTCTGAAGTAGAATTTTAACTCAGGTCATCCTGACTCCAAATCCTTCACTCTAACCGTTACGGCACCATCTAGCTGCTTAATCACTATAAATGTAGATTTTGAAGATATTTTATGTGTCACTGATTTTTCCTCCATTCAGATATCAACTGCAAATTTATCTGCAAATTTAAAAAAAAAAGCAAAATTCCCTAATCATTGCAGTCCTTGATTAAAAAAAAAAATAACCACCCATATGCCCATTTTGTCCCTGGTCTTCATTCTTCTCACCTGCCTAATACCAATGCAAAAAAAAAGAGAATAATTTCCACTCTAATTGTTATGAGTACTATAACCCTTTTGCAGTCCATTCACATTTTCTCACTTCGTTTTGATTTTGAGTCACAGGAATTGATGGTGCCAACAGTAGAATTCCCTGTGCCAGCTACCCTGCCTCCTGCAGCTTTTGACATCTCTTCAAATCCCTTTTCTGTTATCATTTTGTAAAGACTTAGATATGAGTAGGTGACAAATCTTTCTGATATGAATGAACTGAAATTACATCTGTTAAAAATATACTGATATAAGTGCTACAATTTCTTTTAAAAAAATTAATATGATTTTTCTCTCTGGTTGTCATTCATTTATCCTATTTATATTATAAGGATCTTCATCACTACTCTTTACTGCCCTAAGTACACTATTGAGTGTTCCACCCATATTAAAAAAAAAAAATAGCTCAACTTAGAGCATATATGCAGGAAAGCTTTAGGTTACATGGGGGCTACTTCTTATTGACAGAGAGGGCTGTTAAACATTGGACTCAGTTATATTAGATTTTGCGAACTACATCTATAAGTCTTTTAAATAAGATATCCCCTTGTTCAGGAAAGTCTAGTTGCAGTCTTACCTGGAGGCAGATAATTGAATTAAAGATCTATGAAGCCAACTTGTATCTGTCACACTGTGGTCTTAATGTGATTAAAGATCTTCCCTTGCCCATTCAATAGACCTCAGGTGGAACTAGTTAAGGGAAGCTCCTCAGGTGGAGCCAGTTAAATTAAGCTTGATTAGGAGAGGCTTGACTGTAGGCAGGCCTACAACTTTTACTTACTAGGTGTGAAGCCCCAGGCCTTACACTAACTAGTCATGAGGCACCAGACCCATACCCATTTGCTAATTAGGTCAGGAGAGCTGGGAAGCCCTCAGGCCCTAAAAAGAGTCTATACACCCAGAAGATAACCATTGAGGAGTGAGAATTCAGGAGTCAGAAAAGAAGCCAGAATTCAGAATTCAGCCCAAAGAGAAGGAATAAGAACTCTGAGTCAACAGAGCAGCAGAGGGATTGCAGAGCAGAGAATGGAAACCAGAGAACTGCAGGGACTAGAGGACTGAGGAGGGAGAGAATGCATGCAAGCAGTCAGGATTCGAGAGTGTTTACAGGGAGGTCCCAGCAGGGGGCAATGTTATAGGATGACTTGGGTCCCTGCTCTGATATTGCAATTTAAGTTCTTTGCTGTTATGATGAAGCGGACTTACTGGTTTTGGGATATAATTGTTATGTCAAATTGGAGTTTTTGGTTTGGGGATTTGATCCTCTGGTGTTTGAATAAATGTTTTACTTCTTCTGCCTTCTATATGGAGAGTCTCTTATATCCTGTGATACACAGCTATACGGGAATAATCACAAACATCATAGATGTTACATTAATTGCCTTAATGATATTCACTCACACACACACACACACACACACACACACACACTCCATCCCACGGTGTCATGACGCCTCAACCATAAGGTTAGTAAAAGATGACCTAAAAGAAAGTTTAGGTGAAGCCACCTAAATACTTATGTTCAGATGCTTTTAAATACAAATTTTTTTTTATCTCAGCTCCCACATATTAAATTAAACATATATTTACATTTAAAATTTTTGAGGGTATAAGTTTTTACCATTTCATCTTATCCCACATAATGAAATGTTAGATTTTGTCCATATTACTTCACTGCAGGTTTCATGAGGGTTAATCTGTAAAACTTCCCTACCATCTGACTCAGTGTCCAGAAAGATGTGGTTTTTTTTATGTTTGTAAATGAATGAATGAATGATAAATACGATTTCACAGAACGTAGAAGTTTAATGGAATTTAATAGAGAATGAGCTATAGTGATTTGTGGCCTCCCTTTCAATTTGAGAAGGCACTATAGTATAGCAGACATTTTCATCACCTGTTCCCACATGAATATTTGATGTTCTTGTACAGCTACAATTTTAGGAATTAATATTAGTAATATTGAGGACATTTATAATTTTTTCACATTCCATCATTCAGTAAATATTTATTTTATCTCTATAATGTGGGATGAATTGGCTTTTCACAGAGTTGGCATTCTACTGGGAGGATGTTGAAGCCTCCTTCTTAAAATGTTACAGCCAATGACTTTGAGCTATTTGGATACATTATTGTCTTTATTAGGCAGTTATTATGGATCTATCATCACCTAAGTTTCTACTAAACTCTGGCAACATTAATTTTATATTTATTAGGTGTGATAATATGGTGACTATAAACAAACAGAGATTATATGTGTGTATGTGTATGTATGTATAGCCAATACACCTAAATGTGTATTTTTAAAACCCTCAACAAATTCAAAATGTTAAAATTCATAAAACAACAGCAAATAAAAAACATAAAACACACATATGTTAAATTTCCCCTCTGGGCAGGCATGTTTAATGACTGGATCATAGATGTAAAATGAAAAAAGGACTTTAGACATCTATATAATCCAATCTCCTCACTTTATAGATGGTGGAACTGAGTGCCAAAAAAATTAAGTGCCTTGTCTAAGGATACACAAGGAATGAGAAAAAAAGTGGGTTTTAAACTCAATTCCTTTGATTCTAAATTACCACAATGTTCTCTCACACCCATCAACTCCTCCATTTTCCAAGAAATACCAATCTATTGTAATTATATGCTTATTATAATACCGTATTATTATTTTAACCCTATTATAGGGCCAGCTGGGGGTACAGTGGCTAGAACTCTAGGCTTGGAGTCATGAAGACCAAGTTCAAGTAAGTCTTAAAACATATCCTAGCTGTGTGCCTCTTGTGAAGTTATTTCATTCCTCTTTGCCTCAGTTTCCTTATCTAGAAAATGGGGATAATAATAGCACATATCTCCAAATGTTGTTGTAAGGATCAAATAAGATAATAATTGTAAATCACTTCACACAGTGAGTGGCAGACAGTAAGTATTGTGTAAATATTTGCTATTGGTATTATTATTAGCTATTATTACCATAATGCTACTCACCCATAAATTCCTCCCTTTTCCAAGATACACTAGGCTCTTATAAATAGCCTATTATATTTTTAAACATATTATAATTATAGGGACAGATAGGAGGCCCAGTGGATAGAATGTTGAGCCTCAAATTCATAAGACCTGAGTTCAAATCTGGCCTCAAAGTCTTTCTGGATGTGTGACTTTGGGCACATCATTTCACTCCTATTTGCACCAGTTTCCTCAACTGTAAAATAGGGATAATAATAGACCAACTGCCAAGACTATTATATCAAATGAAATAATAATTGTAAAAGGCTTGGCACAGTGTCTAGCACATAGTGTTATGTAAATGCTAGTTATTAATATTTTATGCTGCAAGAAAGTGTTCTTAACCTTGGTTTCATGAATTTGGGGAGGAAAAGAATTACATCTTTATTTCAATATAATTTACTTTCTTTATAATTCTATACTCTAATGTGTTTGAAACCGTTATTCTCAGAAGGGGAGTATAGGCTTTACCAGACTGTCCAAAGATCCAAGACACAAAAAAGTTTAAGATCCCCTGGCCTAGAGGAAGAGTTACCCTTATCACTATGAAATCATCTCAAGAATTATCTCATCCCCCCGCCAAAAAATTGTTTGTACAACAGCTTGCCATGTCAGTCATGGAACTATTATTCTTACCACCCTTTCATGTTAGTTTCATGTATAAACAATGAAAGGGTTTGTGGGGAAGAGCTTTCAATCATTTCAGTAGTCCCAACTATCCAGTAGAATTGTGGAGGCTAGCAGTGACATACATCAGCTACAAAGAAAATAAAAATGCTTATAATACTAGGTTAGAGTATAAACTTTCTCTCAACCTGTGAAAAGAGACCTTGACTTTTATTCTGAAAAATCTCTATGAACCTGATGAGAGTCAATCCATGTAACAGTGCACCAAATTCTCCAAGAACACACTAGTGATTTATTTGGCCAAGAAAATCAGTGTTTGAGCACTACTGCCAAATTATGGCTGTGGGAGTTTCTAGTGTGTGTAGATAAGAAACTGCTACCTATGCTTCAAATCACCTTGCTTTAGATCAAGCTAAGAAGCTTGGGTCTGACCAGTCTTTTTAAATGAATAATGGCTCTGTTTTTATTCAAGTGTCCCCAAGACAAAGATTACTTCTCTTGAGAGCTAACCTTCTACACTTTACAACATGCCACTGAATGAAATATTCACGAGGAAGGAACTCACTCTCTTTTACAGCATTTGCCAGATGAAGAAACAGAAGGCATAATCACACAGGAGTGTTGGGTGAAAATGAATTAGAAAAATCAGAGGGAGAAAAGGAAAAGTGCTCAAAGATAAATGAACTCCCCAAGGTCACATATTACATTGTAAACATTTTAGGCAGTAGATTCTATGAGGAGAGCAATATGCGCAAAGCCAGAGTTCCATGTGAGAAAAAGACAGGTTTTTTTCTGATGATTTATATATTCCAACCTATGCCATAGAACAAAGGCAATAATTACTCTGCAACCAAAAAAGTCTCTAAAAGTAATAAAATATGCTATAGTACATTTTGATCTACTGATATTCTACAAGGTTAACAAAATAAATATTAAAGGTTCCAATGAGATAAAACCACGTTGTATGGCTATCCCTTTGACTATATTAAAAACGAAACGTATAATACTACATGGAAGCAGCTAGGTGGCACAATGGGTAAGAGTGCTGAAGACATGAGTTCAAATCCCTTCTCATTCCCTTACTGCTTGGGTGATTCAGGCATGTCACTTAATGAATCTAAACCTCAACCACCTATTCTTTAAAATGGGATATTAATAGCATTTAATGTGCAGTGTTGTTGTGAGGACCAAATTTATACACACATATACATACATACATAGTACATACATTCATATATTCATACATACACATATGCATGCATATATATATACATATAGATCTATCTATCTATATACAGAGAAAGAGAGAGAGAGAGAGAGAGAGAGAGAGAGAGAGAGAGAGAGATCTCCTCTTTGGAAAATAAAGCTCTATATAAATGCCAGCCATGATGTTGATAATGATGATGATATTACTACTATATGTTATGGTAATTAAATTGGTACTTTTTGCTGTTTTCTCTTTTGTAATGCTGAGGTAATCAAGGACCTTTGATGAGTCTTGCCTTTCAAATGTAATGGCAAGAAAAGTGAACTTTTTGTTTTCTTTGTATTGGAAGTGCTTCTCAGCACTAAGGAATCTTTGATTGAATCTGGAGTCTGATGACCTGCTTCAAGGGAAGGCCTAGTTCACATGAGTTTCAGTCCCATGGTTGTGATACCCCTTGTCCCTGAGATGTGTATATAAGATCTGAGATTGGCATTTTGCCTTTGGGGGCACGGTCATTGAAAGACTGTTAGCGATGAGACTCTGTCTAAGCCGTTGAAGCAACCCCCACACTCACCCCCGCCCCATCTTTGAAAACCCAGATGTTGGTGCTTCTTTGGTAACTATATATTGCCATGGATAGACTGATTTGTGTTTATTTGCTCTGTTTATATAATGTATGCTTGTAATTCCTGTTTGTACTCTCTCTGAATTTCAGAATGCTGGCTTTTTCCCCTGAAACAAGCGAATGATATATGTATGTTTAATTAAACTGAGATTGTTAACCCCTTAACGTTGCTTTCCTTAGAAAAGCAGATCAAAGGACCTGTGCTAGCAGCCCTTCTGTGTGCTTTTGTCATTGGTCTCTCACTCCTACAACAGCTGCTAGCAACATTGTTGTTACACTATGTTAAACTATTATAATTACATTGTTACATATGCTATTACTATTTTTATATACTTTATCTAGATACCTATACTAAGGATCCAAAATTGTTGACCATATTAAAAACTGGCCCCAAGAAAAATAATGAAGTGGGTAGAGTTTCTTTTCTACACTTAATTACTTCTTGCTTAAAATTATCCTTGGTTTTTAAAAATCTTAAACATAATCTGATGATATGTGTTTAAGTGGCAATGCAAAATCTACTGTGACCATTTGATATTTACACATTTCCTTTATATGTCCACTCAGTACCTTTTCTTCTTAGCTATTTTTTTTTAATTTGGCATACACATACCAATTACTTTGTAATTAGTGGGTAGGGGAAAGGAACTACACCTATAATTTCATTAATATAGGGAACTCCCAGATGAGAGACTTTCTTCTAGCTATATAAGTCAACTAATTATCTGCAACTTAAATTCTTAAGAAGTTGTCTAGAGTACTGAAAGCATAAATGACTTTCCTGAAGTTATACAGATAGTATATCAGTTGTTGGATTTGAATCCCGGCCTACCTGGCTCCAAGGCCAACTCTTGATTACCTATGTGATATAACCTCTATCATTCAATCAGCAACAGGAAGGACCAATTTAGGCAGAAATGGCATATGGCTTATGAGGGGGAAAAAAGCTGAAATCTTCTGTCTTCAAATGCTTCCTAGGGATTCTTCTGTGTGTCATGGTTAGGAACATCATTTCAGTATAGTGGAAAACATGAGGGCTCTGGAATCAGAGATCCTAGATTTGACGGTTACTACCAAAGTAAACTTGAGCAATTCACTAGTCCCTATGGGTCTCAGTCCCTCATCTGTGACATAGGTCAGTTCAACATGATGGATTGCCTTTAAGGTCCTTTTCAGGAATACATTTTTGATCCTATAATCCCCTCTATCTTCTCAAACTGGAACCATTTGGGCAAGCATCTTCCATAGTCCAACAAAAGCAGAGGGCAATTAAATTTACTGGAATGCTGAAGGCTTTACTCATTTTCAGAATATTAATGTGTAAATTGAGTTCATAGTGGCAATATTGTTCAAGAACCTGCATACGTGATCTGCAATATCTCTTTGATTAGCCATAGACATACTTTAGCAATAGACTAATTGTGATCATTTCTCTAAGTCTATAGCTTAGTTTGATACTTCTTGGTTCTTTATTCTGTGAAGACACTTTCAAACTGATATAACCCATATGATTTTGAAAAGAATTATTTGCTGTCTAATAATTATATTTGTGTAGTTGCAGGACAGTAAAAATTTCTGTCAAGTATGAGATCTATATGTTTGATCAAAATTCTTGGATTTTCCTGGTGCTATCTCATATGTATCTTCAGCTTCTAACATATCAGTCCATAATTCTTTGTTTAAGATGAAAAAATTGTTCACAATATCTTCTCTATCTGCTCAGATATGTGTTTCCAGGGAATAAGTATTTAAAAAGTTACTGCCAAAAAAAATAAATAATTGATTTGAGATCTTGAAGGGCAGAGAGAAAGAGAGAGAGAGAGAGAGAGAGACAGAGACAGAGACAGAGAGAGAGAGAGAGAGAGAGAGAGAGAGTTTATATCCCAATTCTGATGCTTCCTAGAGCTCCAATTCTGTTTCTTCATGTGTAAAATTAGGATAATGACATTTGTATTACCTACCTGACAAGGTAGTTGTGAGGAAAATATTTTTAAACTATAGGACACTACAGAAATATGAGGAGTTATTATTAAGGCCATAAGCCTCCTATTATGTGATGGTGTTAGTATTTGGATTACAACTGATGGTACTGGGTCACTATTTTCCTGTGCCCCCCCCCATCAAAGCAATGAAGCAAAACTGTGTAATAGGTCTACTTTTATTCAACCTATTTAACTCAGTCATGCTTGAGCACACAGTAAGACACTGTTAGAAATAAGCTGTCAGAATTCACTTCTGGTCCTCTGGGAAACCTTTCTTGCTCAACAGACTAACAACATCAAAAATATATACCACTTAATGGAACAAAAAATAACCCATAGTCAAGCATTTGATGTAAAACATGATGGCAGATGCTAAGAAACACTATGGATCACAGGAAGGGCTAAGTGTTCTTCATGGTAAAGGTTGAAAATCATTTGAGAGATATCTTAGAGATTTAAAAGTTCCTTTCTGATAGAATGCTTACTAACTCTTTAAATAACGAAAGGCTACAAAGCCAGAAACTTTATTCTACCACCTTAAGAAAATCATACTAACTCTTTAAATAACGAAAGGCTACAAAGACAGAAACTTTATTCTACCACCTTAAGAAAATCATTAAAAAACAAACACAAAACCATGTTTTACTTGGTAAAGAGTAGTCATATAATTTATAAATATCATGAACTTTAATCATCCTGCTTACTATTAAAAAAATAACTATTGATACAGGGCTAGTATATGACTTGCTGAATTCATTTAAAAAAATACTAGTGATTGAATATTTAAATTATATTTGGAAGAGCCTCAAAGGTCAAAGCCAAGACTGACTAATTCACAAATGTGTTATTAGTGCTACAGTTTAACTTCTTTTGCAGTGAATCTTTGTGTTCATGGCATCTAAAAAATCTGAACTACTGACTTTCTGTTTATAAGAATAATTAGAAAAGCCATTTCAACTGAGATACATATTTCTCTCACAATTTCATTTTTGAAAGTTCTCTTCTAGGCAAAATTTCTCATAAATAATTTCAGCCTTCAAATAGGTTTATTTAAATCCATTGAGTCATTTTGAAAGTAAGACAAAATTTGAAAATATAAAGATGCTTTTTATTATCCTAAATCAAAAACTATGCCTTCTATTAGACTTGCAGTTCACTGTGTGTCAGTTTGGACAAGTGATTTTGACATGCTTGCTTATCATTTTCCAATTTGTGAACCAAATTTTTTGTAAACATGTCAAAGGCACTTTTC
The DNA here is from genome assembly GCF_011100635.1 of Trichosurus vulpecula. Classification (NCBI taxonomy): domain Eukaryota; kingdom Metazoa; phylum Chordata; class Mammalia; order Diprotodontia; family Phalangeridae; genus Trichosurus; species Trichosurus vulpecula. Next base: position 282,429,731 of record NC_050574.1, on the reverse strand, counting down.
ACATCTAAGAAATACAAAAAGTCCATGGTAATCTGGAAACATAAAACTCCAACCACTTACTTGGTAGTTACTTAAAAGGTGGATGAGGTTGGTATGAGCCAGAAAGAAAAATGATTTATAAGGCTTTTCCACTGGGTGGGCTGGACTTGTGCTTTGAAGATGTTGGTTCTGAATCACTGTGGTATTTACATGTACCACCATAAATTTATCTTTTTATCACCCATTTAAAGCCCATTTTGCAGACTGTTTACTTGGTATGGTCTTTAAAGCAGTCATGAAACTAAGCATGGCTCACCAGGCCAGGATGAAAAGCATCTGTCTAAGAAGAAATGGAACGGTAATGAGAAATGGAAAATACTCTACTTCTCTGTTACTTTTGATTGAGTTTTCAAGGGAATCTGTGCTGCTAAATGCTCTGTAATCAGAGGTTTGTGTTTGTTCTCTTAGTTCAGTGATATGTAGAGCATGAGAAACAGGTTAATATAGCTTAGGAATGGCTTGAACAGATAAATACAAATGGAGGGAGGGCAGATGCTGAGGGCTAAATTGAATTTGCACCAGCTCGGTATTTGTTTTTGTAAATACAAAGCTTTTAAAAGGTTGTTTCCGAGTGTATAGCATTTTGATTGGCAAGTAATTCATTGTTTTATTTCCATTTGTGACAAAATGTCCACCCTCAGTGAAAGTGCTCTAAGCTCTTTTTTCCAAATGCAAATTTTAGATCTTTTCTCATGCTCACCTGACAATATTTGCATCTCTAGATACAAATCCCCATACCAACAGCTCATATTTGATCTCCATTGGTAGGGGAATGATGGTCAATCTAATAAAACTAAGTTTAACAACATTTATTAATGGTCTACTTGGTGTCATGTACACAGTTAAAACAAAAGTTAGAAACCATTTAATTTTCTGTTCAATTTTTGAGGACTCTAGGTAAGATATGAAGATAATATATACAATGCATTCAGTCTAGATTCTACCTTTTGAATATATTATACTCTATAGGTTAAATTGAATGTTGATTGTTTTGGGCTTGGGAAGGTATTTTCCTAAAGTGATAATGACATACACAGAAGTTGGGCATGATTGAAACAGCAATACTGATACCCTAAGTCAGGTATATCATGGGGTCAAAGGGCTTTTGAAGGCTTTCTGAGCTTTAACTAGGTAAGCTCACTAGGTAAGAAGCACATTGCTTATACTTAACACCACTAAAAATAGCATTATTTAGCTCATTGACATAGACAAAGGAGATCATTGTTTTACTCTACAGATTCATAAGACAAGGTACCTCCCTAACCCAATCACTTCTCAAATGTCTAGACCTAACAACAAGGTGAAAAATACTTAGGTTCCCTTGATGCCTCCTTGTATCTATATGACATTTGTAAATCAAGTATTTCTAAATGAGGGACTCCCCAGAATAAAATATTCTTAATGACTTTTGTAAAAAAGCCATCAAGAGGTAATAAAACAGGTCTATTCCTCTGACTTAAGGCCAATGAACATCTAAAGCATCTAAGAAAAATGATTGTACATATTCATCAAAAAATGGCATATAAAGTAAGCAGGGGGAGCTATCCAGTAAAGAGACAAAGAGAATTTTAAGGAGTCTGGCAGAAAGGAAACAAGTGCTAATGCTAGCACCTGATTCTTCAAATGCCTAGACTTGCCAATTGATTATCCGCATAGGAAATCAGCATGGAGAATGCTACTGTACACTGATATCCTCAAGTCAGTCAGAGTCAGCAATATTTAATTTTTGCTTCATTTGAGTCTGTCAGAGACACAACTTGGTTTCTCAGACCATTGATATGAATTAGAACTGAAGCGCACAAACCTAAAGAAATCCCCTCCCTTCTTCCATGTCTACCCTCTGTCCTCTCTTACTCAAAGTGCTTCACAGTTTTTTTTCAACTTCATATTTCTCTAACCTCATCAGGAATGCAAAAAAAGCCAAAGTACTTTTAGGAAGTCTGGATTGGATTGGTGGTATTTGAGATACAGGAAGAAACTAGATGTTATTTTTTTTAAAAAACCAGCCTGTTCACATAGAATTCTTAGACTATCTTTGCCAACCTCATAGTGATATAGCTTAGCTTGGCTAATGTTCACCTAACCACCCAGATCACGCATTTAGAATTGCTCCTACCACAAAGTCTAACAAACTCAACAATGACAACAATACTTGAATCTATATTTGCAAGAGAGAATTATTTCTACACGCAGTTTAATTTTATAGTAATTGGAATGATTTTTCAATGATTTTGAATAATTGGGTAATCAGTCTATGATGCTTAAATATATAGTATTCCATTCAGTTAATGCAGCTAAGCTAATCAAGAAATATATCTTTATTGGACTACACTTGTAACATAGTGCTCCTTATTTTCCCCTATAATAGAGGAACATGTAACTCTCATATCCCTCTCAGATTTGTTCTTCAAACTGTGGCTTAAGCCTAATTCAAATAGCACCTTGATGTGTTGTCTACAAAGCTTGTCAGCTACAATGCCTGCAAGGTATGCCATCAAGTGACTCCATGAAGTGACTCCATAAAGTTTCAGGACATACATCTCCCCTAGAATCACACAGAGATATAGAAGATTCTCAAGGATGGGGAGAATTAAGTGGAGAATCACTTTGGTATCTGGCACTTCTATAGTCTCCAGTGATAGCTTAAGCCATACTTTCCTGGATGCTAACTGGGAAGCAAAGATATGTCATAGACCAAAATATTAGGATTGAAGATGTCATCATGTGGTAAAATCTCTTATGATTAAAATCAACTAAGTATTTCTCACATTATTAATTGGGAATTATGCTAGGAAGAAGGAATGTAGAAATGGGGTTGAGTTGGAGTTTAAAAGGATGTGCAATATATTCATTTCCATTTTACAGGATACTTTGTCTTAGTCTAGCTTGTCAGACTAGGTACAGCAGTCTCCTGAGTCTAAGGACAACAACCAAGACAGCAGGTGATATCACATGAAGTAACAGCATGAAATACGTTTGTAAGGCAGCAAGTCTTACATCCTTATTATGAGAACGTATTATCTGAATGCCATCAAAATAATGACCTTTCTATCTGCCATAATTTGTTAGGGAATTAAGGGGTTTGTGATAGTAGCAGCCAAGTGAGGCACAGCATGTAAAATGTGCGACCCTATCATTCCAAAATGAAAATAATTTATCATCTTCAGAGAATATATTCAAACAGGTAGTATACTATCCCCATTATACTTACAGCAGGCACTAGACTCTGCACCAGTCATCACGTATCTCCACAGTCACAGTCTTTGTTTACATCTTCAGAGAACTGTATGAATTACTGGGAAAGAATCACCTTACTGGAATTTTGTTTGGCCTTCCACCTCTGAATTTTTGCTCATGTGAATGTATTTGGTGCTTGCTTGAGGAACCCAGTGGGGCAAAGTTACTATCTGTGGAGATTATGATTAAAGGAATCCAAACCCAAATTATTGTCTGTCCCTCACATATCAAGTGTTAAGTAAGTATAGTATTTCTCCTAACCTCGGACATAACTTTTTGTTTTCTATCTATCTATCTATCTATCTATCTATCTATCTATCTATCTATCATCCATTTTATACATTTGTATACATATATGTCCTCAGTAGAATGGAAGAGGTCACAGGGACTTTTTTTTTTCACTTTTGTCTACAAATCCGTACCTCCTAGCATATGGCCTAGGGCCTAGTGGGGTCTTTTTCAATGCTTATTAAATTGACATAGACATCTTTAGAGCTGTATTCTGGATTCTCTTATTTTTTGTTTATATATGAGGCAGAGGGAAACATGGTTGAAAGTAAGAAGTTTTATCTAAAAGCTAAAAAAGATCTTGTTCAGCTTTAATTGGGACTGCTTATAGGCTGACAAATCTTGGTAGTTAAATCACAGTTTTAATGAAGATTTAGCTCACACAGTCTATCTGCACCCAAACATAACACTCTGAGAGAAATCAAAAGTACCCTGTCATGTGGCATATGCTGTGGTAAATACCTTTTATTACACTCAACAGAAAAATAAATAGTCTATTTAAATAAACTCCAGGCAGTCAGATTCATACACCTGCCTCTTTGCTGACTTTTCTTTTAGAAGAAACTGCCAAGTTTATAAATTAGAACAGAGCACACTGTAGTCTCTATGAACACCATGCACCTCTGGGATTCAGGTAAGCAGTAGCTTTTAAACCATCCTCAATCATTATATTCCTCTAAATACACATTGAAGCTGTTTTTGTATGTCTGGATAACAGTGTACATTTTTAGGACTAGTTCTCATTAAATCATATACTCACATGCATATACATATACACACATACTTAAATACATATATAATGTGCTTCTAGAAAATCAAGTAGAAATATAAGATATAATTAAGATCACACTATAAAAATGGACATTTTACCTCAGAAATGGATTTCATTTCTAAGCAAGCTTCAGCTCTTCACTGATTGACTCTAGACATCTGTCCCCCTCCTGTGTCTTCATTGCTCTTCCCTAAATTTTAAGTAAAATCCTTACCCCCTCCTTGTAAGATATTGTACCAACTGTGCAGTCAAGTGTCTTATTGGTCTGTGAGGGACAAAGTACAACCTAGGATTCCTCCATGGTAATGATAGTAACATCCTTCAGCAGATAAACACATTCCATTGTGTTTCAGAGAGCAATTTGGATGACACGTTATTTGCAGCCTCCATTGCCAGTACCTTTTTCTTTGTTTTTGTTTTTTTTTTTTGTTGTTTATTTTGTTTTGAAGGGGGGAAGGCAAGGCAATTATGGTTAAGTGACTTGCCCAAGGTCACACAGCTAGTAAATGTGTCAAGTGTCTGAGGCTAGATTTGAACTCAGGTCCTCCTGACTCCAGGGCCAGTGCCCTACTCACTGTGCCATCTAGCTGCCCCACCAGTACCATTTTTGATGACTTACATATGTGACTGGCAAATTTAGTTAATGTCTAATGAGTTGGTTGGTTGCACACATTAATTAAAAATTTGCCAATGATACTCAAGTCATTTCAATCTAGTCACTTCAATCAGTCAACTTGGTTTCCTGGAGCAGTCTAAGCAGAGAATGAAGGGGAAAGAAAAACAAAATGATTGACACATAAATTCTGCTCTCTGCTTTCATACAAAGTAAACCAAAGGAACTTTATTGAATTCATATGCATTTGTATCTAAGTTGATCATGTTTGGTGTATTCAAAAAGTGCCTGGAGTCTGTCTCTGCTTTTGAAGAAGACCCAATTCTTTTTGCCCTCCAAAGTATAAATTGAGTGACTCTACCTCTTGTGTTTTTTAAATTAGCCTCTATTCTGGAAAGAGACAGGAATTTTGGGGCTTACTATATTTCTCAAGAACTAGGAGAGAACAGAAAGATGAGATTGTGGTGGGTGGCTAAATTTATTGTTGCATTCCTCCCTTGTATCTATTTTGTGCATGCAATCCATGGTTTGGGGAGTTACTGTATCATAAAATTCTGCAATTAGATTTCAGTGAGGGTTTTCTATATTGTTTTTAGGATTATTTTTGAAGGACACTGCTGTGAAACTCTGATTTCATGAGTGCAGGGAAATTGATGTGAAGAAATCTCATGCAAGTAAGCATTTTAGAGCTGTCCCAAGAAATGAGATATTCAAGGACTTTCTCTGGGTGATTCAGTCAATCCTAGATCTTGAAAAAAGTGTTCTTGAGTTTAAATCCAGCTTTATTTCTACTATAGTGCCTCTACCAGGAACATACACATATATGGATCTACACATGCCTACAATGTGTATATAAATGCATACATAAACATATGTAAATCTATATAAAAACAGGCATCGTATATATACATGCATATAGACATATTTGATTATATATGCCTTAATTCATGTAATATGTAAGAAAGATGAGCTAGTTTGAGGAAAAAAAAAACCTTTGGTAAAGGAAATGCTCTTAACAACCCAGTGATTGATTTTCTATCTATGTTTAAAATTAGAATTCAAGGGAAATTATATGAGAGTCAAAAAGTCTCAAATGAATTAAGAAAAATTACAATCAAGGAAAAACAAATGCTCCAAAAGTGAATGATTTACTCACTTTGTTTTCCACATTCAAAATGAAATTAAACCCAACTACTAAAACAATAAAAGCAAATTGTTACTTGTGATTTGCAAATATCAATTAAGTGAGTATTATTCACTGAACAATATTCTGGATTTCAATTAGAGGCAAAGGACTGAAAATGAAAGAAAATTTGCCAGCTATTTGAACTACTCAATCTTATTACTTATCTATTTATTTTCCAGCATTTCAAAATAACTTACCTTATACATTCCTCCCTCTCCTCTTGAATATAGGGATTTAAATTAGGCCAATATGCAGGTGGCATTTACTATATTGATTTTAGACTTGAATTTTACTCTATTCACTTAAAAATTCAAAACAAACCAAAATTCTTTTTTAAAATGACAAGTTAACATTCACACCAAAACTCAGGATGTCATTTGGATATTATTTATGGAATTCATATAGCTTTGCAAAGTATTTCCATATTATTTTTAAAAGAAATCTGCATCTGCCCTTTTGTATATACAGAATTAATTTGTGTAGAAAATTTAAAGTTTGCTACAAATCAAAATATTTTAGAGGTAATTGAGACAATAGAGGCAATCTTAGCCAATCTCTCAACAAATGCAGGAATTTCTGCTACGATTTCCTTTAAAAATTGCAATCCAACCCTTACTTAGACATTGTCCAGGAAAGAAAACTCAAAACCATAAGAGACATTTCAGTTTTGGACTAAAGTCAATATAAATTTATTTTTCTTAATTATGTTATTTTAAGGACACTATGGGATCTCACTAATCAAATAATACCTCATATAATAATAATTGACATTTTAATAGTATTTGTAAAGTACCATAATACATTTTCTCATTTGAGTTTCACAATAGCCTAATGACAGAAATACCCAAACTAGTATTGTTCCCACTTAATTGATTGAAAACAAAACAAAAAAACCGAGCATCAGATAAGTTAAGAGACTTGCCTTAGTCACATAACTGGTAAAGGTCAGAGGTGGAATTTGAACTAACATCTTTCTGATTCCTGGCCTAGCACACTATCTATCCACTATACTATATTGACTCACTGATCATTTTAGTATTTGTAAAGTGTCTTCTTCCAACAACCTAGGAGGATTTCCACATTTAATACATTGTAGGATCAACTATGTAGTGCTAGAAGGGATCCTAGAGATATGTTTTGCTTTTTAAAGCTTTTTCACATATATGACTATATTAAAATCATTATATTAATTATTTTGCAGAGTGACTAAGTTTTCTTTAATTACTTCCTCATTTATCTTGTGTGTAATATAGGGTTTTAATCTGTGCTTATATTACATCTTTCATATACGTTAGTTTTTTTGTTGTTGTTGTTGTTTTAGATTTTAAACTCTCCAGTATCAGTAATAGCCTTTATGTCTTCAACATCCAACACAAGACCCTGCACATACTGGTACTACAGCTTGCTAGCCTATTTTTTTTCATATTTAAGAGGAAAAACACAGTGAAGGGAAGGGAAACAGGGTGAGGGGAGGGCAAAAAGAATAGTTTGAAGAAAATCCTAGAATGCTGCTATACTATCCTTTACATAAGGAATCCTGGATGTTCACTTGAGGGGGTCTTATGCATAGGCATAGTTCTCTCTTAAGCACATCTTTTTGATTTGCTTATGTTGATGTACTACTTTCCCCTACCCACTCCACTCCCCCCCCCCCCACACACACACCTGATACACATTAAAAATGCTCAGGAAATTTCTCTGCTACCTCAATAATAAATTATATGTACCTATTACTTCATAGGTACATTCCCTAGGTAACAAGTCAACTATTTAGGAGTCTATAAGGAGGCCATACATTCTTCTTCCTTTATATACACAGGGCAGGAACTTGAACAATGTATTCTATTTAATATAATTAGACAGTATCATCTAATCCAATAACCAAACAGAAATGAATGTTACTTGAAGGATAACTAATTTTAAGTGACAGTCACTGGAATGGAAAATCATGGTTAATTTGGCATGGAGGCTTTCTAGTAACTAGAATGCTTAGAATATACTATGATATTTTCATTATCCATTTTCCACTTGTGATGTTAGGGATTTCTACTGAATTAGCAAAGATAACAACTATATTCTTACTCAGTTTTCATACCAAAAAAGTATTTACTTATTATTACACAATAAATTCTCCTTTATAGTCTCATAACTCCTATGGGGAAACAGGTCTATGTTTAGAGCCACCTCTCTACAAATGGCCAGAGCAACTTAGCTCTGAGTGAGAAAATCATTCAGGGTCAATCAAAACCAAATGAAGTGTTAAAGCACACTTTGAGAGAGGACTATTAACAACGTTTTCATTGTTTCTAAAGTGTCAAACTAACTCAGACTTGTAATAAGCAGATTAAACAATGAATTAATTAAAAAGTATTGGTGAAAGATTGTGACTTTGAACCATTTGTTTCCATGGCTATGTGACAGAGAAAAGAGAATGGCATGATTTTTGCCTTGGGCAGACATATCTGTATTCTTGCCAATTCAAGTTTTAGATATTGACCCTAATGGTTTTGAATGAATCTAAATTATTTTCTACATTTGAGCTCCATGAGTCTTGCCATCTTCAAGTAGGCACATGTATTTGAAAATGAGAAGACTCCTTTCTCTGAATTCGAATAGCATCTTGCATATATCTGTCATGCCCTTTCACATTCTACAATTGTATGAACATGTTTTATATTTCCCACTAGGGCATAGGATCCTTGAGGATATGCACAAATTTACTCTGCCTCCCTCAGTGTCAATCATAGTACCTTATTTGTGGTCAGCATGCATGAAATAAATATATGTGGATAGGGACTGAATACTTTGTACATTCCTATGGCTATTGTTTGAGGATTATATAATGTAAAAGGAGGAAAACAATTTGATATCATAATTTTTCACCACTTTAAAGATATACTTTTTAAAAGAATACAATAAATTTATAAATTATAAATAAAACAAATGTATACATTTATATAAATTTATATTAAAGTATAAAATAAATTTTAAATTTATAGTATGAATAATTCCTACAAAATCCCTCTGCTCAAAAATAAGGACAGGTAATGCTGAACCCATAATATATATTAAGAAAGAAATAATTATAGTAAAGTAAAATAGCTTCCCTAAGACTAAAAGGAAGTTATAGGAGAAGTAGCACTGAATTCTAGACCTTCTAATTTAAGATTCCTATTCTACATCTGAAACTACTGTCTTTCTCTGGGTAGATACAAATTCCATATTTTCCAACATGGTTTTTATCATCATTGAAGACATCATGGACTTCCTCTTATACTTATATTCTGATAACCTTAAACATAATGTTGATGTCTAAGTAAATCTTTGGAGTTAGGCAATATAATGCATACAGTGCTGGACTCCCATAGCAGTCACTTTCCTATTGTTAGCTTGGTCATTAATTATTTAATGCCCTGAAACAACTTCAGTATTTTTTGCTTGAACAATTTTCTTGCTTACCATTTTTCACTTTTCTCATATTTTTGCCTTATTTTCCCATGTAACTAGAATGAAAGTTCTCACAGCATAGATATATTGAATTCCTTCTTTGTATCCCACTTAGTATATGTATATTCCACATATTAGTTGCTTCATCAAGAAGTTCTGATGTATTTATTTTGTGTATACTCATGTAAACTGTATCAATCCCAATAGTATGTAAGCTTCTCGAGGGAAGGAATTTTCTCATTTTTTGGTTTGGTATCATCAGTGATTAACAGAGTTTCTGGTGTATAGTAAGTGCTCAATAAATGATGGTTGATTGAGAGATTCATAGTAAATAATAAATGTATTGATAGAATTCACATACCACTTTAATTTCATTGTACATAAATCGTAAAGGGTAAGAACTTTACATTTAGAAATGCATTTTTCAATTTGTGGCTTATATTGGTTACACCAGAATTAGAAAATAAACAAATGGTGCAGCATCCTACAGTTACCACATAAACCCTCCATAATACAGAGTCAAAATATGATTGGAAACATGGTAAACAGTTTTCAAATTTATCTGTATACTTGGAATAGAAACCATTCAGCTTAAATAAATATAGAATATTGCAAGTAGATTCTAGAATTTTAGAGTTTGAAGGGACCTATAACATCATTAAATTTAACATCTACCTACATAGAAATATGTTAGAAGCTTCCTATGAAATTTTTGTCTTGATTATTCCTGAACATTTTCAGTAATGCAAAATCCATGACCCCAGAGGTAACTTCATTCCACTATTTCACTGTACATCAATAATAAGTAGAATATTCCAACACTTAGCCAACATCTTCTTTTTCCTAACTGTTCACTCACAGTTCCTAATTCTACCCTCTGGAGACCATGAGAGCAAGATGAATCCCACTTTCACTTGAAAATCTTTGTTACTTGAAGATAGCTATAATGACTTCCTTTAAGCTAGCTACACAGTTCTTTAAACCAATTCTCAGTTGTCAAGGGCTTCTATCTTCTCACATCATGGTCACTATCCTGGACAAATTTTGATTTTTTTCTCCTATTTTTTACTTGATATATTTTGATGAGAGAGAGAGAGAGAGAGAGAGAGAGAGAATGAATCAGTGTAAGGACTCTTATTGACTCCTTTTTGACCAGGTTTTAAACATCTTATAGTATGTTAATGTAACTGATTTGAAAAGAAAAGGAATTCATGGGGCAGGTTGGTGACAGAGTGAGTGGAGCACTGGCCCTGGAGTCAGGAGGACCTGAGTTCAAATCTGGCCTCAGACACTTTCACACTTACTAGCTATGTGACCTTGGGCAAGTCACTTAACCCCAAATTGCCCTGCCTTCCCCCCTAAAAAAAAAGAAAAGAAAAAGAATTCATTATTGAAAAAGTTGATTTATATTTAATTATTCTCTTCTTTCTAACCATAATATGTTGAATGGCATTGCATAAATATGAAAAAAATATTTTAAGAAATGTTCCTCACAACTTCTTTCTTATGGTAGCTTATATGGCACTAGTGAAACTTAGTGCTATTACAAATTACTTTTCATATGGGCCTTAGTATATCTCTCTCTCTCTCTCTCTCTCTCTCTCTCTCTCTCTGTATATATACATATATATGTATATGTATATATATACATATATATGTATGTGTGAGCATACGTGTTTTATGTATATTTTTGAGAATGTACATTTATATTATGTCTTTGCTAGGCCACTGAATACAGAAATAGTCATAAATATGTATAATCTTGTTAAACAATATACCTTATAGAGCATTCTAAATGTTTATAGTTGATCTATACCCAGTGGTAGATGGAGGGATACCATTTAGTGCCACCATAGGGCACAAAAACAGTTCCTTGATTTTCATCTTGGCAGATGCACATGCCCCTTTGGCAAGCTAAAAAAACAAAACAGATCCTAAACCTTAAAGATCTGTACCTCTGAACCAGTTTGCAACTTGTTTTTAAGTACATGCAACTAAATAAGAAGCAAATCTAAATATGAAGGTTACAGAATCATCCAACTCAAATCTGTGTAACTGAAGGATGCTCTTTGAAAACCTAATAAACTATACTTTGTTACAGTTGATCTCAATGTACACTTTTGATCTTCCTTTTGAATCCCACAAGACATATTGTAATAGAAAGGAGGAAAAATAGCTTTTAAAGAATTTATCACAATAAATTGGCGTGATCTTTGAGTTAGAGGTCAGATCAGCAAAACAAAATAACTAAATAGTATCCTCACTTTTCAAGGCTTCTTTCTTTCTAAAATAGAAAAATGATACTTGGAGACTATTGTCACTCTTTTATAGATTACATCAAGCAAATATTTTGCAAACATTTTTAAGCCAGGAAAAGATCTGTTTCCTATGAAATTTCCCTGATCTACTTTTCCCTATCAGACTTATTTTAACTCCATATATTATTATAGGTAAAAAGGATTACAGTATCAGTGTATGTTTAAAGTCAAAATATCTCGTAATATATATATAAAATTATAGAACTTTATATTGATAAAGACTTTATCTTATAAAGATACACACCATTTCTATAGTTTAAAGTTTTCTTAAGAACCATGCTTTACTTGAGAAAGTGGCCTTCACATTCTGTGTGAATGATAAAATAACAATTGCCATAAAGGCCTGTATTAGACAAAGATACAATGATAAATATGAAATGGCACCTACCCTTTAGGAGCTTACAAGTTGCAAAGGGAGACAGCATAAAGGTGTATGCACAATGCATGAATATATAATATAAATATATACCCACGTATGTGTATAGATACGTGTGCATGTGTGTATATACATGCATGTGTATATATATGTGTGTGTGTATGTGTATATACATATTCTTTTAAATGCCAAGATAATTTTTTGGAAGGGAAGAGTAGCAAATAAAGATGACACTGAAGCACAGTTTTCCTTAAGACTATGTGTGTGTGTACATATACATATATACACATGCATATACATACATACATATATGTATACATATATGGCATATACACAATACATGTATACATATACATATACCCATATACCTACCTACATACATAGATACAGTGATGTGTATATTGTTAGTAAAATTGATCACACTGGTCCCTCAGCAAAATGCCAGGAACCTGAACCATGATCAATTTATTAGTTAGGCTAGCAATAACCAAGATACTGTGTCAATGGCCTCTCTTGATGATGAGAGACCCTGAGTGAGGGTCCACAGGGTTTTTAAACTTAGGCATGTCTTCTTTGTGACTGACCTGACAATACAACCTTTGAACCTCTATGGCAAAGGTTGTGGTTGTTTGTCTTTCATGCTGGAAGAGGATGATGACAGCAGGAAGACGGTGCCAAGAATTGCAGATAAGTGGGATTTAAGTGAGGGAGGATTATGGAAAGTCACCAGCCCTACTTTCTTCTCTGGACCCATCTGAGTCCATGGGCAAGATATGAATCAGGATGCAGTGGGAGACTATGGCATTTTCAAGTTAAGGTCTTTCCCACATCTCTGTTTGACTGAGGCGATGCCCATTCAGGGAATAAAGCTAGGTAAGAAATGAAGCAAAGAATGATATCTTTTTTTTTCCTTCCCTTTCCTTTCCTTCCCTTCCCCTTCCCCTTTCCAGGACTCTTCCCTTTCTCTTTTCCTTTCCCTTCCTCTCCCTCTGTCCACATAGGGTATATAATACCCCTACCTGTGGGTGCTCTGCTCAAAGGAATGTAAATTTTGATTGCTGAAACCTCACAAGATCTCTTGGGGTTTATGAGCTAGATTTTTTTCTTCAGTTTAGGGACCATGCCTTAAACTGCAAAGATAAGGCAATACTGATTGGTAGACATTTTAATGAGGAAGTAGGCTAAAAGTTACCTCAGCTCTTCCCTATTATGTCCTTGCTGGGAGGCTGGAGTAATCCTCAGATTATAGGATTAGTCTACAGCTGTGGGATGGGGACTGGGGAGGGGGAAGTGGGTTATCCTTCAGTTCAGGCTGATCACAACCTTCTATGGCAATTAAGGAATGTTAATTGCTTGACGGGCATTGATTACCTCTAGAAATCTTGACTAGAAAACAAAACTACCCACATTGGATCTCTCTGGTTAGTCTTTCCCTTGGAGGCCAAGTCACTCCTAACTTTGATGTGGAACAGCAAGGACAGGAGAGTCTTCAAACTCAGATTAACCTGGTTCTCTCTTTATTAGTAAACAGAAGGAAGGGTCCCACTTGGGAGTGGCCCAGCACAAGCTGATTAAGGAGCAGATGCTTGGGGGACTGGAAATGATCACATTACTTCATCATGCCCTATAAAAACTCCTTGGTGAGTTAGTATTGGAAGTGGGGTTTGACAAAATGAAGAAAAGGATGGATTACAGAGTAATACTTCTTATTAAATAATAGAGCATAATATTGATTTTTCCATAGAGGTTTCAGTAGGTGGTGATGTCAGGAAAATCTTCTTGTAAAAGAAGGCATTTCTAGTAAATTTTTAAGGAAATGTGATTCTAAGAAGCAGAAGCAAGGAAAGAGTAGATTCCAGACATCAAAGAGGGATAGAAAGTTAAAAGGCATAATGATGGAAGATGGAACATTGTGTGTAAAGAGAAGCGCAAAGGCCAGTATGACTGGATTAATGAGTGTGTGCAGAGGAATGATTTATAATAATGGTACAGAACATTAGAAATAGTCTGCTATCAATGTGAAATGCCTCCCCTTCCAAAAAAGGGGAGTTTATATTTGATTCTAGAGACAATAGGAAACCTCTGTAGCTTATTAAACAAAGGAGTAAAATAGTCAGACCTATGGTTTAAGAATATTACTTTGGCATTTGTGAGGATGGATTGGAATGATGAGAGACAAGGTATGTATAGGAATTAGTAAACTTTTGTGATAATCCAGTCAAGAAATGAGTAAGGCCTAAAACAAGATGGTAGCCTGGCAATTAGAAGAAAAGGAAAAGGATTCTAGAAATGTACAAATGATGAGAGAGCCTGTAGAGAAAAGAACAGAAGAAAGTCCAAGGTGGAACCATTAGTGGCAGGATATGAATAATAATCCAGCAAAGGAAAATGAAGAGACAGAAAGAAGAATGAAGAGGGGAAAATGTCATGAAAACTCAGAAAAGGGAATGTATGTAGGCAAATATGGTCAACAGTGTCAAATTCTGCAAAAAGGGAAAAAAACAATAAAGATTAAGAGCAGGCAACTAGATTTTGCAATTATGTCGTCAAATGTAGTTTAGGTGAGAGTAGCTGCAATTAAGATGAATTCAGGGACCAGATTGCCAAGGAATGAGAAATGAATGAGAAGAGAAGTAGAGAAAAAGGGTATGGATAGCTTTTGTCTATCACACTACAAAAGATGAAGAGATCTCTTTAGCTAGCATTGAGCTCCTAAATGATTGATAAGTCTCAGGGTGGGAACCATAAAATCCCTGGGGAGTGTAAACAGGGAGGAATCTGTGATCAGCATAAGCAGCTTGGTTCTACAACACTCAGAACTGAATACCTTAGACCCAGTAATCTAAGTACCAAAAGTCTAGTGCTCTCTGAAGATCTAGAAGGGCTTAAGCTCAGGAGGTAGAAGTCAGTGTAATAGCCTAAAGTAACCAGGGAAAATCAATAAGGGCTAAGGATTCCACCCCCAAAAAGCCCACCTGAGGGTGGATGCTGGCCCTGGTACAAAGATTCTAGATTTCTCTTAAAAGGCAGGAGTAAAAACTGCAAGCAGAGACACAAAGACTTAAAAAAAATTAAAAATGGATACTCACCAAGGATTACATGGATGCCAAAAGAAATAAAGCAAAAGATAAACATGAAATAAAATATAAAGAGGGAAAAAATTGGAAGGAAGATAAGTAGGATGGAAAAGACAGTGGTAAGCCTTATCCAAGAAATGGAGTCCTTGAAAACTCAGAAAACAAAGAGAAATTGATAACTATATGAGATATTAAAAAACCCACCCCCCAAAATCCCAAATGTATAAATAAACAATAATATAAACAAATAAAAGGAAAAAAAAGTTTGAACAAATGGAAGAAAACATTAGTATATAGTATAATAAAACTGTCTCAGAAAACAGATCAAAGGGATATAATTTAAGAATCACTAAATTCCTTGAAAACATGGTGGTAAAAAAGGCTAGACACTATATTTCAAGAAATCATAATTGAAAATTGCTCAGATTTATTAGGATCTAGGGTAATGTAAAGATAGAAATAATCCACCAATCACCCCCTGAAAAGTATAATCAAAAGGAAAAGTACCAAGAATATAAAAGTCAAAATTCTGAGATCCGATATCAAAGGGAAAAAAAAAATTCTGCAAGAATCCAGAAACAGTTTAAGACCCAAAGGAATTGCAGTTAGTATCTTATAATACCTGGGAACTCTTACTGTCAACAAAAAGAGAATTTGGAATATAATATTCCAAAAAGCAAAAGATATAGGTTTACAAAACAAACATTAAAAAACCTTGTGTTGTAAATGTGGATATAATCTTAAAGGTGGGAAAATAGATCTTTAATGAGAAGGAAGACTTTAAGCATTTTGATGAAAAGACCAGAGTTAAGTAGGAACTGTGAAATACAAACACAAGTACAGAAAAATGTAGAAGTGTGAATTTAGTTGAACTGTTTGAAGGAGCTCTATGAGAATGTAGTGCTACCATTTTAATATGAGGAGAAGAAGGAAGTTTCTCTTTAGAATCTTAATATCGTCCAAAGGAAATTTAAAGAATTAAATAAAAAGAAAAAAAAACAGTGGTCCTAGTTCTATTCTGAATGTACTGACAGATAAAAGAGAAGGGAGGGTAAAAAGCAGAATACACTAGTGTAGAAAAAGAGGAACCAGGGAATAGAGCTTGCTATTTTTCATAATTGAGGTTCTGAGGAGAAGAATTGTATGCAAGCATGGAGGAAGGGGTGGAAAGAATAGGCATCAGATAAACCTCATTCTGATCTGAAATGAACTTTGGGGATTAAATAAACAAATACTTTAATGAAGAAACATACCAAATCCAACAGAGAAACAAAATAGGATTGGGGGAAGTTTAAGAGGAAAGATATTTAAAACAAATACCTGCAATGTTAATACATTTGTGGCTGTTACAAAAAATCCAAAGAGGAAGAGAGGGTTGGAAAAAGGAAAGAAAAAAAAACTAAATAAAGTAATTGCATTCTTAGACTATAATATGTTTATAGATACAATGCAGTTTATAGATACGATACAGTTTATAATAGATACAGTTTATAAATACTCACCAAATAGTGATTGATACATATAGAAAATTCCCTACAGTTGTGATGTAGATGTTTATAAATTGTATTCTAATTTTCTAAATATATTTCAAACATAAAAATATTGTGAAATAAAAATGACATTTTATTTTCTCTCTGAATTGCTTATAATCCCCTTGATAATCACAGCTCCTGCGGTGGGGGTGGAGGATGCCAAGGAGTCAGACACAAACTGTGGGTTTCATGGCAGCAGTAGCAGCAATAGCAGTACTGGGAGCTCTCACCCCCTAAAAAAGTCTAGGGGATTGGACAAGTGGTTGGAAACATTATATGAGACTCCTATGAAGGCAGTGAGATAACTGCTGCAAGACTTGGCAAATTCATTTACCATTACTTGCTTTTGGAATACAGTTCCAGAGTAGAGAGAGAGCAAGAGTTCCTTGTCTTAGTTACAGGATGGAGAAGAGAACTAGTACCACTCAGAAAGGAGCAGAGGCCCTTCCTGGGTAAATTCCAGAACTCAAACTAGAAGAGAAGTGACTATGCCTCTCCCCAGATCACGCTACCTGGGAAAAAGCAAAAATTTATAGATCCCCCAATCCCCCACCCCCCACCATGAAAAAAATTTGAAAATAGTCAATCAAAAAAGCCAGATGTTTGAGACAGTGACAGGCCCTCCTCTCCCAGTGGTAAGAAGAACTCAATTCTAACATAGAGTTTATAAAGTCAAGATATAGGTTGGAAAAATGAACAAGCAGCAGAAAAGAATCTGAACAAAAAAGCTACTATGATAATAGAAAAGGTCAGGAAATAAACTAAGAGAATACATGGAAATACAAAGGAAAGAAATGCTAGCAATGCAAGAAAATTATGAGAAGAGAATTATCAGCTTGGTAAAAGAGACATTAAAAATAATGATGAAAATGAAGAAATCCTAGCAAGAAAAATTAGCTGTAGAAGTGTTTCATGCAACCTACTTTGTTTCTGGAACAAAATAATGTGACTCCTACCATCATTAAAAAATAAACATATATTTACAGATTCTAGGTCAATACATGTATTTACGGTCAGGCAAACAAGTTATCACATGTTTGAAACCTAGAGAAGACAATAGGACTTGTAAAGTAACTACTTTGCTTCCTTTCTGTCCTTTGTTCAAATGCTAATCTACTCTCATTTGTGGACTTTTTCTCATGTTTGACAGGCAGTCGGATTTTTTACCAAACTAAAGAAGGAAGCCTTCAAATTTTAAGTGCCTGTGGGCAGAAATCTAATAAAATACTAAAAATCTATCCACAAAATGAGTTCAGCCTAATCTGGTATTTAAATAGCCAACCTTGGAGCCAGGAAGATCTGGGTTTGAATTCCATCTTCAATACCTGCTGGATTTTTGTCCCTCAACAAGTCATTTAATCTCTCATTGATCTACACAACTCTATAGGACTAGAATTTGTAGTAAAGTGTCAGTTTGCATAGGTAGAATGAGTTTCGTCATCTGGTACTTGTATCAGTGAAGCCAAAGATCAATTTTTCTCACTAATTCTCCTCCACCCAATATCACACACCATCAGCATCCAATAAATAAAAAGTGATGATAATGGTAGTAATGTGTTCATAAGGATCATTTTTATTCTTGATATACAGAACTAGTGTTCTGAAAAAACACTGAACCCCAGCCATCACAACTGAGATCAAGTTTTTGAAGGTGAGGGAGGATGGATCCCATCTACCACTGGAGCATCAAAACTCTTCTAAGGTCATTTAGTCATTCAGTCAACAAGCATTTATTAAGCACCCACTATGTTCCAGGCACCATGCTAAGTGCTGAGGATACAAAGAAAGGCGAAAAATAGACTGTGATCTTGAGGAGTTCATAATATAATGGAGGAGACCACATGCAAATAAATATAAACAAACAAGCTATATACAAGAAAAATAGAGAGTAATTAACAGAGGGAAGGCATTAGAACTAAGAGGAATTGGAAATGGCTTCCCATAAATGGTTAATTTTTAGCTGGGGTTTGAAGGAAGACAAGAGATAGAGAAAAAGAAGGAAAGCATTCCAGATATGAAAGACAGAGAAAATGCCTGGAGCAGAGAGGTGGAGTATTTTGTTTAGAGAATACCAAGGAAACCAAATTGGAGCAACTTTTTGTATTTTCTTTCTTTGGTATCCAGAGGGTGGTACGGGGGCTCCCATACTCCAAAAATTTTTGTGTTGCCTTCATTGATAAAGGATATGGTCTGTTAGATAGGAACAGTTACTCCAGATAGGGCCCCTACATTGGGGTGCAACAGGTAATTTAGCTGGGGAACAAAGAACAAGTGAGCATAAATGGCAGGCAGAGTGTTCAGCATAAAGCAGAAGAGTATATTCAGAGCCAATACCACCAATGGGCAGAGTTGGCTCTGGGCCTACCTCTATTGCTGCCTATACCATTGCCAACAGAATAACCTTCACACAGATGAGATAAAGGCCAACTGCAAGAATTCATACTCTCTATAACCAAACCAAGCAACCAGCCTTCCTATCACATGAACAAATATGAAACAGAATATGAATCTAGCCACACAACAGGACGGGCACTGATACTTTGAAAATATAGCCCTATATCCCCCTGGAGTGGATGCTGCTGGCATGGGAAAAGAAAATGGGAGATTTCTCATTTCTCATCCCATAATGTGACAGGAAGGAACCCTCTTATTGGAGAAGAACCAAACAACAGTCAGCCACAGCACCTCAAGGCCTCCCCAGATGGAAAGAAACACAGAAGAGAAAAGGGTAGTTAGTGGGTGAAGCCTGCTTCCATTGAGAGACTTGGAGTAGGGCTCAGGTACTCCCATTAGGGGTAGGAACCCCTACTACACACACATGCAGGTGAAAAGGAATCATGCAAGAGGAAGAGATGGAAATGATGAAAGAGAATAAGGAGAAAGAGAATAAGAAATCAGTCTCAAGAAGCAGTTAGAAAAGAGTTTCAGAAAGATTGACATTTGGATAACCCAATCTGCAACCAAGTGTCTATACCAATTCAGGCTGTAGCACTATGGGTTTCTTCATGTCAGCAGTCATAAGGACAAAAGTAAACATATAACCATGAACATTATTTTTTTAGTCCAGACTTGTGGTTTCATCCATGTAGAGAGCTCCCGGTGTGACCTTCCCCTCTTTTTCCTCCCCCCAATCATTAAAGATTGGCATATTATCCTTAATTTATAGTCTTAGTGCCTGGGACACTAAAGTGTTATGACTTGTTACACATAGATTCTATGTGTAAAAAATAGGACTTAAAACTAAGTTGACAACTTTAAGGCAGGCTCTTTCTCCACTATGTCACACCGGCTCTTGCCTTTTAAAAATCTGGTGTTTAATGAAGAAATTCCTTGGATTGAAGATGGAGAAGTTATTATTCCTAAGCATCCATGAAAATGGATACATTTTAGGAAATGTTCAAATTGGAGATTACTGAAGAAAAATTGCTTTAAGTAGCAGTTTTTTTTAAATGATATTGCAGACTATGCTAATGTTAGGTTTTGCTGAGTAGTTCTGCCTTCTGGGACAAGATCAAGCAAATTTACCTCCTTTTCTATATGTAGCCTTTCAAATATTCAACAGAAATGTATAAAAAATAATGCTCTTCAAGCTGACAGGCTCCTCATCATCTTTGTTGCTATTCTTTAGGATTCACTGCAGTTTGCCAAAAATCCTCTTATAATGCCAAGAACTGGCAAAATCCATCAAATATATCTGGCCAGTATATAATACATGAATCTTCTTTCTCTCCTTCTAAATTAAATTGGTTGATTTTATATTAACTATTCAAACTAATACCTAATTATACCGATTTCTCTAATGACTAAGTTCTCCTGTTTTAAGGAAGTCTAGCATTGAGTATGTAAATTGTCAATGAACAGAAGTTAGTTATAGCTATAATCTCTGTAAGTATATGAAAGGAAAGGATAACTTCATTCAATGCTTTCATATATTGCCTTATTGTTAAATAGAAATATTTATACCCAAGTAATTGCATTGGTAACTAAGGTGGGACTTTCTTATTGTTTTAGAATGATAAATCAATTAAATGTCTTTGATTGCCTCTTACTAGGTGCTGAAACCCAGGCCTACACCCTTTTACTACTAGGTACAAAGCCCCAGGCCCAAACCCCTAATTACTAGGTGTAAGCTTAGTGGGTGTGAAGCCCTCAGGGTCCTAAGGGGAGTTGCTAAGACCAGAGCCAATAGTAGGCACCTAAGTTCTGCTCACTCAGATGATGTTTGATGATGTCCAAAGACTTTATTAAAAGAGAGAACAGGGCTATTTGCTTGAGGCTCTCACTTACTGGAAGAGAGTTGGTGTGGGACTCTGGGTAGCCACTATAAGAGCCTCCCAGCTCATCAATCCAGATGTTTTCTTGGTAACTATGAACTGTATTTGGTCTGTTTATAATGTATGTTTGTAATTTGTTTGTATTTGCTCTGAAATTCAGGGTGCTGGCTTTTTCCCCTGAACTAAGTGAATGATATTTGTATGTTGGATTGAAATAAGATTGTTAACCCACTAACGTTACTTTCCTTAGTAAAGCAGATCAAAGAACCTGTGCTGGCAGCATTTTTGTTGTTGGGCTTGTGTTGCTCATTCACACCCACAGCAGCTGCTAAACAAATTGTGGCAAACTGTGCCAATTTGACATGGAAAAATTGCTAGGACATTACAAGTATCCCTTGTTTTATTGAATCAATGTGGCTGTAAAGTAAATGCTTATTTTCCATTTAAGTCTATGAATTTCTTTAGAAAAAATAATTTAATAGTGAAAGATCTCCTAATAACAATGTATTCTTTACAGGAAAATGCAAAAGAAAAATTTTAAAAACGCATATCTACCAACTCATCTTAAAAGCATTCTCCCCATAATATCTAAGCTTTGGTTGCAGTGACTCTTTTCTTTGTTTCCCCAGGGCTTAGCACAGTGCCTTCTACATAGAAAGTGCTCAATAAAGGCATTTTTGTATGGATTGGATATTGCCTCTTCTCTTTACTACATATGTACTATAATCTTGTATGGCTTCTCTCTCTGGGCTTGATAACATTGGTGTTCTAGTTCTATATCTCTGTTTCTCTTTCTCTCTCTCTTTTTCTCCTCTTCCTCTTCCTCCTCACTCTCAAAGTAGATCATATGGAATTATGTAAAAGATCAAAGAAAAAATATTTGCTAACAAATGGTTATGAGAGATGACATTCCAAATGAGGGCACAGATGATTCACCAAATCCCTTCAAAGCTCAAACTTACACCAGGTATAGCCAAATTTTCCTCACTGACATATATAAACTCATATCTAATTAATTTTATCTTAACAAATATTCTTAAATACTTGTTTCATGTGAGGTACTGTGCTATTCTGGGACTTTAATCCTTGAGAAATTTCTACAACTTTAGTACAAAGTGAAATTAATGTTCAACTAATGTTTAATCCTTGAGAAATTTCTAAAACTTTAGTACAAAGTGAAATTAATGTTCAACAACCATCTAAAAGACATGGTTGAGATAAGTTCTGGTTACATAGACCACATTCAATAATTGTCATAGCCTTTATGGCTACTTAATATTATCATATCTATTGTAAAGCATATCTGCAACAGTAGGGAACAGTTACTGAGGCAAAGAATATGAAATAGAAAAAAGTATCCAAGTTATAGAATATTTTTCATGATAAATGTGAATTACTTAGGAGGACATCAGAGGGTGACTTAAAATATACTGATCTGTAAATAGACATGGTATGTTATTGTGTAACCATAAGTATCCCTTACTTTGCTGAGAACACATTCATATCATGATAGGATCATAGATTTTTGAGCTGAAAGGGAACTTAGAGATTGAGTCCAACCCTCCCATTTAAAGTTCATGAAATTGAGAAAAAAAGAAAATTTAAATGACCTGTCTAGAGTCACAGAGCTAGTAAGTGTTTGAGGCAAAATTTAAACCAAGTTCTTTCTGATTCAAAATACAGGGTCTTATTCACTATGAAACCTTGCTACTTCTAATTCTTCATAGAATCTTTCAAAAGGGAAGGGAATCCAAAAACTGTCTGCTTCAACCAATTGTATAAATGAATGAGAATCCCTTCTAACACCTGAATCCCCTCTAGTGACCCAGTTTTGTCTTCTTCCTCCCAAGGCAGCCCACAGCAGTTTGATTATTATTATTAGAAGCTTTTCTCTTACAGTAAGTCACAATCTGCTTCTTTGAAACTTTTTCCAAGTGTTTGAGATTCCAAGCAGTATCAGCCTTAGTATAATAGTATAATCATACGTGTTCCATATGAAAACCTTTCAATATTTTGATGTCCATGTCCCAACAAAGTCTCTATTTTCTCTATGAAACATTCCCAGTCACTTCAAAGGATCCTCATATGGCATGAACTTTCAATATTCTAGTTGCCTTCATTGAGGTATTAAAGTCTTTGCTAAAATGTAGCCCCAAGAATTGAAAATGACATTTGAGATATCAGACCAGAGCTCAGCACAGTGGGATTTTTTTTCCATCTCCTTCATTCTAGATGCTATACCTCTCTCAGTGTATTCTAAAGTCATATTAACTTTTTGGGGGGCTGACATCAAACTAACTCATATTAAGTTTTTTTAGTTCACTAAAAGGTTCAGATAATTTTTCAGAAAAAAGTGTTAGATATCGATGACTCTCTTGAATTCAAGAAAAGTAACACTAAAGCAAACTTTAGATAAAGGGCTAAGGACTGGACTGGAATTTGTTTAGTATAGAGCAGGGATCTGCAAACAATAGTCCATGGACCAAATCTAGCCAGAGTTATTTTTCTATGGGCAGCAAACTAAGAAAATTTGTATCTATCTATCTATCTATCTATCTATCTATCTATCTATCTATCTGTCTGTCTGTCTGTCTGTCTGTCTATCTATCTATCTATCTATCTATCCATATGTTTAACTCTAGGACCACACAAAAACAAGGATTCTGCACGAATTGGCCCTCAGGCCATAATTTGCTAAGTACTGAGAAGTTAAATTATTTCGCCAGGATCACATTATGTGTGCTGGTATGTGTCAAAGACTGGAGTCTAATCCAGGCCTTGCTAGTTTAGCTGTCTCTTTGAAGCAAATTTTATACTAAGTAATTTTTTTTTCCTGTTGACTCCCATTATCAACTTATAAATTATGTTTTTTTCTAATTTTTCTTCTATGGATTATGATTCTCCCTTGCAATTCCCATCATTTGAGGGAAAATGCATGAGATCTGCCAAGTGTTAAAAGTTACCTCTTCTAGACTCTTTGTTCAATCTCTTGGAGCTCTGTGTTACCTCCATCTCTGATGACAGATAAAAGAAATGGGGAACCTAATTAACAGATTAATAGTGCTTATTATGAAATAAGCTTCTTTTGGGGCTTTTAGTTCTATCTTTGATTTTCTAAATAGATTAAATTTACTCCAAAACATTTTTTACAAACAATTGCTTCTTTGATAGTATAAAGATAAATGCAAACATAGATAATGTTTAAGTTTTAGATATTACTCATTATTTATTTAAATGAGATTTCATTCTCTTAAGTTTCAAGATAGCAAGATATTAGTATTGCAGAGTAAATGACATCAAAGCTCATCCTGACTGACCATTTGGTGCTAAGTTTTCAGTGATTTTTCTATTGTAAAAAAGAACAGATGAAGGAAACGAAAGGAAGGTCTAGATAACTTTTAAGCACTTGTGGATTTTTTCTTTCCATTTAAACATCCCTCCTGAATGTTCAGAGTCATCCATTTCATAAATTACACAACTTTCCTACCCCATGGATCAATTTCACCCCCATTGGATTGGTATATTAGTTTCACTCCTTCAGATTGGTTGTTCTAGTTCAACTGTTAGCATTCTAATAAAATAGAGACATATTTTAGGAGTAAAGAAAAATAGGCATGATAATAACCCACTAATACTTCTTACTTATCACCTAACCTCCTCTATGAAAGGTTCCCATGCTCCAGTGACCACACACTACCACCATTGAATTAGTTCCCAGAAGCCAATTGATAGCCATAGATATGTCAGAATGGTGATATACTGGAAGGCCAGTAATGAACTGCTATAACAAGATATCCTCCCACTTACTTGATAATTCCTCCTATACTTTTGTGATCTAAAACTTAGATGGCTGTTGTTACAACATTTTAGACATGAGAACTCTATCTCAATTGGGCCCATTCCAACAATTATCTATTACTATTAGTACTACTACTACTACTACTAGTATAATGAAAATAAAAGTAAAATATAAAAATACATATATAATATATGTGTGTTTCTATGTTTTAATATATTCATATATTTATATGCATATATACAAACATGTACACACATATACATGCATATATATACATATATGTGTATATATATATATATATATATATATATCTTAAATGCTGATGGTGAGGCATTGTAATGAAATAGATAGAAGGTACATTTTGTACTCAAAGAGATGTGGGTTCATGCCCTGCCTCTTTGGTATGACTGTAGGCAGGCTACTCAATCTCTCAGTAGACTAGTTAATTCATGACGATTTAAAGTTAGAGATGATGCTGATATGCACTCATTGTCAAAATTTCAGTTTATGTCAAGAACTGACACTCAGAATAAACTTTGGTAAACATTGCTCTTGGATAAAATGACACTACATAAAACTTGCAGTACTTAATTAATGTCAGTCTTATCTGGCTACTCAACATTGATTAGATACCATCTCAACCATTATTCTAAGTGCCGGTTTCACTCCCCACTGAATCATTTCATATATCATCAGCAGATTATTTTTCATAGAACAATTATTTCTTCATGTCTCCCTAGCTTAATATCTTTCCATAATATGCTATTATTTACAGAGTAAACCACTTAGAATTCATGGTCTTCTAGCAGCTAAACCCATGTCATGCATTCAATCAACTTACTTCCTACTCCTATGTCAGTCCTCAATTCCTGTCAATCAAGCACTTCATTGTTTTCTGAATAGAAAATAATGAATCTAAATTCCATGCCTTGCTTATGTTTTCCCTTGGAATGTAATGCCATTTTGCTCTCTTCATGTCCTCAAATTCTATAGTCCATGTGAAAATATATTTCCCAAAGAGGTATTTCTATGACACCTGGCCCAATTACTTTTGTCATGATTGAGATCTTTTCTTTCTGACCTAGGAGTCAGCTGGTGCCAGCTTGAACCAGCTTGTTGATGTTAATTGTTAAATTTTCAGTGTGAACATTTAAATCTTAACAACTGACAAATGGTACCAATCAGAACATAATTTGTTTTTTTTCTGGTTGTCTATACTTAAGAAGGTGATGGAGAAATTATTAAAAATGCAAATTAAACTTAAAAACTTAAAAGTGTGCTTTGCATATATACTATTTATATATGTACATACACGTATGTGTGTGAGTATATATTTGTATATATATACATATATATACATATATATATATATATATATATACACGTTTGTGTGTGTACACACACACACACACACACACACACATATTCCTTTTGGAGAGCTTCTTGTTAAACTCTTACCAGCACAACCATGCTCTGAACCATAAGGCAATTTTTATCATGGGTTCTCTGGATTATATATCTAGGTTTAGAGATTGAAAGGATCTCAAAGGCCATGTAATCCAACTCCCTCATTTTGAATATTAATAAAATGAATTCCAATGATGTTACGTGACTTGCCTATTGTATGAGAGATAGTGTTTGTGTCCAGGTCCTTTGTGTCTAGAGCCAAATCACTTTCTACTATACTATGATGATACTTCCAGCATAAATAAGGATTATGTTTAATCGCATACTGTTGAACTTTCATATGTTGTAGGTCTTGCTCACCAAGACAGATTTTGAGGTCCTTTAAGGTGGAATTTATTTATAATTATTTCTTTATATTCCACTTAGTACTCAGCAGAGTGAAATGTTCATAGTAAATAAATCATGAGTGTTAAATGATTTAACAAAATTAATAGAGTTAGTCATAAATTGTAGTGTTACAGTCAAATATCAACAATTTGATGGTGTCAATTAATTAATGAAACTTTCACATTCCTTCCACATGTTTTTATTATAAACCTACTATGTGCAGAATACTGTGCTAGACACTAGGGTTTCAAAGCAAAAGAGGCCAATTAAGAACTCAAATCTCTTTGACTTCAGACCCATAATTCTATGTCACTTAGAAGAATACTTTCTTTAAAGTTGGAAACATTACATTTGGAATGTCTGTCTCATGTGTTGACATACAGAAGATGCTTTGCAAACCACAGAGCTTTATGTACATTATAGACCAAATTATTTATCATTTATAAGTGTGAAATATCAGCCAATCTTTTAAATTATACCTAAGAGCCAAAAAGCCTTTAGGAGGAAAGGGAGGAAGAAGGACTTCTTAAGAAAAATACACAAGATTGGCAATGAGTTTCTCTGATGATGACCTCATTTCACAAATTTATATGAAACAATGTCAAATTTACAAAAATAAGAGTCATTCCCCAGTTGGCAAGTGGTCAAAGGATGTGAACAGTCAGTTCTTAGAAGAAAAAACACAAATCATTATTCACATGAAAAATACTCTAAGTCACTACTGATTTGAGAAATGCAAATCAAGACAACTCTCAGTTTCTATCTCATACCAATCAGATGGGCTACGATGACAGAAAAGGAAAGTGACAAATGCTTGAAGGGTTGTGGAAAAATTGGAACACAAATGTACTTTACTTATTGTGAAGTTGTGAACTAGTCGAATAATTCTAGAGATCAATTTGGAATTATGCCTAAAAGGCTCTAAAACTGTGCATACCCTTTGACCCAGCAATACCATTACTCGGTCTCTATCCCAAGAGATCAAAGAAAAGAGAAAAGGACTTACAAAATATATTTATAGGATTTCTTTTTGTGGTAGCAAAGAATTAGAAATCAAGGGGATGTCCATCAATTGGGGAATGGCAGAACAAGTTGTGGTATATTATTATAATGTAATACTATTGTGCTATTAAAAAAAGATGAGCAGTATGATTTCAAAAGAATCCAGACAGACTTATATGAACTGATGCAAAGTGATATGTGCAGAACCAGAAGAACATTGTACTACGTAATAGCAATAGTGTAAAGATGATCAACTGTGAAACACTAAGCTATTTTGAGCAAAACAGTGATCCAAGAACATTTCAAAGGATCCATGATGAAAATGCTATCCACCTCCAGAGAGAGAACTGAATGCAGATTGAAGCATGCTTTAAAAAATATTGTTTTGTTTGTATTTTCTTTTGAAACATGGCAAATATGGAAATATATTTTTGCATGACTTCACATGCATAATCAAAAGCAAATTGCTTGCCTTCTCAAGGGAGGAGAAAGCAAATGAAGGAAGGGGGAGAATTTAAAATTCAAAATAAAAAAAAAAGATTATTAAATATTTTACACATAATTTGAAAATATTTTAAAATGATTTAAAAAATACACAAGCATACTTAAGAAGTTTTCGGATTGGAAACCTCAAATTTTCACTTGTTATTTAGTTAAAGCCTAAAAATAATAGACACCATTATGGAAATTGCAAGGGTTTTCCAGAGCATGTTGGGTGCCACATAAATTGTACAAAAGGCCTAGACTCTGTTCTTTAGCACTTAAACTATAAATTGGGGTGAAACATATAGAATCTATCAGTAAAGACAAGAAAGTGACAGAAATATTCATCAAACACTTTGGGGATTCGAGTAATGAAAATTTTTGAATTACCAGCATTTAAATACTCACTGGACACACCAGGTTTCTTCTACCTATAATATGGTATATTGTCAAAGGGGAGGGGGGGAGGGAATAAGCATTTGTATAGTGCCTGCTGGGAAGCTAGGGGGCACAGTGGATAGAGTGCTGTTCCTGGAGTCAGACAGATTCATTTTCCTGAGTTCAAATCTGGTCTCAGATGCATGTGACACCAGGCAAGTCACTTCACCCTGTTTGCCTCAGGCTCCTCATCTATAAAATGAGCTGGAGAAGGAAATGGTAAACCACTCCAGTATCTTTGTCAATAAAACCCCAAATGGGATCATGAAGAGTCAAACACAACTGAAATGAATGAACAAATAGTACCTACTATGTACCAGGCATAGTAATGAGTGATTTACAAATACTACCTCATTTGATCTTCATAACTGCCTTATGAAGTATGTGCTTTTATTATCCCCATTTCATAATTGGGGAAACTAAGATAAACAGAGGTTAGGCTCAGCATCACACAGGAAGTAAGTGATTTTGAACTCTGCTCTTCCTGACTCCAAGCCAAGTGCTCTAATCACTTTACCCCCCAACTTTGAATTCCAAATCTGCTCTGTTAACTTCACTTCTCCAGGTCTCAATTTCTTCATATGTAAAATGAGAGACTGAATAAGATCATCTCTAAATTCCATTTTAGCACTAAAACCTTAGTAGTTTCATTCGGTTTTATTGTTAGTATGTCTGAGAGGTTTACAAAGTCTGATCAGAAAAAAAAATGAATGGATTCAAGTAAGCTAAAAGGAGGACAATCTCCATAGTTATAGACACCAGAAATACAAAATCAAAAAATGAAGCATGATGAAGTTTCCAGAAGATATTTTAGAAAAGGAATAAGCTGGTTGTATACATGTTTAAATGACCTCTTTATAAAGCACATTTCCTTATTTTCTCTCATACATAGTAGTCAGAGTTTCTGCAATGACTGCTATTACTTGACCCTGGAAAAAAAGGTACAAAATCTAGGCTCTACCATTAACCATCAGGAAAATGACTTTACCGTAAATCAACCATGACTTTAAGATATTTTTTTAAAAAGGAATAGATTCGTAGATTAGTTGACTGTACAGTCAATGGTGACCTTTGAAATGATCTACTATAAGTCCCTTTATTTAGTAGATAAGGGAACTGAAGCCCAAAGAGCCAAAGCCTTGTTAAGAGCCAAATGAGCAATTGATCAGTGGAACTGAAATCGGTTATTTGACTCTAAATCCTATGTTGTCACCTTTAAACAAGCCAACTGTTTCTATATCTGTAGTTTTCTTCAAGTAGAAAAGTGACAAGCAAATGCCTATGGTAGATCAGAACATTTCTGAAGAACAGAGCAAGAGTAATGAATTCCAGGTCCTTTCTAGATTTAGGATCGTAAGATTCAGAAACCTATATACTAATTTTTCCTTTTTAAAGACATTGTTTTCCTATAGTCTGAGGAATTGCTTATGGTCTTTGGCACTTTCGTGGAAACAGAATAATGCAGAGCTCTACAAATCTGTGCATAGGAATTTTCCCAGGATAAGAGAAAATTCATGGCTTTCATAGTCTTGGTTTATAAACTGCCATTAGTTCCTCTTGCCCTAATTTCTGAGCAGCAGCATTAGTTGTAGTGGCAAGCACAGCAGATGCAACCAGCCTAGCAAAAGGAGACTGTTATCTGCAGAAAGATAAAAATGAGGAAAGTGTATTTGGGCATCTTTCCTAGGTATTTGCCATACCTCCAAACAGTTTGTGATTACCTATTCATAGAAATAGAATACAACATAAGAAAAAACATTATTTCCTGTTACAGGACATTTTTTAAACAGTAAAAAAATCAAAGGCTTTGCTGAGAAGCCCTATTGGGGAGGGTTTCGAGAAGGGGAAAGGTAAAATTAATTAGAGGCAAGAGAGACTGGAGAGGATGGCTAAATATTAACAACTGACTTTGAAATGGGATGGGTCTTTTTTTCATTCTTACAAGGACAAGAGGTAGTTATATTAATTGGCTACTATGTATTTTGTAACCCTTTAAAATAGAGGATAATTTATCTTGATTCTGTAATTACTGCTTATACAAACAGCATATGACAAGTCTGACAAATAGACATTTTCAAAGTGGAACAGATATTGCAATGGTAAATGTGTTAGCTTAGCTAGTAAATCAAGGTCACTCCACTTTATACATTCTTTGCTTTCTTAATAGGAGATATCATCTAAGTTTATTAAATAGATTATTCATTTCTATGCATTTTATTTTCTGTGACCATTTCAAGTTTATAGTTTAAGATTCAAGGATATAACAGATCTTGGCTAATGGATCAGAAAGAAATATACCCTTTTAAAAAGGCATCTAAAAGGGAAACATTTTTTTTCTTATGGTGCAAAATTGGCATCTATTTAAAAATAAATTGGATACCACAATCCTAGGAAAGTCTATGAAACTGGAAATTTAGAGGCTAAGACTCTTGTCTGGGGCCATGATTCTGAAATTATTAGTCCACTCAGCTGGACTAATAATTTTCTAATTAGAATAAGACTGAGTGTAACATTTTCTCAGAATGATATAGGATTATATTGCAGGATACTATTCAGTATACTTTTGTATACATAAAGATTTTAAATATCAAAATATTATGACTCCAAAGATACATCATTAATGATGAATTAAGTCACAAACTTGAGAGCAAAGGCTCAAAATATCAAGGAAGACAATTTTCAAATAATGGCTAGTACGATGAAATGTTTTAGATTGATTCTGAGTAAGAGTCTCATTGTCTAACACATAAACTTTATCAAGTTAAAATTGAGGTTTATTTAAGCTGTCTTTTGCTGCGTAAATGAAATTAAAGCAGGTCCCAGTTAAGAGAGCCAAGTTTACATCTCTTTTATCTAAGTTATAAGTAAATCAAGAGTCTGCTACATAATGGATAGGGGACTAATCTTGGAGTCAGAAAGATCTGGATTTTTATGGTTAAATTATTTTAACATTCATTACCACCACCACCCCAACAATCTTGAACATTATGAGTAGCTTATTTATAATCACCTAGCAGAATATTTTTACTCCATCAGCTGTTTATCTGAAAAGGAACTTGGAAGGTCTTTTGGATTATAAGCTCATATGGATCAATGTGGTACAGTGGAAAGCATATTGGATATAGTATCAACTACTTAAGTTTGAATTTTGATTATGCTATCTATAACCTGTGTGACTTTGGACAAGTAACTTAACCTTGCTGAATCTTAGTTCCTGATCTATAAAATGAGGATGTCTGATGAGAAGACTTCTTTGGTCTCTTGCAGGCCTAAATGTGTTATACTTTGAATCTATAGTGCCACATGACAACAAGAAAAGTTAAAGTGATATCAGATAACACAGAAAGGTAAAGTATCCTGAATGTGGAAAATGACAGTTCCGTTCTACATCGCCCTGGTTATAATACATCTGGAATTTGAGGGCTACGCTTTAGGAATAACACCGTAAGCTGAGCGTCTAGAAGAGGGCAACCAGGATATGTAAAGGCCTAAGACAAAAATCTAAGGGTCAGCTGCAAGAACTAGAGGTATTATGAAGAAAAGATTTACTTAAGAAAAAGGCGCAAATGAGCCACAAGGATTTGAAAGTCTGTCTTAAGAAGAAATATTTACACTCATTCTGCTTGATCCAAGAATGTAGAACAAGAAACAATGAGGATTTCTTAAAAGACAGGTTTATATTCATTATAATGGAAACTTTCCAAATAACAAGCATTATCTAAGTATATACTGATGCTTCTAATATCAACCGGTTGCATTGTTTTAGTCCTTGAATTGTGTCTGTTAATTTTATATCTCAAAACAACAACACAACAAAACGAGAACATCATGCTTCCCAATTCTTAAATTGAGCTGATTTAGAATAGTAGATTTTTACAGGATAGAAGTAAACTGGAACAAATTAGAAAAAAGCAAATAAGGGGACATGCTGATAGTAGTGCAGTATATGAATTAGGCTAGGCAGTATCATGATCCCTGTGGTGTGCTGAGATTATCATTAGCAATAGAAAGTAGCATATTGACCTTAAGTAAAGAATGTGTTTAATGATATTAAAGAGCCTAAACTGCTAATTCTAGATTTATGCCATGTCCTTTGGTGCAATATGAGTCTGAGAAGCCAGTAATATCAACTTTATTTCCTTATACCCTCCATTAAGGCAATACACTTTTTTGGTTCCTTTTTTATCCCAGAGGGTCATACCTCTTTTGATGCTCATTCAGGTCTAATCGAAATGGCTTTATTTATTTTGATATACTGGATTAGAAATTTCCATTCTTGTGAATGTATTTATGTTAACTTCAGGGGAACTTTCTAGCCCTATACTTCCATTATCTTCCTATCTGAATTCTCTACTCTCATCAAACACATCCAGCCTAGGAATTGTGATTTCCTGCTTCTGAATTTAATAATAATCACTCAGCCTGACAGGTCCCTACTTTCTTCACCAAATCCCTGTCCCCCTTTCAAGTTCTAACTCAAATCTAGACTTTCCTCATGGTCTAGAGCCCAATGATTTCTCTGAACTCATTATTTGTATAACCCTTTGGGCAGTTAACATCATTACTGCATCAAAGTATTAATTATTCTCCTATGTTTATGCTTTCTCTACTCAACTAATAGGCAAGGTCCTTAAGGATGAAATCATATCATAAACATCATCACCATCACTGTGCTGAGAAGAGTTACAAAAGATTACATACTCTTTGCGTATTGATTCTGAATCTCAGGTAATAATAAACTTGGTTGGAAAATAATTATAGTACATTATTAGATTCTAAGTGCACAATTGCCTAATTCACCTGAATCTTAAACCAATATGTAGTTGAATGAATTTGACTCATGGAATAAGGTATAGAAAATGTACTGATTGCTGGGAATGAGAATTTCTTCATTTCAGTATAGCAGCTTTCACATAATCTTCCTTTTACTTCCCAAACTCTCAAGACTCTTGTTATTTAAAATGTTTACAAACAACTATTCTATGTAAGAGAGAGAGAGAGAGAGAGAGAGAGAGAGAGAGAGAGGGAGGGAGAGAGAGAGAGAGAGAGAGAGAGAGAGAGAGAGAGAGAGAGAGAGAGAGAGAGAGAGAGAGAGAGAACAAATAGTTCTTTCATGGAGTGTTTTCATTACTGATTTCATGAGATCTTTTCAATGTGCCCCATTTTTCTTTAGAAAAAAAACAACTATCTGTGATTTGGTCATTATTTGATAAGAGCATAATTACTTATGACAACCTACATCATTGTCTTTCTACTGAAAACTAAAAAGGGTCTGTAGATGTGGCTGAGAAAACAGTCAAGAGTTCTATACCCATATAAGTCAGTATGTGGGCACAACCATTGTTTTCAGGATGCCAAATACTTCTTTTTCTCAAAAGTATCCAAACCTCTACTCAAAGATGTCTACTTTCCCTTTGACTAGTGTGTACCTAGTAGGTTGATGAGACTGTAACTTTGCTTTAAGCTCCACTTTAGGATATCCCTTTATTTCTCTCACATTCCCTGTTCATAAGGAGATGAATGACCTTATCTAATTTTACAAATGCTTAGAAATTGTGGTGTCCATATCTGCCCAAATTAGAGAGATAGACTTTCAATGTGCAAGCTATGTCCTATTCTATGACATTTCAATTGATAAACACGTCTTGTAATTTAATTCAATATAATCACCAATATAAATGAGGTATATTCATCCATATACGTGCTGTATCCCTTTGGCAGTATGTGAGTTCCTTGGAGGCCAGGACTTTTTAAATTGTTTTTTTAAGCCCCAAATACCTTAGGGATTTTTCTTTTTATTGGAGGGGGATATCTGGGGTGTGTGTGTGTGTGTGTGTGTGTAGAGGGTTGACCTGTGATTTTTAAAGAAATATCTTACCACATAAATTCTATTGACCAGTGGTGATTAGCAGCACATATGGAACTTATGGTTCATATAATTTGTCAGGACCACTGAGAGGATATGCTACTGTGACCAATGCATCACAATTGGTGTAGTTGTTGGACTTGAACTCAGATCTTTTGTTTTCAAATTCAGCAGTCTAACTCCACTGCATGCTACCTTTCCACAATACCACATTTCACATCATGTCCCAGAAACATAAGCATATATATGTTTTCACAAAACCTGATCTAACACAGCCTAGAACAGAATTGAGAGTGCTCCTACTTGCCACATTGTCATAAAAGAGATCCACTAGAGTAAAAAAAACTGTAGCTGAATCTGATAAAATAATAGCAAGAGACAGATTATCTACAACAAGACCCATTGGTTATTACAACCAGACAATAGCTTGGATTGCATTTTCTACATTATTTTTATCCTTAATATCTAGCACAGTGTCTAGGAGAGAATAAGTGATTATTAAATGCTTGATTGATTATTTTACTGTGAAAGTTGAGACCACATTGACAGTATATGCTTTAAGTTGCCTGCAGGACAAGCCTTTTTTTTTTCTTTTCACTCCCAAGATTCCCCTTTCTGTTTCTCTCAATTTCACTTCTATTGTCAGTCCGAGAGTAATTGAACTGTTAAACAGGCTCAGCAGTCACTGATTTTACTGAGCCGTATTTTGAGAACACAGTAAGAGACCTGAAATATTACATTTAGAAAATTTCTGAGCCCCAGTGACATACTTTTAATTCAACAGTATATGATTCCCCCAGATCTCTAGGTAACCTAGACACCTTTGTAGGCTGATGTCTGCTGATTGGGAAGTTTAGAAAAATCAGTGGTGTTATTAAATAGACGAGTTTGTAAATAAATAATGACCCATTATTTTAAAATGCCATGTTGAGCAGATCTACAAGCAGTGAGCCAGGTCTGACTTGGAGCCATTCTTGTTCCCCATGGTCGTCTTCTTTGGTTGTGAGCTTGTGTCTGTATCTGGATTTGGCACTGAGATAGTATCTCAGACTTGGCACACAGGAAGCATGAAATTGGCAATTTAAAAAAAATGTTTCAGTTTCATATGTCTGGGCTTCTGTTTTGAAGGAGAATCAAATGAACTACAAGAAGGATAGAAAAAAGAGGAAGTGCTATGACAATCTGGTACATCATGAGGGTGGGGAGGACCAGAATCTCCTGGTGGATAGTCAAGTGTTGTAATTCAGGATTTATGTGGCCCAAATGGGACCTGTGTAACCTTGCTTGTTAAAGCTTTGAGGACCCACATTGTCCTACCTGCCCAAGAATTACTTCAGATAAGGTCTCCCACTGAACAGTTGAGTTGATGTAATCATATTTAAACCCTTCACTTGTAATTGTAATCCCTGAGACATATAACCTAGTATCAGACTAACTTTCCAGTCTTACCTAATATTACCCAGTCTAGGCATTTTATATTTTATATTTACTAGACCACTTAATATCTTTCCATAGAAAACACCCTCCAATCCCTTCCTCCATGGCTCTGATCATGCTGTTGACTATGCCAAAAATATCCTCCTTCTTGTCCTGTTGAATTACTATGCATCCTTTAAAACCCAATATAGATGGTACTTCCTCCATGAAGCCTTCATGGATATTCAAAATTAGCCATGCCCTTTTTCCCTCAGACTGTAACACATTATTTTGTATCTCTTATATACTTATTGTACAGTAGGGTCCATTCTAGATTGTTGTGTGAAATATCTCTCTTTCTGCACTAGATTTTAAGCTATATCAGGTAGGGACCATGTATTTTCTAACTTTGAAGTTCCTCCAGCATCTATCACAGTGCCTAGTATATTACAGATACAAATTATATGTGTCTTGAGTAAAAGAAATAACTTGCCCTAGGGTTTCTAAACATGTTAATAAGCCAATGTTAGTTTTGATCCAGATACTTGGGATAAGGGTAGTGATCCAGAAAACCCTAGTGTTACCCATGTTCTTTGATATACATTGGGAAGGTGGGTGTGAGAGGAGAGATATGGGCAGGGAGTCTCAACTAAATGTTCTTTAATGGAGTCTGTATCTTAAAAATAAAAAAAATGGTAAGAAGTTAGTGGATACTTGAGGTGACTTTTAAAGCATATGTGAAAAGAGTACAAATTCATAACATATATCTTCCTCCACAATTTTTAAAAGGACTCACTGAGCCATTTACACACACACACACACACACACACACACACACACACACACACACACACCCTTTAAAACCGAATCAAAAGGGTACTTCCATCTGCATTGTAGAAGAGGCAAAATAAATAAAGATTAAACACAAAACTATGAAACTCTGATGAAATTCCATTTCTTTTGAAGTAAACAATTTCATCCTGTAGCTTTTAAAAACTTCTGTTCATCCACACTTTTTCTGACCTTCTATCCATTTATGAAGTACTATGCCTTGATAACACTCATTTCTTTCTCTTTACTTCTCTTCCTTTTCTCTTTTCTTTCCTTCTTCCTTTTGTTTTGGCTATCTTATCCCCACCTTCTGCTATTATTGCCATTTGGTGGAAGGAAAACAACAAAGCCATTGTTTAATCTGTATAGTTATATGCCAATGTGTGGTATGTCTGAAAATATATGTTTTTACTATTCATGTCCAGTCTATCTTCCCTCTGTCAAGTCTTTCTTCCCTACATTTCTCAGGGAACAAAAAGAGTCAAAATACTTACTTTTCAGGTTATAAGTAGCTATAGTGTATACCTATTCTAACAGAAAATTTTTTTGAAGTTAGGGAAAAGCACACATAAATATATTCAAAGTACAGGAATTTTGAATTTCATTCAACATATATTTTAAAAGGTAGGTTACTAATCAAAACTTCATGTGCAAATAATAATATGTAGAAAATAATTTTTCTGTCCACTTTCTTCTACTCATACCAACATCAGGTAATCTTAAGATATTAATAGTTGAGAAATAGAAGAACCTTTCTTGTTTTGTTTTTGTGTAAAATTCCATGGAATTCATGGAATAAGGCATAGAAAATGCCCTTTTCATCATATGTTGAGGATTGTACAATAAACTTTCCATGTGCTAGAGATACATCTCTTATTTCATACATATGATGCTATATTTTGCTCATTGAGAGAACTTTAAAATTCCAGGCAATTGTTTATATTTTTAAATTATAAAAAAGGTACACATAAAGATGAACTTCAATTTTGGTAGAAACTAATAATAAATAAAAAAATGTTATTTATTATGTCCTAAGCAAGGTGCTGAGCTCAAGGGATACAAAAAGAGGCAAAAGACATTCCCTGCCCTCAATGAGCCCACCATCTAATGGGAGAAATGAAAAAATATATACAAAATACACTATAAGTAGGAAAAAATTAACAAAGGGAAGCCACACGAATTAGGTATGTTTAGAAAAGATTTCCTTCAAAAGATGCAATTTTTAGGTGGCACTTAATAGAAGCTAGAGAAGTTAGTAGGTAGAGTTTAAGAAGGAGAGCCTTACAGGCATGGATAACAGCTAGAGAAAATGTCCCTAGTTTCATCAAACACTCTATTCCTAGGCTTTAAAGGTCACCTTAGGAGCACGAATGTGTACTAGTAAGATGCAAAAATTATATTTACTCTTAACAATCTAGAAAATGACTTAATCAATGACCTTCTTTCATCTCTCTATCCTAGCCTAAAATGGTTAACATGATTTCAACCAAATAATTTTTATGCCATTTAGGGTCAGCAATAGGATCAGATTCACTGTCATATCCTATCCTTATATTAAAAAATAAATCCCTTGGAGAATATAGGACTGATAACCTGGCCCATGTTATTAACAAGGGAGCTTTAAATATTAATCAGGATGGTACTCACTACCATTTCCTTCTAAGAGATATTAATGATCCTAAGTACCTGGGCTGCATCATTATAATGTGGGTATTCCCTTTAGTTTAATTTTAACATTTTTAAAAACAAAACTTGACATTTTAAGTCAGCAAGGGAGACTCATTGCGGCACTGAATGATTCCATCTGTCCTAAATGCCTCAATTATGGGCAAGACTCTGCTAAGTAAGTAAGTTACTCCTTGGATAGTGATTGGGGATTTCAGTGGTACATTAACTTATAAGTCACTGGGGGACTACTTAGGGCAATGGTTGACTAATTTATCCAACAGACTACTCAGTAATGAATGTCCAAATATCAGTCATGTGAAGAAGTTAACAAACCTCCAAAAATGACTAATGAACACTCTGGGATTCATTTGGTCACCTGATTGGATCTGGTCTGTTTGGTTTTAGAATGGTACCACCTGGATTATGCTTTAGAGATGTTATCATTGTCATTAAAAGAGCTAACTAGAGACTCCCAGGACTGGAGAGCAGAAAGTAAATTTTTTGATAATCTTACAAAACCCCTTCATTTTATAGATTTGGAAACTGAGGCCCTGAGAGTTGAAGTGATTTGTATTGACTCATAGAGCTGATTAGTCTCTAAGATGGGATAAAAACTACTAGGTTTTAATTCTGCTACAATACAGATTTTTAAAAGTTAGGGTCTTTCCTGCTCCTCCAACACCGGCATTTGCAGCTGTCTTTAAAATATCTCTCTCATTACAATGCAAAGAAGAGAGTTGTAAACAGTAAGTTTTCCTTCTCTCTCCTTCACCAGGAAGTGTGAATAAAAAAAATCATAGAAAAGATAAATTAGATTATGATATAATTTTTTAAAATTCTCTCTTGAATATCCAGAAAGCACTGGACAGAAAGATTCTTGTAAATGTTCCTCTCAATTAAACAGACCTTATGATTTCCAATTATTATAACTAGCACACAGGGCACACAGGAAGATCTCAAAGCACATTGGAAAGTATATTTCAGAATCATAACCTCTGCCTTTCAGAAAATGATTGCTAGGATAAAGTTGCGAAAATCGATTAAGTAATTCAGAGCACCTTAAAGAAATAAGAATCTCATGTTACATACTCATTTTTTGGTATGTTTTTGCCAGAATTACAAATAACATTTTGCTGTGAGATTTATATTTGAAATTCAATATAAAGATCTTTAGAAATGTCGCTTGATCCCCAAGGGGTGCTAACTAGTGAAACCATGTGGGATCTTGTCATTTAAAAATAAGAGAAAGACAAAAACTGCCTATTTGCTTCTTAAAATAAGGTGATGAAACCTCATCCATAAATTCTCATGAAGCTACAGTTCAGCAGAGGAAACACACTGACAGTTTTTCTTTAAATTATTCCTAATGATAAGTCTCAACTGCATGCTATTTCTGTATTGATATATCTTTCTGAACATTACCAAGCCTAAATAAAATTATTCCTTTTTAACGAATTTGAGGCCTTGTATTAGGCACACTGAAACACATCAAGAAGAGAAAAAAAGACTGTAGCTTTAGTAAGCATTTAATTAATGACACAATATTCTCTTCAAAGCTTTTCAGCTACAAAATAGTGTCATGCAAGCAAACCATATTAACATTAATAGGACAAGAATATGAGACTTTTAGCTCTGCACATGAGAGTTGTAACCTCATAATCCATGTAAGCCCTCAATTTCCCATTTTCTACCAGGTCCACAAAATGTAACCAGACTCATGCATAAAAGATTTGTTAGCAAAGTCACATAATGCTTATGTAAGTATATTTTATGAGGGAGGATAAAAATTTCCAATTATTCTGTAAGCATTGGTTGTTACAGAGTATTAACTGTAAACTCAAAAGTGATGCTTGCTCAGATAAATCCTGATTATCATCGATCATTGATTAATCACCATTTTGGAAAATCTGTAGGGTTCCTCTCACCAAGACTAGGAGTCTAGGGCCTTCTTGAACAACCTGGGATCAATTATTGAAGCAGAGCTCCATTTTAAAAGTAGCAACTATATATAATGTCTTTGCAAAAATAAGTCATCTGTAAGCTATCCCCCTGTGCTATATTAGGAACTGTTTACATTTTAGGCAGTGACAATAAGACAATTACTATACAAGTAGAAGATTATTTTTCTACAATTTTCTAATTAACATGACCATCAATTACTTATTAATAAAGGCCTTTCTTTTGTTTTGACTTGGAGAGTATTGCAAACAACGTCGAGCTGCCATTTCTTATTCAGTTATTTATGTGACTGCTAATTCACTGTTGGGTCTTTACTGTTCCACTTGCCAGTACATTTCAACAAAATGCCATGGCTATATAAATAAATCCAACAGAATATTGAAGAGAGATGTGTTTAAGAAAAGAACAGTGTATTATTTCATACCAATTTACCTTCCACGATACTTTTCTTATATCACCACTAATAACTTTATTTGGAGGCTCTCAGTTATTACTTGTGGACCTTATATAATTCATTATTACCTGGCTGATGGGCAAGGGACTGATAAATGTATTCAAATCAGAAATATACGTAGCTTAATTTTGAGGAAAAAAGAAATGCGGACATACAAGCTTAAGAGGAAGAAAAAAAAATCACTTTTGGAAAAAAGTCATGTTCAAATCATCCTTAATGACTTGGGGCACTACCCAAGACCTTTTGAAAATGTTCATTTGCAACTGCAGAAAAGGTGGCCTTGAAATCAGAATACTTCCAACATGTAATTGCATTTTCATATTCTGCTTTGCCTGTTCTTTCTTTGGCTTGGAATTCAAACATTTTTATATGGAGTATTCCACTGTGTGAAGGATTCTTGAACAGTTAAGGATAAGAAAATAGTTTCATGGATAACTCCCGCAATAATACACTAACTAATGAATCAGAGAGTATTCACACTTCAATTTCTCATAAACATTGACTAATGAGAGGAAGCAAAATCTATAGTTCTCAAATGTTACTAACTACACAGTATAACTCACAATGCAATCTCCTCAAATTAGTAGAGGCTTGATATGATTT
Source organism: Trichosurus vulpecula (assembly GCF_011100635.1). Taxonomy (NCBI): domain Eukaryota; kingdom Metazoa; phylum Chordata; class Mammalia; order Diprotodontia; family Phalangeridae; genus Trichosurus; species Trichosurus vulpecula. The sequence continues at coordinate 282,388,259 of NC_050574.1, read as the reverse complement.
AATAAATTGGTATTATGCCAGACATGTGGGAAAAAAGGTATGGAGAAATGGTGAAGATACTTGGACCCACTTCTATTTTTAATTCAACTAACTTTGTTAGCTTGTTCTGCCTCAGAGAATTCTGAGCTTGCTTCAAGTCTAAACTCAATGTGCCAGCTTCTAAGAATAAAGGACAACTTGCTTCTCCAGCTGTTAGTCTTTTCTCCCTCCTCAATTTTTTTTTTTGCATTTAACTTAACTGAGTAAATGTTGTATTCCCCCACCCCTAGAGAACTTTACCCTGACCTTCAGGGCAGAGAACATATCCCTAGAGTCTAGGGTGGGGAACCTATGGCTTTGAGGCCACATGTGGCCTTCTTGGTCTTTGGGTGCAGCCTTTTCACTGAGTCTAAGTTTTACAGAACAAATCTTTTTATTAAGGGGATTCATTCTGTAAAATTTGGATTCAGTGAAAGGGCTGCACTTGAGGACCTAGAAGGCCACCTGTGGCCTTGAGACTACAGGTTCCCCACTCCTGCCTAGAAAATAGAAAATTTTGCTCTAAATTTTTATTTTAAAATATTTTGCACTACATACTTTAGGGAGTATGGTAGGAAGGTGGGAATATAAATTAACAAGGTACTTTTTTACAGTCATATCACAGGAGGCTATTGCAGTTTGCCAGGGATTATTTTAGTGGGAAACTGAAATAAAAGACATCAATAACAACAATGATAAACAACAGTGAGTATTTATATGAAACCTAAAAATCTGCAAAGTGCTCTATAAATATTATTTCATTTAATCCTCACAACCACCCTCAGAAGTAGGTAATACTGTAATTCCAATTTTGCAGATGAGGAAACTGAAGCAGACAAATTAAGTGACTTGCCCAGGGTTACACACAGATATTGTCTGAGACCGTATTGAAACTGACATCATACTCACTATGGGCCCAGCACTCTCTCCACTGCAACAGTAACTATTGGGATGAATTTAACTTTGTCTATAATAGTTAATGGGTACTCTTATAGTGGTCATTGACCCTGACTCGTTGTGATACACTTTTCAGCCCTGCTTTGGCTTTGTTAGGTAACCATCTCCCAAGACACTTTCTCCAGGGGCCTGTTGCCCTGGGATCCCAATTCCAAAGATGGTTTTCCCTCCCAAACTCTGGGAATGGTGAAGTGCAGCACCCCAGGCATGCTGTGTTCTTTACAGTCACTTGGTTACACTTCTGTGACTTTGTTTCCAACAACAAATGTTTCTAAGCCAGGTGAAAAGAATGCTAGTTATATCTTTGATCTTTTGAGTGTTTATCACCCAAAACTGTGAATTAGAAAACTGGATGCTCATAGTGATCAAGCTATAATCCATGCTTAAATTTTACCTTGCAAAGTGATTTTATTCATTTCAATCATCAGATTACAATTTTGGACTTTTTTATATACTAGTATTTTCATGAATAAAATGTGAAAACATTCAGTATGAGAAGCTACAATTTTAGGAAGCATTCAGTATGTAAAGCAAACTTTTCAGTCCAAAGAAGGACACATCTAAGAGAAAAATGAGCAAATTAATAGCATCATTTGATAAATGATTAAGAGCTTAATTGTATTTTCAGGGTCACCTTGTCCATCTCATTCATTCTGAAGGTCAGAGAAGTTAGGCCCTGAAAGACGAAATGAAATATACCCAAAGAAACAGTTAGCAACCAAACCAGGAATTAAACTCAGGTCTTTGGATCACTAATTTTGTGCTCTTTCCACTACGGCTCCCTGCATTCAAGATTAACTAATATGTAAATGCTGATCTCAAGTTATTATATATGATGAATATAATAGTATAAAAAGGATTTACTTTTTGAAAAGTATTTACAAACTTTGATCTTGTATAAAGTAAAACCTTTCAGGCAAATTGTCCCTTGTATGGCATTCTGAATAGTGACAGCACAACAAATACTTAAGCCTTCTCAAGGTAACAAAAATATAGAAAACCAAAGCAGAATACTTAGTAACTCAGTTTCAAAAAGGTTCCTCAGTGCATATTTCTATCATAAGGCCTCACAAAGTCAAGTAAAATGAACTAACAACTCATGCCATCTAACAGCTGTGGATATCCCCTTGCCTTTGTTGGTTGATCAAAGAGACATCTACTGTACCTGCTTTAACAAACAGAAAGTCATGCTAAATAAATAATATTTAATTTTATATATTCAAGCAAGGATGCTCACTGTTTTTCCTTCCTACTGTCAACAATATTTGCATTTGAGCTTTTCATATTGACTTGGGTAATCCCTAAAGCACTATCATCTTTAAGACTTGGAGGTCGAGGGGAGATGAAGTAGAAGAATAACTCCACTGATCATGACCTTCAACTCATTGAGTTATTAAAGTACTCTTTTTATTAAAAGGTAAAATTAAAACACAACAATAATAATATTTATTATTGGTAATAATGATATTCCGCATTATGATCATTGTCCAAGTAGGCAAATTCCATTGCTATTTTTCCCTCCAAAAGTTAGCTTCCAGGCTATGCTCCTAGGCCACTGCATATGCATTCCAACCTGCAACTCCATTTAGAATTCTGGTTAATGGGAATTTATTGATTAAAAATGGTGACCTCAAGGTAATACAAGGTGCTTATTGTCAAAGAAATATGTAATTAGACACTACAATGGTTAAAGCAGGAAAGATTTAATCAAGGAAGTATAGTAAAAGGAACATGATTGAGGGTCAGAAGACATTTCAGAGTAATTCTACTACATTTAATTTTTATGACTGGACAGGCACCTTTTCATTTTGGGACTTTAGTTTCCTGATCTGTAAACCTGATGAAAGGAAGGAAGAAAACACTAATTTATAAAACATTTGCTATATGCCAAATTCTGTGCTTAGCTAAGGGGTAAGTAAATCAGATTTTCTCCATGTTCTCTTCCAGTTTTAAGTCCCAAGATTCTGTGCTACTTGTATGTAGCACAGAAATTACATTCATCTGACTACTTTATTATTACTCAGGAGATCCAGATTTAGAGGCCTTCTAGACAATTAAGGAATTACTATAATATGATGAGTATCATACAAAATGTATAAAAGTGAAAATATTAGAGATATATTTGAAAGAGATGGGATTATGGCAAATAGCCAAATGTGTTTTTCATTGATTCAGTCCATCTGCACTGTGGTATGTCTATGGATATTAATATCAAATCTATGAAAAAGTCAATATAGCCCCATCTATTATATACCTAGATTATTGATGGTGGATTTATAGGAAGAGGTGAATAAATTTATTTGGTGGATCACTAAACAAATTCTGATATGAATGTACTGAATATTACTAAATCATAAGATTTTTTTTCTAAATGACAATTTCAAAGAAGTGTGGGAAGACTTGAATGAACTGAAGCAGAATTAAATAAAAAGATTGGAGAACACTATACACAATGGCTACAAATATATAAATTAAAGACGAAAAAGAAATTGATCACTGAAAGTAAAATTACCAAGAATAAACCAAGAGCAGAATAAAGACAATTAATCTCCCTCCCCTCTTTTCACAGGAGGAGGACTCTGGCTATGAAATATTATGTACACTATCAGACACAATTGATGTTTTGATTGGTTTTCCTAAATCTTTTTTTTAAATTTCTTTTCTTAAAATCTTTCTCAAAACGTACAAATCACCAGGCAAGGTTAGGAGAAAATATATTGAAATAAATAAAGAAAGAACAAATCCCTAAAATGAGATTTTTTTTTCAAAAGTGAAGACACAAGCAAAACTAGTGGAATTGCTCAAATACCTCCTGCTGCCTTCTTTGCAGGGAGGATAGAATTGTACATGTACTTTCAGGTGCAGTCTCTGTTTCAGATCATTTTGTTTATTTATTTTGCAACAAAAGAGGGTTCAATGTAAAAGGGATAAGTATTGTCTAACATATAAGGTGAAAACAAAGCATCAACAAAATGCTTTTTTTTGGAAAGATAATAATCGCATAGGATAAAAAGGAGTAAAAGAAATGTAATCTGCAGAGGTGAGAGTCAAAGGTGCCAACAATATGGATAAGATCTTATCTATATTTGCATGCCTATTAAAGATAATAAAATAGCTAACATTTATGGAGTTTTTAAATTTACATATTTTATCTCACTTTATTGTCATATCAAACCTATAGGACAGATTGTATTTTTATTACTATTTTATCAATGAGGAAACAGAATAACTTCTGCATTTAAGCACTTGCTCAGTAAGTATCTGGGTTGGATTAGAACCCAAGTCTTCCCAATGCCAAGTCTAATACAAGTTGGAGGGTCTACTGACATATCAAACTGTATGTATAATCCATATTTAACTATACAACTAATTATTATTAATTATTGAATGTATGTTTTTTATTAAAAACACTTCATTGTTTCCTCATTACACACAAAAAATTAATTCCTTAGCCTGACATTAAAGAACTCCAAAATTGGTCCTCATCCTATCTTTCCAGCTTTATATTATTCTTCTCCAGATATTCTGAAATCTAGTCAATCTTGACTAATTATTCCTCATGACTTCCCATTTAAAAACCTTTGTGTCTGATCTTTACTGTGCATAGAATTTTTCTCTCCCCACAACCTAATATTTCTATATATCTGTTGAAACCAACTCAACTACTGTGAAGCACTCTCCAGTTGGATGATGACATCTATCAATGGAACTTTGTACCTCTTCATATCATATACACACACCCATTAAAATAAATTGGCCATGGTAATATCTATGTCATATATTATTTTTGTATGCTCCTTTCAAATGGAAAATAGAGCATTTTGTCAACAGTAGAAATGATAAACTGAGCCAAATTATCTTATTTTTTGTATATAAGTATATATGTATAGATTTTCTCCCCAATACAATATTTCCTTCTTAGGGGCATAATATAATTCATTTTTCTCTTTATATCTCAGAACCTAGCACAATGCTTGTCACATAGTATGCACTTAATAAATGCTAGTCAGTTAATTAAAATAAATTAAAATATTTTATGTTCTACTATCTGCACATGGTCACAACTGTTTTGGCTTTTTGACATATACAGTTATTTTCCCCCTTACTAGAATAAAAATACTACAGGAAAGGCATTTTTTAATTAGTGTTTTTTTTTTAATTCTGTTCCCCGTCTCAACCATGCCACACACACACATACACACGCACACACACACACACACGCACACACACACACACACACACGACATGGTGTTATGTGACCAGTGAGGCTCACATTTGGTGCTGTCTGTCAAACGGTTAGATTCACATTTTTTTAAAAATCTTCAATCAAGGATATACAGGCAGGTGTTTTTGTTTTCTAATATGTGAATTTTTACAGGATTGACAGTCTCCTTAGGAAATGTTCTGTTCAATCAGGTAAGTAGTTATATGGGCAATTGTTTGAAATGCACATGACATCTAGACAGGAACAGCTAGATGCCATCCTTTTCTAGTGATAAGCTGAAGGTATAATAGAGTCATACAAAACTGGGTGGTTCCTGGTTGTCCAGGAGTTGATTCCCCTACAAACAATTTTGTTATAATCTCAAATTTCCTTGAGAGTTTTCCTTTCAAGCATGCTACTACTCTGATAGTAGTACCCCTCTTTTAACTCATCTTTTAAAGGTATATATCTTGGTCTATATAAGCAGCTATGTGGCTCATAGGATAGAGCACTGGCCCTGGAATCAGGAAGACACAAATTCAACTCCAGCATCAGACACTCACTACCTCTTTTACCCTAGGCAAGTCACTTAACTTCTGTTTGCCTTAATCCACTGGAGAAGAAAAAGGCAAAACGATCCAGTATTTTTTGTTTGCCAAGGAAACCCCATGGATAGTATGGCCCATGGAACCATAAAGAGTGGTACATCACCAACTATCGAGCAACAACAAATTTTAGTGTGTGTGTTTTCTTTTCTAACAAAACCCATAAGAAACCCCAGATGAAACTATAGCTCAATATCAGTTCATCAATGTTTCATGTTATTAAATAAAGGTAATGAACTAAGTTTAATGTTGGTGATGTCATCTGACATATTCCTTGTTCAGTTACTTCTAAGAGACCTTTGATACATGGAGAATAGTATAAAAAAGTGTTTAGGGAATTGCCACACATTTACCCTGGGCAAGCATTGCTGAAGTACAGAAATGTGAAAAGTAAATACAAAAGGAAACTTTTTTTCTACTTCAAGGTGTAAATGGTTACCCACCACCACTTGTGAGAAGAAATATATTTAATTCCAAAGGTCCTATCTAAAGGTCATCATCTTTAGTCAAACTTGAAGATCTGATGCAGTCCTACTGAATGACTTTTGTAACAGAGCCATTTTCTCTTTAAAAAAATCTTTCTTTACTAAACTTAATGATATCTTTTTCCCTCCTAGAGATCTTCATAAATCTATGTGAAGACCAATGGCATGAAATGAACAAAGCCTGAGAATGCTATTTAAAAGAAGAAAGCTTTGTAGGCCCAGCTCTATTATAGATATCAGAGAGAATTCAGAGGCTTAAAAGTTACATTAAATTTTAATCCCATCTATTACCTTCACCAGTTTCAGACACATCACTTTAATAGTAGATTTTTATTATTATAGATGTGTGACCTCTAATTAGCATCTATTATTTATAAGGTGGTAGAACTGAGTACTCATGCTATCCAATTTTTTTTTTTATATCCTGATGTGTCGCATCATCGGGATTTGGGCTACGACCTTCTCAAGTGGCAACAATCTGCATCTCATTTTCTAAGGCTTTTTAATTCTATATTTCACCTTTCAACTCTAAGCAGAGTAAAACAAATGGATACACTTTAGAGTTCTGACTTGGTTGAACATATGTTTTCTGAAGTATTACTCTTCCCACATTAAATAATCATTTTCCACTGAAAGTACCAAACAGTGAATGTGATACAGGATCATCCAAACTATACCCTGTGATTTTTTTTAGATACCTCTACAGCCTGCATTAGTGCTTTCCAGGAAACCCACCCTCCCATCTGACAGAGGGGGAAAAAGTGTCTCATATAACGAACCTACTTCTTTCATGATATTGATTATAATACTGGGCCATTCAAGACATATCAATGCCCACATCCTATCTCTCTCACTAGAACATGGTAATCCTCTAACCCATTTATGTCTATTAATCTTAGCATAACACTACACCCTACCATGCATAAGACCACTTGAAGAGATAATAAAGTTTCCAGATATACTTTATACTTATAGGACATTTGTGAAAATTATTGAATAGTGTATAAGTTCATTTCAATGAGATTTTCATGAAGTAAAGATCTCGTGAAGAATTTTAGACCTCTTCTTTCTTCTACAGTGTATAATAGCAAAAAAATTAATATATACGTAGTTAAAAAATAAGTATTTGAAGAATTTACTTAGCACTTAATACATGTCAGCCACTAGGGATACAAATAAAGAGAAAAAATAAAACAATAAAATATTTCTAAAGAGCTTTGCAAACCTTAAAGTGCTCTATAAATGCCAGCTACTATTATTATTATTATTACTACTACAAGTAGTGTAGTAGTAGTAGTGGTGGTGGTGGTGGGAGTAGTGGCTATAGTGGCAGTAGAAGGAATACTATTATCAATCTATTAAATGGAAATATTAATACCTGTGCTACTTGCCTCACAGTAGTGCTGTGAGAAAAGAACTTTCCCAAAGTACTATAAAATATTTTATGATCCAATGGCATCTTGTTTCTACACAATTCAATGAACATGAAATTTCTACATACTTTAAAACAGAAAGTAGTGAATCCTGTCTTATACATTCCTGGTTATCACCATCTTTATGTTTTTATATTCAATTTTCTTACTATTATCTTCTTAATTTTCAAGGTGGTCTATCATCCTTATTTTCAACTATATCTTAATGAGTTTGATCCTTAAATCTCCACAGGTAAGGAACTTTAGGAGGCGCACTCCTATGAACTTTATTTAATGAACTGTATTAAAAATTTATCAAATGGAATCTCAATGGTCTGAGAGATTTAGTTCACTTCCCAAAGTTCCTTTTGCCCAGAAAGTAGTTTACTCACCTGTGAAATTTGATCTAATGCTATGGGACTTATGTTTTCTTTGCTTCTCCTAGGATGCAATGGTACCTCTAAATACTAATCTTTAGCAGTTATCCTTAAAGAAATACTACTTATCTTCCCTTTCACTGAGTCACTAATAGTTACGTTCTAGCTTATAATATTGTAAGTCTCCTATAATTGCCTTGAATTATTCTAGTTGATAGAGGTGGGAAAATAGCATCTGGAGTCAAAACAAATATATAGATTTGCAGATCACTTGAATCACAATATAGTTTTATTCTTAACATATTCTCTGATTTAGCTTCAACTAAACCAATTCACACCTATGCCCCTCCCCATGCTTTATATGACCCCTTCTCACTCTCCACATTGAATGGAGAATCCACAAAACCATCTGCAGTTATTGTTATCTAATGTTGACCCAAGTTGGAACATGTACCTTTATTTTAAAAAGAAAGAAATACCACAAGGATTGTTTCCACAAACTATGTGATAAACAGATTCTGTTCCAAATTTCTTAAAGGCAAAAACAATTATATGCATTCTGCTGGCAAAGAACTTATATACGTTGTTTTGCTTTTTCAGAGCTCTTTATCACTATCATCATTTTATTATGTTAGAACTGATGGATTTGGGGGGAAGCTAAGAAATACAGCTATAGAATGTTAGGGATAAAAAAGGTCAGAGATGTCATCATAGACTCTCTTGTTTCTTTTATACTCAACTTGGGAGTTATTTTCTACTGAAAGCAAAAGAAGCCAAGAGAAGTGATGTGACTTGCATCTGGCTGGTTAATGGGTCATTTTTAGTAGAGTTGGGACTGAAAGCCAGGACTCCTAATACCGAGTTATTTCCACCACACTATGCTGGTAATTCTACTTCTATGAAAGAGACAAGATCATAGCTTAAGATGGTACAAATTGTACTAGTTCTTATAACTGGATTAGATTGCTGTTGAGGACCTTTCTAACTCTAGACTTATGATTTGTAATCTATTCATTTTTTAACAGATGATCTTCAAATAAATATCCAGAATGTAGTAGATAGAAAGGAGAAGAAAAGAGGAGAGGTAATCGTAGGCAGCTCTTGCTCCAGGGTTGTAGTTCTTCAGTCACTCTAATGGCAATCAACCAAACTAATGTTTACTGAATACTACTGTGTCTAGGACTACTTTGAAAAACAAATATTACTTGTTTTAAAGGAGCTAATAACCTATAACACAATGAACAGTGAATGAATAATTTAGGGTTGAGTTTCAGAGTAGTGATAGCAAAGAAATTCACAGAAAGAAGATGAGAAAAGGTTAAGGATTGAAACTGAGAGGGCACTTTTAGAAAGGGAATGAAAAAAAAAAACACCACAAAAGAAAAGAATGTGGGAGAAATATTTGAATTATTATTAAGATGCAATGCCAAGAAAACCAAGGGTGAGAGAAACAAGGGGAGTAAACTGTGTCCAATACTACATAGAGGTGGAGAGAAGTCCATAGAAATTGGAAAAGGCCATTGTTTGCTTGAACAAAAGAATTTGAGTAGAGTTTCTTTTACTCTTTCAATTATCATCATCACTTTTCACTCTTTGGCCACTTCTTCACTCCTTGCCAAAAGAAGAGAAATTGTATCCCTTATTACCAGCTTATAGAAATGGATGGTTACATTGATGGACTTGTTCTTGTTATAAGTCTGAAAGGAGACAATCTAATTATATAAAAGGATTTCTTACACATATTCCTATAAGTAATGACAAAATGGAATGTTCCTACTGGCTATGAGTCTAAAAAGTGCCACTGTGGGACTGCTCAAATACTCAGCCCTGGGATTAGGTTTCTGTATTATGATTTTGCTTTCCTCTGCAACTTTAATGTGAAATATTATGCTTCTCCATCTTGTCACTGATATTTTACTAAGAATTGGAGTTTGAGAGAAAGTTTTGGAAGTCTTACTTAAAATCATTCTCAGATATATTTGGAAATTTTTTTAAAATTTGAGATTAATTTATTTTAGTTTTCAATATTCATTTCCACATGATATTGAGTTAGAAATTTTCTCCTCATCTTTCCCCTCCCCACCTGAGATGGCATGTATTCTGATTGCCCCTTTCCCCAGTCTGCCCTCCCTTCTATCACCCTTCTCAGATATATTTGACCAAGAGTAGTGAGAAAAATAATGGAGTAGGGGTCAGGACACAGATCTATAACTAACTAGCTATATTACCTTGACCACTTAACTATCCAGGACTTCTGATTCTTCTGATTGTTTATTAAAAAATAAACCAGTCATATGTCCTTTAATGCAATGTCCTTTCATTTGGGTTCAGATATTGTTGAATTACACAATGAATAATATACTTTAGCTTAGAAGTCAAGCTGAACAACAAGATAATCAAAAGCTATAATTTTGCTTAATGTTCCTAATGGGAGTATGAATGATGACACCAGAATTTGATTTTTTTTTCCACTAGGGATCTCAAGTAGAAACTTTTTTCCAATTATACTTTTGTATATATTTTACCAGAGTCCTGGGCAATAATTGCATTCTTTTAAAAAAATATATTAATGAGTACCACCTTCAGCAGTGTGAAATATATAGGTATATATATATATATATATATATGTATGGTATATATAAATATATATGAGTTTTAATAGTAATATGAATTATATTAATAATTTTATATATTTAAATTTCTGTTTAGAATAGCAATTTGAATTTAATCATTTATAATTTCTTATGATCCCAAATATACAAACGTTTATATTACATATATTTCATATTATATCTTGGATATGAAAAATAAAGTGCTGTTTGAGCCATTTACATTCATCACTTACACAAAGACTATCATTTCATTGGTCAATCTTATTTGAGATGGAGGTTTATTTGACTGCTGTGAAGAGAATAAAAGAACCATTTAAAAAATGTACTAATAGCATTCTGAATTTCAAATTTATATGCCTCACATTAAAATGTTATTTTCAGTGTCAAATGACCTATTGACCACCATAGCATTTATAATTTTACTATTCATTTTCTCCCAGCTTCACAAAATGCTTCATAATTTCTACTTTTTCTGTCTTATTGATCTTTAAAATATGTTTATTCATTGTTTAATAGCTCCCAAGTGGTCTTTGTAGTCTTAAAACGAGGATGATAATTTTAACATATTATATAGGGTTGTTTTTCAGTGTGTCAGTGTAACAACAATGTTGTTAGCAACTGTTGTGGGTGTGAAAGACCCACAACAAGAGCACACAGAAGGGCTACTAGCACAGATTCTTTGATCTGCTTTTCTAAGGAAAGTAGCTTTTGAGGGGTTTACGATCTCACTCCAATTAAACATACACATATCATTCACTCAGTTCAGGGGGAAAAGCCTGCACTCTGACCTTCTTAGCAAATACAAACAGAAATTATAAACAGAGCAAATAACAAACAGATAGGCTTTTAGCTATCTGACCAAAGCTATACATACATAGTTACCAGAGAGAGAAGCACCAACATCTGGGTTGTAAAAGCCTGGTGCCTCCTTAATGGCTACCCAGAGTCTCCACACCAACACTCTTCCAATGAGTGAGCCCCCAAAGGCAAAATGCTAACCTCTGAGTTTATATACTTCTTCAGGGTCAAAGGGCATCAGAACAATGTGACTCAAACCCACGTGACTGAGGCCTTCCCTTGAAGTAAGCAGGTCATCAAAGACTCCCAATCAAAGATTCCTTAGTGCTGCAAAGCACTCCAAAACAAAGACAACAAAAAGTCCACTTTATTTGCCATTATATTTGAAAAGTAAAACTCATCAAAGATACTTGATTACCTCAGCATTCCAAAAGAGAAAACAGTAAAAAAAAGTCCCAAACTAATTACCATAACAGTCAGATATTAATTGTGCTTTTGGTATACATGGAAAGGGGATCTTTTTTTTTTCTATTGAGAGCTGCTGAGCATAGGAAAAAAAGAGACTCATTCAAGAATTAGATAAGCAAAAGGAAACTTTTTCAAAGAGAAATACTTGTAAGTTTCAAGAAAATAACAAAAATAAAACCTATTCAATAACTGAAGCAAAACGATAACTATAGTTCTTTATAATGCCAGTTAAGGAAGAGGGAAACAATTTACATTCAAACACTACTCCAGTGTCTAATTACACTATGGTGCTATCCCTGAGTTCTCCCTTCCTACCACCTAAATGTCTTGCATTTCTTTTATTTTTCAAATATCAACAGATTTTCTTAGAGAAGGGGTTCTTACCTGGAAATCTGTGACTTTTCCCCATAATTTCGATAATTGTTTCTCAGTATAATTGATTTCCTTGGTAATCCAATTTAATTTATTGTATTTATTTAAAAAACATTCTGAGAAGGAATCCATAGTCATCACTAGACTGCAAAATGATACCATGGCACATAAAACATTAAGAACCTACTCTTTGCATATATTTTTCTATATAAATATTTTATATTTGTCTATACCTGCATCTTTCTTCTCTCTCCCAATAATATCAATTAATCAATACGTATATATTAAATATCTACTCTGTGTCAGGAAGTATATGAGGCACTAGGGATTCAAAGACTGTCCCTCCATCAAAAAGCTTATTTTCTATTCAAGAAGACATGTGCATGTACTAGAATATACAGAATGAATATGAGGTAATTTGGGAAACTGCTAAAAGCTAGAGGCATCAGAAAAAGCTTTATGTACAGATGAAATGAGCTGAATTTTGAAGGGAACAAGGGATTCCAGATCTTCTAGGACAGGGAATGTTACACACACACACACACACACACACACACACACACACACACATATTCATATATACGTAGGTGTGAGTTATGTATATATATATATATATATATGTATTTCACTTCAATCTTTAGCATCTGAATATACTTAGTATCTAATAGTTGCTCACTTAATAAATGCTTATTAATTTACTAAAGGCTTTATGAGGGGAGATACTACTCTCAGAGATTATACATTAAGTAAAAGTTTTGAGTTGGCCAGAACATATTTGGAGGACCCAATTAAAAAAATCATAGAGAGTCCCTAAATGTTTTGTTGTAGAAATTACTCTCTTTTTTTTTTCTGAGGGGGGAAGGCAGGTCAATTGTGGTTAAGTACTTGCCCAAGGTCACACAGCTAGTAAGAGTGTCAAATGTCCGAGGCCACATTTGAACTCAGGTCCTCCTGACTCCAGGGCCAGTGCTCTACTTACTGCACCACCTAGCTGTTCCATGGACATTACCCCCACCAAAGAATTGAGAAAAAACTGTTCTTAATTATCTTCAAGTAAATATAATGGAGAGGGATGAGAGATGTGGATGATTTAAAGAGAAGAGGATGCAGATAAACATAGCCATATACAGAAATATACACAGAAAGATGTACATATATGAACCCTAAGACAAATATTTATGAAATAACATCTACTAATATGGGAGCTGGAAGAACTATATATTCCACTGGTTTAGCACTACCTGTATCTTGAAGAGTCCCTGTAGATAAACAGTGAACTAAACCCAAAATTAAAAAGGAGAATGAGAACATTCTAGAAAGCATTTAGGGAATTTAGAAGTATTTTTCACTGAAATAAAGGCCTAACATTTCGAATATTCTTCTGGAAATGCTAAAGCGATGGACTATCTAATACTAGAGTCTTTGGAGTTTTCAAGTTCCAGGTCAAGCAAAGGAAAACTGGAGAGATGCATGATCCTTTTGAGCAGCCTGAAGCATATTAGCAACAAAGAATGAAGATATCCAAAAACCATATCACTATTTCTGTAGCAAGAATGAGGGATAATGTGTGTTATGATGGACAATTTGTGTGCCCAACTGGCACTTATATAATATTAATCACCAATGAGAACCCTTAAAACTTTAATTTTATGGTTTTCTCAGAGGAGTGAAACATGTAGCCCATGGGCCATACACTGCCCACAGCATTCCAGAGTGTAACCCAGAGGGGATTGATTTGTAATTGAAAAATATTTAACAAAATAAATTCTAAAAATACAGTAATCCATCTATCTATCTATCTATCTATCTATCTATCTATCTATCCAATATTAACATGGTTTTCTAAGTCAATATGTGGCCTATAGGGATTTTTAAATGTATGGTTTAGTGGCCTTCCATTTCTATTTGAATTTAATGTCATTGCTCTTATAATACTATAATAAGAGATCTAAAAGAAGATCTATAAATGCCTTAAGTAGAACCCTTGTGGGGGACATGGATGAAAATCATATTGTGAATATATTGTCATCTGAACAGTATGAACCATTACCCAAACCAAGGAGAGCTCATATAAACTGAAGTTTGGTAGTTATCTTGATACTTAAAGACATTAATTCAGACTATTCATTAGAAGAATAAATACTAAAGCTGAAGCTTAAATATGAAAGGATGCATTGGAAAAGATCCTGATGTAGGGAAAGTTTGAAGGCAAAAAGAAAAAGGGAGTAGCAGAGGATGAGACAGATAGTATCATGGAAGCAACAAACATGACATTGGATAGACCTACAGAGATAGTCTAGGGTAGAAGGGCCTGACATGCCCTGTTCACGGGGTCAAAAAGAGTCAGACATGACTGAACAATTGAACAACAATAACTTGGAAGTTATTATTCCCATCATCCTATGCTCTTTTGGGATATTTTCGTAATGGCAATCTCCTGAAAGAACATGATGTGAGGATAATACTCCCATTCCAATGGAATCCACTTCTTTATGACCTCACCTCTTGGGTTCTGGTTAAAAGTTACTTCACTAAGAGCTGAAAGATTGGTTGCAGAGGGAGAAAGATGGTACAACAAGAGTGTACTCCTGGAAAACTAAATATTGTTTACATTTCATTATAGAACTCTATAAACATGCTCAAAAACTCATCATAGTTTGTTTCTCTCCTGAATATTTTAGTTCAAAAGATAGCTACACACATGTATACAATATATATACTTTCAGTCATGTCTTACTATTCATGAGCCCATAGACCATACTGTCCAAGGGTTTTAGATAATGGAGTGTTTTGCCATTTTCTTCTCCAATGGATTAAGGCAAACAGAGGTTAAGTGACTCGTACAGGGTCAAATGGCTAGTGAGTATTTGAGGCTGAATTTAAACCTGGATCTTCCTGACTCCATGCATATTTGTTGTAGATAGTAAAGAGTAGTGTGATGAGACATTCCATATTCTCTTTCATCTTCATTTTAGTATCCATCTCATTTGCATTGTTGTAGATATGGTGATTATTGTCATTGTTTTATTTATTTACTTTGCAATAGTGCATTCAAGGCTACTCTTGCTTGTTTTTGTTTTTTTCTTGTACAGCAATAATATCGATATACCATTATTTATTCAGCTATTTCCCAATTGATGGGCTCTCACTTTGTATCCAATGATTTTTTTTTTGCTATGACAAAATGGGAAAATGAAGACTTTGTTACATACATATATGAGATCTTTTCATTTCATCTTAGACCTTCCCGAAGTATATGACCAGCAGTGGCATTTCTAGGTCAAAGAGTATGAACAGTTTATTGACTTTTATCATGTAAATGAATTGCTACTCTAGAAGTTTATTCTTAAATGCAGGTATACATAAGGGAAACAAAAAGAGGTGCTTAAATCAAATGGATTTTAGCACCCAATCAGTAAGTATCCAGTTGCTCTTTAAAATTCTAGTTTGGGCTAAGAGGTAAGCTGTTTGATCATATGGTCATAAGTTACTCAATCAAGTTCTTCACTGACTCTCCCCTTCCCAGCTCCTGTTGAGTTTATATCCCCACCCACAAAGGGAGTTAGAAGCTTGCCAGAAATTAGCCTTTATACACCAGCTGGACATGATTAAGGCTGAACACTTGGCAGGCTGGCAACAGCTGTGGGGACTTCTGGTTACATAAGACAGGATTTTAACCCTTGGCTTGACAATTCCAGTTAAAATCATTCATAGCTTGAATGTTTTACTCTTGCTTTAAAAGAAAGAAAAGGAAGCTCACCATTTGGGTGGATATTGGGAACTGAATATATTTCAATGAAGAATGACCTTTCAAAATCAGAATTTACAGTGAATTCCAACTCATTTCAATTGGGAATATTACAATCTGTAAACTGGGGATAGTGATACAGTACATGCAGAGTCTGCTTCACAGGGCTATAGGGAATAATGGGGATAATGATAATTGAACTACTTTCTCCAGAAGGATGTTGTAAGGAAAATACTTTCCAAATTGTAGAGATTTAAGTAGATCTGTGGATTCATCTTTTTTGTTTTTATTATTATTTAGGCTGAGAGATTGGTTCATCCAATTAACATAAGTCCTAATATGGATTTTTCACCCTCTTCCATCTTTCTTTGTCATAGAAAGGGCAATGGCAAAAAGAGGACACTTCAAAAAATGCTTTGGCACATAAAAAGTAAGATTTATTGTCTACTGAGGAGATGGCACAGTGTTTAGCAGAGGTGGGTATTCATTGAATTATGCTGCATAAGGAGAAAGTTAAAAGTCTCTATTTTTGAATTGATGTTTGCTTGTGTAAAACAAGACATATTTTTGATCTGTATGGTAGGGGAAACATTTAGGCAGTGTTGCCCTAGAAATGATGTTATGTATATATGTGTATTTACAAAATTAATTCAAATGCTTTATAACATTTGGAGTTAAACCACCAACACCCATGTTATTTCCAGGCTAGCTTTAATACTTTAAAATGGAATATTTAAATGAGCTCAGTTATTTACCACACTGAACTTCTGGAACACTTATAAAATTTCAATTCTTGTTCTATTTAATGTTTCAGCCAAAAGCTCTCTTATATACAGCCTGATATTTTAAAATGAGATGGATGGTGTTAACAGTTGTTCTAACATAACAATTTATTTGAATAAATGGTTGTCAAATGATTGAACACATTCTGGGGAAATCATGTGAAAGCAAGCATTGTATGTTCATTAAGTAAAGGGGCCTTTCTTTTGAAAATTCAGAGCAACTACAAAAATTATTCATTTTAGTGACATAACGCTTGAAAATAAGTCCCTCCAATGGGAGTCCTTTTGAAAATTACTATTACAAAAATTCAACTAATTATTTATTTTTTCTTTTAAAATTATTCATCAGTCTTGTCCTCTTTGGTAGAATTTGTGATAATAGGTCCAATAAACATTTGTCTGTTTACTACCCTTGATCTGATACAAAGTGCCAAGTTGGGTGTGACCACTGGGGAAATGCTACAAGGCACAGAAATTTAGAGAGAACAAATTATGGTTACTCTAGCTACTGATTTTCTGTTATGCTCAACTGAATTCGTGTTAGGAATGCCTCATATTATGTCCATATCAAAAGTATTTTGGGGAGGTTTTTTCCTGCTTATTCCAGGCACATTCTTACCCTGGACATCAAAAATACTAATTACATATCTCTTTCTAGAATTTCCTTCTTCATCCATTTTCTATTCTTCTCTTTTACCTTTCCTACCCCTATAATTTCTTATGTTCTCTTTCCTCTTCTTCTATCTCCCCTAAAATTTCATTCCCCAATATGGTCTGAATTAAACCAAAAAGTCTGTCATAGCCTAATATGAAAGGGATATTCTTTTCATTCATTCTTTTCCACAAGCTGATTTAAGAGTAAAGCAGGGATTTGAGGGCATAATACACCATGATCTACTAAAGATATGACCCCCTTCAACTGCATGATTTAAATGATCTCATCTAAGTACCCATATAGAACTATTTGATGATAAATTAGACTTCCCCCACCCCATTTCTTGGAAAAGTAGGGTGCACGCACCTTAAGCAGAGATGGTTCACCCTTCATACCAGTGTAGGAATATGCAACAACTTTCTTTAGTCTACCTGAAATCAAGTTTTTGGTGGAATATTTCATATATGCCAGCCTGAAAAGAATTGGATATCCAAAGGAGAATTCTAAGAACAGCATTCAGTGACAGGATGTATACTTTGATTGAGAGATGGTTATGACATTTTCTTGCTAAAACTAGGACCTATATAACCCCAAGAATATCAGGACTAAGATTCCTTAGGATTATTCTTCCTATTCTTACTGGTACATAGAGAAGAAATGTCTTCTAATAGAAACCTCAGCTAGGGCAGAAGCCATGGTCACTGGAAAGTTGGGAGTATTGATAAGGTACATTGAGAGAACTATTCATATTGGAATAGTAAGCAATAATGAAGATTGGAGCAGGGATGGACCATAGCTCAATGTTTGTGCAAATATGCAGCATGTGCCCAAAGTCTTAAGTTTATTTAAGTTATCTAAATTGTTTAGCCTACTAAAACTTAAAACTGTACTACCTTTTGGCAGTAAACATAGTGTAAACACATACACACCCACAAATATCATATTCAATTACAATTATATACCATAATTTGGGAAAAATTCCCCAGCTGATAAATAGCCACCATTTTCCCATTTTTGCTACATTAAACGGGGTTACTACAAATATTTTGGTAGAGATGAGAATTTTTCTTTCTGTCTTTGATTTGTCTGAGATACCCTCCCAACAGTAGGACCTCTAGAACAAAGAGCAGCTTTTAATGGCATTATATCAATAAATTATTCTCAAGAATTTTTACCCAAATTGTCTGAAAATTAATTTTACTTTATTTTGTCTCAGAAAAAGTAAAGACAGGAGGCGGAGCCAAGATGGTGCTGTGAAAGAAGAGAACTACTAGAGCTCTCTCATGAGTTCTGTCAGATACATCTAAAAAAGTGTTTCTTAGCAGATTTGAGAGAGTTAGAAGCCACTAGTAGACTGAGTGGGGCAGGAGCACTGGGTGCAGGAGCAGGCATCATACCAAACCAATCGGGAACAGCAGAGGAACCCAGCCAGCACACCAGTCTGGGAGAGGTCTGGGAGAGTGCTGGGCTCATAAAATGCCAGAGCAGGAGCAGGCCCAGGGCAGAAATATAAGCTATGGCAGCCATCAATGCCCAGACCTCTCAACCCAGGATGGGAGACTGTTGGAGCTATGTGCGACACCAGTGCAGAGCCTGTGGCCATGGAAGCAGCTACCCCTGAGGAGTCCAGCCCACAGTCTAAAAGTTTGAAACTCACTTTCTTGAAATTCCAGGAGCCGTGATGATCAGATAAAATGGACCTCATCCCTCCCTTCTTCACCCAAATAATACTCCCTTGGGAGAAACCCTGAAATAGAGGAGCCAGAAGAGGGGCTTCAGTAGCCTTTTAGCAAGAGAAGTTGGGGAGAGGGCCCTTCTTGTGGTGGCAGAAGGAGACTAATGCAGGAGAAAGGTGTCCTGGGAGGCCCTACCTCAGCAAAACATCTGGAGTTCCTGAGCCCCAGGCGGGTAGAGCTAGCAAACGTCAACACCAGGACCCTAGACTTGCGTTTACACAACTAGGGGAAGTGGCAGACACCAGCAGAGACAATGGCTGAGACCACCCATGCTATATAGTGTAGCCACAGGGGAAAGAGGAGTATTCCAGCAGCCAGACCCCCCCCTCCCTCACACCTCAGGAAACCAGAAACCACAGCACACAAAGCCACTGAGCTCCAGAAGCAGAGACCCACTTTAGAAGACAGGAGGAAAAAACAAACACCATGAAAAAACAAACTAGAAAGCCAAAGAATGTTGATTCCTATTATGGAGACAGGGAAGATCAAAAAAACATTTCAGAAGAGGACAGCATTGACACTATACCCACATCTGAAACCTCAAAAGGGAATGGGAACTCATCTCCAGCCCAAAAAGCATTCCTGAAAGAACTTAAGGAGGACTTTAAAAGCCAAATTAGAGAGGTAAAAGAAAAAAAATGGAAAAAAATAAAAAAAAATCACTGATAAGAACAAATCTTTAAAAAGTAAAACTGGTGAAATTATAAAGGAGGTTCAGAATATAGATGGAGAAAATGTCTCATTGAAAAGTAAAATTATCCCAATGGAAAAGGAAGTAGAGAACCTAAATGAAGAAAACAATACATTAAAAATTAGAATTGGGCAAATAGAAGCTAATGACTCTATGAGACATCAAGAATTAGTCAAACAAAATCTAAAGAACGAAAAAATAGAAGAAAACATGAAATATCTGATGGAAAAAAGCAACTGGCCTGGAAAGTAGATCCAGGACAGATAATCTAAGAATTATTCGTCTACCTGAAAGCCATGATGAAAAAAAAAGCCTGAACAGCATATTCCAAGAAATCATCAAGAAAAACTGATTTGAGTCCCCAGAACCAGAGGGTAAAATAGTCATTGAAAGAATCCACCGATCATCCCCTGAAAGAGATCCCAAGTTGAAAACTGCAAGGAATATTGTATCTAAATTCCAGAATTATCAGGTCAAGGAGAAAATACTGCAAGCAGCCAGAAAGAAACAATTCAAATATCATGGAACTACAGTCAGGATCATACAGGATCTTGCAATTTCTACAATAAAAGAAAGGAGGAATTAGAATATGATACTCTGAAAGGCAAAGGAGTTTGGACTAAAACAAAGAATCAACTATCCTGCAAAATTGAGCATAATATTTCAGGCAAGGAGATGTACACTCAATGAAATAAGGGAATTCTAGCCCTTCCAGATGAAAAGGACAGAGCTCAATGGAAAATTTGATCTTCAAATACAAAACTCAAGAGAAACGTAAAAAGGTAAACAGGGGGAAAGAGCTATGTTATTCAATAAGGAAAGTTGTTTATATCTTTATATAGCATTACATTGATTTATATATGTTTTATATATATATATATATATATATATATATATGTCAATTTTGAGAATGATACAGTAATTATGACAATTGAAAGGGACTCATCGACTGAGGGTGTCAGTATAAAATAAATGATGTCCTAATAAAAACATAATTAAGGGGTACAAAGGGATTTTTCTGGGAGAGGAGGTAAGGAGGAGGGAGAAAAGCGTAAATTTCACCACATGAAGAGGAACTAGAACATAGAAGGAAAGAAGGGAGGGAGAAAAGCAAGGTTTGAGCTTTACTCTCATTGGATTTGGTTCA
Source organism: Trichosurus vulpecula (assembly GCF_011100635.1). Lineage (NCBI taxonomy): Eukaryota > Metazoa > Chordata > Mammalia > Diprotodontia > Phalangeridae > Trichosurus > Trichosurus vulpecula. The sequence continues at coordinate 282,367,192 of NC_050574.1, read as the reverse complement.
AAGAGGGAATAACATACTTTGATAAGTATAGAAATCAAATTTGTCCTACAGACAGTATGAAGTAAAAGGGAAAAGAAAAAGGGGGTGGATAGATGAGAGGGAAGAAGTTGCAAGGGGGAAAGGGTAAAATAAGGGAAGGGTGTCATTAGGGAGGGAAAATTGAGGAAGATGGTGGTCAAAAGCAGATCTCTTTTGAGGAGTAGAAGGGAGAAGAGAGAAATAAAAGCATAAATGGGGAGCGGAACTGGATGGAGAAAAAGACACAGATAGTAATCATAACTGTGAATGTGAATGGGATGAACTCTCCCAAGAAACAGAAGCAAATAGCAAAATGGATTAAAAACCATGATCCTTCATTATGTTGTTTACGAGAAACACATTTGAAACAGGGGGATACACATAGGGGAAAGGTAAAAGGCTGGAGTAGAATATATTATGCTTCAGCTAAAGTAAAAAAAAAAAGCGAGGGTAGCAATGCTAATGTGAGACAAAGCAAAAACAAAGGTAAATATAATCAAAAGAGATAAGGAAGGACACTATAACCTGCTAAAAGGCACCATTGACAATGAAGCAATATCATTACTTAACATATATGCACCAACTGGTATAGCATACAAATTCTTACAGGAGAAGTAAAGGCAGTTACAGGAAGAAATAGACAGCAAAACTATACTAGTGGGGGACCTCAACCTTCTCCTCTCTGAACTTGATAAATCTAACATCAGAATAAACAAGAAAAAAGTAAAGGAAGTGAATAGAATTTTAGAAAAGGTAGATATGATAGACCTCTGGAGAAAGCCGAATGGGGATGAAAAAGGAATATGCCTTTTTCTCAGTGGTATATGGCACATACTCAAAAATTGACCATATACTAGGGAATAAAAACCTCACAATCCAGTGCAGAAAGGCAGAAATATCCAATGGATCCTTTTCAGATTATGATGTAATAAAAATTGTTAGTAATAAAGGACCATGGAAAGATAAACTAAAAATTAATTGGAAACTAAATAATCTAATCCTAAAGAATGAGTGGGCCAAAGAACAAATCATAGAAATGAATAATAACTTCACTCAAGAGAATGAAAATAATGAGACAACATACTATGGGATGCAGCAAAAGCAGGTCTCAGGGGAAGTCTTATATTTTTGAATGCTTATGTGAATAAAAAAGAGAAAAAGGAGATCAATTACTTGGGCATGCAACTGAAAAAGCTAGAAAAAGAACAAATTGAAAATCCCCAATTAAATACTAAATTAGAAATACTGAAAATCAATGGAGAGATTAATAAAATTGAAATCAAGAAAACTATTGAATTAATAAACAAAACTAAGAGCTAGTTTTACGGAAAAAAAAAACAGTAAAATTGATAAACCTTTAGTTAATTTGATTAAAAAAAAGAAAGAAGAAAACTAAATTACCAGTATCAAAAAGGAAAAGGCTCCTCCAATGAAGAAGAAATAAAAACAATAATTAGGGATTATTTTGCCCAATTGTATACCCATAAATGTGACAACCTGAGGGAAATGGATGAATATTTACAAAAATATAAATTGCCCAGGTTAACAGAAGAGGAAGTAAAATACCCAAATAAAATCATCTCAGAAAAGGAAATTGAGCAAGCCATCATTGAACTTCCTGGGAAAAAAAATTCCAGGGCCAGATGGTTTTATATGTGAATTCTATTAAACATTTAAAGAACAATTAATTCCCATACTTTATAGACTATTTGGGAAAATAGGTGAAGAAGGAGTCCTTCCAAATTCTTTTTATGACACAAATGTGGTACTAATACCTAAACCAGGAAGAGTCAAAACAGAGAAAGAAAATCATAGACCAATTTCCCCACTGAATATTGACGCAAAAATTTTAAATAAAATATTAGCAAAAAGATTTCAGCAACTTATTGTGAGAATGATACACTATGACCACATAGGATTTATTCCATGAATGCCAGGCTGGTTCAATATTAGGAAAACTATCAGCATAATTGGTCTTATCAACAACAGAAATAGCAGAAACTATATGATTATTTCAATAGATGCAAAAAAAAGCTTTTGACAAAATCCAACATCTATTCCTATTAAAAACACTAGAAAGCATAGGAATAAATGGAGTTTTCCTTAAAATTATAAGTAGCATCAACCTAAAACCATCAGTAATAATTATATGTAAGGGGGGATAAGGTAGATGCATTCCCAATAAGATCAGGGATGAAACAAGGATGTCCATTATCACCCCTATTATTCAATTTGGTACTAGAAATGTTAGCTTTAGCAATAAGAGAAGAAAAAGAAATTGAAGGAATTAGAATAGGTAAGGATGAAACTAAATTATGGGCTACTTTAGAGAATCCTAGAGAATCAAGTGAAAAAAACTACTTAAAATAATAAACAACTTTAGCAAAGTTGCAGGATATAAAATAAACCCACATAAATCCTCAGAATTCTTATACATTACTAAGAAAGCCCAACAGCAAGAGATAGAAAGAGAAATTCCATTTAAAATTACTGTAGACACTGTAAAATATTTGGGAGTCTATCTGCCAAGACAAACCCAGGGCCTAAATGAACATAATTATGAAACACTTTTCACACAAATAAAGTCAGATCTAAATAAATGGAAAAAAAAAATCAGTTGCTTGTTGTTAGGCCAAGCTAATATAATAAAAATGACAAGTTTACCTGAATTAATTTACTTATTCAGTGCCATACCAGTCGAACTACCAATTTTTTTTTCACAGAGCTGGATAAAATAACAACAAAATTCATTTGGAAGAACAAAAGGTCCAGAATATCAAGGGGATTAATGAAAAGAAATGCTAGGGATGGTGGCCTAGCCATACCAGATATTAAACTGTACTATAAAGCAGCAGTCATTCAAAAGTACTTGGTACTGGCTAAGAAACAGAGTGCTGGATCAGTGGAATAGGTTAGGTACACAAGGCACAGTAGTCAAGGACTATAGCAATCTACTTTTTGATAAACAAAGAATCCAGCTTCTGGGCTAATAATTCACTATTTCACAAAAACTGCTAGGAAAATTGGAAAATGGTAGGGCAGAAACTGGGTTTAGACCAATATCTTACACTGTATACCAAAATAAAGTTAAAATGGTTCATGATTTAGGAATAAAGGCTGATACTATAAGCAATTTGGGACAGCAAGGAATAGTTTACCTGTCAGATTTATGGGAAAGGGAAGAATTCATGACCCAACAAGAGATAGAAAGCATTACAAAATGCAAAATGGATAATTTTGATTATGTTAAATTGAAAAGTTTTTGTATAAACAAAGCCCATGCAACAAAGATTAGGAGGAAAGCAGAAAATTGGGAGAAAATCTTTACAACCATTGTCTCTGATAAAGGCCTCATCTCTAAAATATACAGGGAACTGAACCAAATTTATAGGAATACAAGTCATTCCCCAAATGAGAAATGGTCAAAGGATACGAACAGCCAGTTTTCAGAGGAAGAAATCAAAGATATCTATAGTCATATGAAAAATGCTCTAAATCACTACTGATTAGAGAAATGCAAGTCAAAACAATTCTTAGGTACCACATCTCTCCTGTCAGATTTGCTAACATGATAACACAGGAAAATGATAAATGCTGGGGAGGATGTGGGAAAATTGGAACATTATTACATTGTTGGTGGAGTTGTGAACAGATCCAGCCATTCTGGAGAGCAATTTGAAGCTATACCTAACGGGTTATAAAAATATGCATACCCTTTGATCCAGCAATACTACTTCTAGGGCTATATCCCAAAGAGATCACAGAAGTGGAAAAGGGACCCATATGTACAAAAATATTTATAGCACCTCTTTTTTGTGATAGCAAAGATTTGGAAGTCAAGGGGATGCCCATCAATTGGGGAATGGCTAAAGAAGTTGTAGTATCTGAATGTAATGAAATGCTATTATGCTATAAGAAATGGGGAAGATATGGACTTCATAATAACCTGGAAAGAACTATATGATCTGATACTGAGTGAGGGGAGCAGACCCAGGAGAACATTGTGCACAACCACAGTCATATTGCTTCTGTGATGAGTAACTTTGATAGATTTTGCTCTTCTCAGCACTACAAGGTTCGAAGACAGCTCCAAAGGACTCATAATGGAAAGAGCTATCTACATCCAGAGAAATAACTATGAAGTCTGAATGCAGACTGAGGAAAACTATTTACTCTCTTTTTTTCCTCCTCTTTTTTTGGTTTTGTTTCTTTTTTTCATGATTCATTCCAATGGTCATAATTCTTCTTTACAACTTGACTATTGTGTAAATAAGTTTAATGCAAAGGTATATGTGGAACATATATCAGATCCCATACTGCCTTGGGAGTGAGGGGTAAGGGAGGGAGAGGAAGAAAATTTGGAACTCAAAAACTTGTTGAACTGAGTGTTGTAAACTAAAGATACAAAATCTGAACAAAAACATAAACAAAAACAGAAAAAGTCAAGACTGAATTAAAACCTAAAATTATGATTTTTTCTAAAACAGAGCAGAATAATCATTATTCGAAATACCACATGTGCACAACCCAGAAAATAACCTGTTCACTAGTAAAAGCTGGCATTTGGTCATTTATAGATACTCTGGCATTGAACCAGAGTTTAATGTTTGCTTTTATGATCACAAGCATTTCGAATGTATTTGATTTCATAGTGCATCAACACTTGATCATATCGGGAATATACTAGGCCTTTTTTCCCTTTTTATCCCATTACTTATGATCATAAATTTAGAGACTGATCTTACAAAACCCAAGGACTTTATCAGGAGCAGATGTCCTAAAGATGAAGAGAGAGAAGGCAGCTGATGGACCAAGAAGTTGAACATGTGAAAAAAATAATCTCATTTGTAGTACTTCTGGATATCAAAGGAAACTCCAAGCTAATCAGAGAAAGGGATACATGAGTCTATTCAAATAATTTTTAAAAACCGATTTCATATTGTGCATTGATATAAAAAAAATTGGGAAGAAGGCTAGGGAAGGGAAACTGAGAATGAATGAAATATTTTGAAACTCTTGGCTTTTCTAGAGCAAGTGGCATTTTTTTGAAAGCCTATTTATATCTATTCAAAGAAACCTCCCTCACTACTGGCTAGTATCTACCCTAACCACTTGCAAATAAAAAGTAATTATTCTATTTTTTTTTAAAAAGGTGGTTTTTTTGACAGAATATATTCATTCTGAACCAAGAAAAAATATAAGGAGCCACTGCTCCTTGGAGACCAGAGATTTCCAAGAAGTTTCTTACAATGTATGCAAATTAACCCATCCACTTGGAACACATTTAAATGATACAAATTCATTAACTAAGAGGATGACAGCTTCTTGGTAGGCAATTCAAGAGTTGCATATATTTGAAGGAATTCACTATAGACCTTGGTGAGAATACTTTGTTCCATGTTAACTTTCTTGATGTGAATAAAGATGTGTAAATACGAACACTTTTAGATGGTTCCACATGAATTAAAGCTTTGCATGCTTGTGAGTTGCACTTAAATGAGGATCAGGTTCTGTATCATTATCAGAAGAAAAATATATTATCGATCACCACACAATATCCACTTTGCTAGAGTTCAGGCTTATAACAGCCCCACCAAGGATACCTATTCATTATTTGTACTTTGTATTGAGGAAATTAAAATGCAATCGAGATGCACCTGATATGAATGCAAACAGACTATGTATGGTCATCTATTTGAGACTTGGCTAAAGAAAGATCTAGCATCTAGCTGAAACACCTGTACTTCTGCAATTCAAGATATTTACATTACATTAAGCTCTGATTCTCTATCTCCCTACTCCATCACCTTTTGTCATCTCTCTGTATAAACTTAGGAAACAAGGGTACTAGTTTTATAATCATAGAATTTCAGAACTTGAAGTAAACTGAGAGTTCATCTACTCTAATATTGTATCTCAGATGAGGAAAAGACTGAGACATGAAAGGACTTACTTAAGGTTACATTTCAAGTTACTAAAAAAAAAATAATGACTAGAACTTGGTCTCCTGATAACTACTTAAAAAATAGTTCCCATTATATGACATTGTCTCTTCTCTATCAGCATAAACAAAAAAGACAAATTTTTGTCAACAATGCATAACCTATTCTAAGACTGCATATCAATAAATTTTATTATAATTATTATTTTGAGTTACTCATCCTATTGATTAGTCCAACAAAATAACTCAGATCCGCACGATATGAAAATTAGATGAAGAAAATGATGAAGTTTAATGTTCATAGCCATCCTTATATATCTGAGGGGCTGTCATGTGCTTATCCACAGGACAATATTAGATGGAGTCACAGGAGTCACAGGATAATAGATTTTTGTTCAATATAAAGAAAAATTTTTAATGTCCCATACAAGTCTTGTCCTCTGCTATTTCACATCTCAATTTCTTTAAACTATCCTCATATGGTACGATGTTGGGGCCCTTAACCATCTGGTTTTCCTGTTTTGCATGTTCTCAAATTTACTAATGTCCATTCTAAAATGTTGTGCCTAGAAATGTCTTTTCAAAATATAAACTGCTTGTTAAGTTTCATGTGAATATACATTTTTTTCCCCATAGGCAGCTCCTACTTTCCACCAAAATGTCACATATTTCATTGCCTGCTTGTTTCGTACTTAAATTTTGTTTCCTATGAATTTTTCTGTTTTTCTACTGCTATTCTTCTTTCTTCATAGCAGCTACTCTCTAGAGTATCTGTTTTGGGAGGCAAGCATAGACAGTTTTCTCTTTCCTCCTTTTTCCATTTAAAATCATTTTGTTTTCATTTTTAGGATGGAAACCAAATTCGTTTTACTATTCCTTCTCAGACACATCTTTATTTTTCATTATTCCCATATTTTATCTCTGCTTCAGAAATTGAAATTCTGTTTTCTTTAGCATCATTTTAACCACCTGCTCACATTTGAAATCTTCCTTTACCTTTTGAAAAGAGATTGCTTTTGCCTTCAATTATAGGAAAGAGAGAAGAATCTTAGGCAAAAAATACAACTTTTTTAAAAATTTGGGAGTTGTCAGAATGTTGGTAGTGAGTAAAAATGTTTGGATTGGTGAAGGTTTGTCTTGTAAAGAGGTAGAAGAAAAATTCAAATAAATGAAGCTAGATAAGAGGCAGCATGGTGTAGTGAACAGAGTACTGGTCTTTGAGTACAGAAGTTTGGAGTCTGAATCCCATGTGAGATGTTTATTGACTGGATGACTCTGTCACCTCACTTAGCCTATCTGGGCCCCAATTACTGTTTTTTGTTTTTTTTTTTTTTATTTTTGGCAGGGCAATTGGGGTTAAGTGACTTGCCCAAGGTCACACAGCTGGTACATGTGTCAAGTGTCTGAGGCCGGATTTGAACTCAGGTCCTCCTGACTCGAGGGCTGGTGCTCTACTCACTGCACCACCTAGCTGCCCCAATTACTTTTTTTAATCTCAAAAAAGATGTAGGAATTGATGTCCTCTATGTTTCTTTCTAAAGTCCATCTATTATCCTTTAATCTTATGTTTACAAAAGGGTGGAATGGCACAGTGAATACATTAAACTTTATTCTATACTCATCAAGTAGTCACTGAAAGTTCTTGAGTTGGAAGGTGACAGGATAAAATTGGTGGTTTTGTAATAATCATTTGATAGTGATATATCCTGATAGTGATTATATCCTAATTTAATGTTTTCATGATTATGTGGACATAATCCTGGGTTCTTGAAGTTTATAACTGCAGAGTACAGAATAGAAAATCCCACCAAGCCAAAAAGCTCTGAACAAAAGCCTGGCATTAGGCAGTGTCTGTGCTATAAGAAGTATCTTATTATATTTTTATAAGATACTCATCTGATCACCAATATTCTGGTTATGAGGTGATGAATTTTTTTGTTTGTTTTAGCAATTCATGAAAAGATCTATGGGCTCCTTTGGCAGTCTGGTGAAGCCTAGTGAACACCTTCTCAGAATGCATGATATCTATATTCATAAAGGAAAGAAATGCTAAATTTAATTTGGATGTTAGTGAAGTTTAAAAAGGCAATGGTTTCCCCATCCAAATTCATAGTCTATCTGCAATCTACTCATGGATCCCATACGTCTACGGGCCTTGGGTTAAGAATTCCTGAACTAGAGTATGGTGGGTGGTGATTTGTATTGGTATAGGGAATACCTACACCTATGAAATAATAGGGTGGGTTTTTTTTTAAGTATTCAAGTATCTGACAGTGATATAGACAATAAATGGAAATATATATGCAAAATATTTAAAGGAACACCTTGTGTAGTAGCAAAGAAATAGAAACAAAGTAAATACACAGCAACTGGAGAATGGCTAAACAAATTGTGTTACATGTATGTAATTGTTATTATTGTACCATAAGAAACAATGAATATGAAGAATACAGGTAAAGCATTAGAAGGTTTACATGAACTGATGCAACTGAAGTGAGCAGAATCAGGATAATAATGTATAAAATATATACAAAAATGGAAAATGGAAAGGATAACAAAAATATAAAAATTAAACACTGTATAATTATGATGCCCATGCTTTGTCCCAAGTTAGAGATATGAGAATGAATCTCTTTCACTACTTTACAGAGGTAGGGGACTGTGGATATTGAGTGCTGCATAGATTGTCAGACTTGATTAGTGCATTGTTTAGTTTTGTTGAATATGTTTCCACTTCTCTCTTTTTTTTTAATTATTCGTTTCAGGGATATCTTTTTTGGTGGGGGAGGGAAGGGACACATTGTGAAGATTTATTTTTTTTTAACAAGTGGGAGGTCAGAGAATGCAATTTTATCTCCTGAGCCATGTCTGCTAGCCTGAATAGTGAGCTACAATCTTTCATTTTAAAAAGTCTAAGGTCTGCTATGGCCAACAGGAATCATGCAGTAATTTAGGCACCCCTGGCAATGGTAACTACTATCTACTCAGATAATATGTTGTTCCGTAACAATGCTCAGAAGAAAGCATCATCACATGAGAGAGGAGACTAGAAGTGTCCATTCATATTTCCAGTATATTCTCAGTATTTTATGTAAGATCCCATCAGAATGGGTCTTTTATAAAAATAAGATAAGAAAATGTCAGGGACATTATGTTTCACTGATGTCTGGCATCTAGTGTCTAGCACATAGGAGTCATTTAATAAATGTTTGTTGATAGATTACTTTTTTGGATATTGATTCCAACTTTTCATTATTCTATCAATGAAACGATATTGGTTTGTAGCAAAGTAATATCCTAGAATTAGCTCTTGAAATCTGGGTATAATGAAACAGATGACCCAATTGACATAGTAAATTAGGGTAGTAAATGAAAAATACACATAAACATATATTTCAATACATATTTTTGAGAAAAAATTCTAAAGTGATTAACTACAGTGTTTTGATGAAGTTTTCCAATGGCCTATGTTACCCAGAGTATGGAGATATTTGCTTTCACATGGTAATCTCAGAGCTGACTCATTGAACAGCTTGAAAAATTTTCAATTTGGGAGTGCAGTGTTACAGCTCCTTCAGGGAGAGAAGCCATTTATTTGACACTTCAGGGGTGAGTTAGCAATCGGGCTAAGTAGCTATTTAATTGTGGGCAGGATCTCTTCCTTTTGGGTTAGCCCACTAAACAAAACCACTTGTATATAACCTAATATTGGCGTGCTGACTTTGTTCAGAAGGCATTCCCATTGCATTATAGGAAGCAGCTGGGTGGCACAGTAAATGTGTCATTTGCTATTTAACATCTCTGTGACCTGGATTTAAATTTTCAGTCTTACAAACTGCAACCTCAGTTCTCTCAGAAGGCTATTAAGTCATTCATAATAAGACTTGTGGGGAATCTCAGCTACAAGGGATATTTTCCCCTCCCTACTCTTGTTCTACTTTCTATAGAGAAAAAAAGTAATTTATTTCTCTTAAAGGGATTCTTTCAAGGAAAAAAAAGACAAGCCTGACTAAAAATTAGCTAAGAATATTGTTTGTATATGTATGTATGTAAGTATGTACACATATTTTTATGCATACTTAAACATATATATATATTTTAAACATACATTTATTCTATTCTAGCCAGGATCTTCAAAAGACTAGCTAATACATAACTTACAAATGGGTTGTTTCTAATTAGGATGCTTTACAAGAACCTAAGTTGTTTTCTCTTCTATGGGGAAAAGTGAGAGGAAAAAGAGTGTGATTTTAAATATATAGGATTCCTTCGCTAAAAGCATCATTACCCACAGTCTGCTGGATAGTATTGTCCTACCTGCTATGTATGTATATAAGAATGAATTGCCTGCTGTATGTTTACAAAGTCTGACTACAGTGTAGAACCTTGCCTTTCATTAAATTAATCCTAAATATACTTTTATTCAAATACTTCCTTTTATCACTCCTTCTGCACAAAGGAAGAAGGAACTTCTTAGCTTAAAGAATTCAATTTCTCCTTTGTCCTTACTCTTTGAAGCTCTTTCATCACAGTATTTGCATTCTGTAATTTATCTCCAATAATAGATTAACAAGGAAACAACTCAGGATTACTCATTGCTTAAATCTGACATCTGTGTCCTCAAGTACAAATTCTGTAGTTTTCCTCTCTCAAACACCTACCTCTGGTCCTACTTAATATATCAGTGTTCCTTCTGAGGCTAACAAAGAAATGAATTGTTACTAATTTTAAAATTATTAATAATTTTAAAAATTAACATAAAGAAGTATAAATAGAATCGCTATAAGGAACAGATTATTTTCTGTTTTCTATATATGAGTTGCTAATTTTTAATGACCTTAACTAAGCTTTCTTTGTTGTTATATCTATAATTTAAAGGGCATGTGACCCTCTTTTCCTTTTTATCTTGAAGCTTTCTAGAATAATTAGAGAGACTCTCCTAATTAAAGAGTCTGGATAAATTTTGTACTATTGTGCCTCTATCCTGCTTTGGCAGAATATGCAACAATGGTCACTTTTATATTAGAGCCAGGATATAACCAACCAGCACTCAAATGGTCCAATTAGTCCAGACTTTTCTTAATAGCATGCCAACAGACTAATTGATAGTTATAGATTCACTCACTCAGTTCAGCCTTACAGATACACCTTTGCAAATCAATCAATAATGCATTTTCAAGATGTAGGTCTTATAACTATTCACAAATGGACATAACCAAAGAGTTTAAGCTTTAAAATATATGGCAGTTTTGCCTACACTTAGAACAAATTTATGGAGTATTATTAATGTGTTGAGTTGGCAATTAAAATACATAGCTATAAGAAAATTAAGAACCATTTGATTATATTCCCTTACTTTTAGGAAAATGTGAATCTCCCTAAAAGACCTCATGAGAAGTGGGCCCCATGATCGCCCTCAAGATCTCCTTCACTAATACCTTTTAATATACATTCAATAAACTAAGTCCCTTATTTTCCATTTTTAATACACTTTCAATTCTCTGTAAACATGGCTTGCTGAATAAAATAATGCATTTTATATTTTTAGATAATTATAAAGTTAACCTTCAACTGTCTCATCTCCTTTCCTTTCCTACATTTGTCATTTCTTCTATATGGAATCCAGCTCTTTCTCTATGATGTAATACAAAGATTTTGAGTATTTTTTACACAAATTATCCTTTAAAAAACTTTAAGACACTGGTTCAGCCTTCTTCTGAAGACTTTTGCCAAATAATAGAATTCATAAATTAATCTTTTTGGGTAATTGTTTAATTAGAAATTATGATATTATTTACTGACAATAAAAACAATCCATATTTTAAATTTCCCAAATATGGATTATTGTTATTGTCAGTAGAAAACCTGACATAATTTCTAATTCTCTAGTTCACTTTGTAGTCTAGAGTTCTTGATGTAAAAATTAATTTAAAATGCTATTTCCCTGTTGGTTACAAAAGCCTAGATAGTTTCCTAAAAATGAAAGACTATAGTTGGCTTATAGAAAACTTGCTAAGGAGTTATCCTATTAAAAGACAAATGTCTATGTTCAGAGAAATTATTTAAAGACTAGATTACTTTATCAAATTAATGATTAAATTGAATAGACATTAACAAAAACTTGAATCAACTCAGCTTTTTATTATTAAATTTAAACTCAAACTCCCAATTAAAATCTGTGCACGAGGTAAAAATATGATTAACTATAAATACTAAAGCAGCATAATTTAAAATTCTAATTTAGTTACTTCATGATATATGATAAAATGCTGCATTTAGAGAAATTATTTGTAAAATTACTAGGAGATAATTATGATGAACAGTGAACAATATATATATATATATATATACATATATATATATATATATATGTATGTATTTCTTAAAGTTGTAATATTTTTCTCTAGGGGTCATCAAGACAAAGGGTTTCTATTTTAAAATGGTCCCACTTTTCACTGTGGTATATTCTGTTCATTGCTTCTACATACTTTACATATGAATTAGGGCAAGTAGAACAAACTTCCTTAGGTTGGGTTCTGTCTTCTAAACTCAGATTTAAATCCTCCTTTTGACACACAATGATTATATGCACCTTAACAAGTCACTTTAGCTCTCATTGCTGTCCCCTCCACCCCTGGACTGAAAGTTCTTTAAATTTTCAGTTAAAGAAGAGATGCTGATCTGCATTATCAGAGGTGGTCCTTTTCTGGGAGCTTTCTACACCAAAAGAAATCACAGTACTAGTAGCAAAACAGAAAGAAAAAAAGAGGAAAAGGCAGTTGTTTACTGCCCCTTGACTCCTATTTGATTAAGAAAAGCTAAGAAAAAAATGGTGGAAAAACAGGTAAAAAAAACCCCACATTTTGTCTTATGTGGCTGTTTTCTACTAGTCTCAGTGGAACATTTCTTATGTGTGGGCCAAATGGGATAGGAGGGAACATGATGTGAATAAATAATTTTCCAGCCTGTTTTTCATTAATCTTTCAAAAAACGGCTTGAAACAAATTCTCCCCAACACAAATGCCATTTATCCATTTCTCCTTGTATTGTGACAAATTCCCACAAGATATTCCCCCCCCCAAAAAAGAGAAAAAGTGTAAATATATGTAGGATAAGTATACGGTCTAAATATAGGCACAGCTCGTACAGGACATGGATAGATGTAATCTGAGGTATGGTCTGCCTTTGATCAAAGAAGGAAAATTTTGTCTGCTTAGCCAGTAGACTGACTGGGAAAAGGGGGGGTCATGGCTCAGAGACAGCAAGTATGGTTTATCTCTCCTCCAGTCTCCGAGTAAAGTATTGAGCTTGAATTTTATCGTCTGCCACTCTTCAAATGTTTCTAGCCTGGGGGCACAATGTTTAGGGGTACAGAAAGAATGCTGTTTCTCTAATTGTTCTTAAGGGAGAGGAAAGCTCTGAGTTTATAATCTACAACTTAGTCCCTTCCCACCAAAGGCTAGTCACACAAAAGATGACCACAAATGGCATGAGCAAGCCAGTTTATCCAAGCAAAATAGCAAGAAGAAATTGTAGATCTGCAGATTGAAATATGCCAAAGAAAATAAAGAGTAAATGAACTCTTCAGCTGGGAGAGAGAGAGATAACATCTCAGCTGGCCCCAGGAGGGAGAAATGATCTTACCCAGGGGAGGTCCATTCCCTGTAATGTCTAGAATTGCAAGAATGTGATGAAGCTATCTCACATACATGGAAGCAACTCTGGGTTCCAGCCTGCAATTCAAAAGTCTCTTTCTTGACTTACTCCAAGGAGATCCATTTCTCAGGTAATTCTCTCACAGTATCCTTCCAACCAAATAAAGTTATCTTATGGCATATACACAACATTGCACTCACATTCTCTCAGAAAATCAGAGTGACATTTTCCTCCATGTACACAGAACAGAGCATAGTGCTTTCCTTCGGGGCACCACTTGAGATTGTTTAATGTGATTTCATATTCTCTAACCCGATATAGATGGTGTTTAAATTATCTCTGCAACAAAGAATCATGAAACACTAGAGTTGGAAAGTGCTTTAGACATCCATTAATCCCATCCAATAGTCACTTTATAAACTTGTAAGGCAAGGTCCATACAGCCTAAATGTCACCACATCAAAGCTAATACAAATGCCTTCCATTAGTTCATTCTAGATAAAAAGGAACCAGTATCACTACAAAATATGATATTTCTATTTCAAAACACCTCGACAATTTTCTAGGTCATTTTTTAAAAGGTCAACTAGTATTGGAAGGTATTGTTGGTAAGGAACTGAATTCAAAAAGTAACAGAATGCAAGCCTTAATAGGCACTAGTTTGGATAGGAAAGTGTTAATATAGAGCTCTGTTGTCACCTTTTATTCCCTCTCTCTACTTTTTCACAGATGGTCACACAGACGGGGATTCCCATTATTTCCTAACACAATATCTTGATGTTAAAGGGTTATAACTCCTGCTAAGAAAACAGTAAAAGATGAACTTCAAGAAATTATTTTAAGTGAATAAAATTCATTCTAAATGTACTTCAAGCTGCATACACTAATGATAAATCAAGAATTAATGACATCTCCCATGCTATGTGATGATCTATTATGAGTCAAGTTAAAACATCCAATAATGTGAAATATGTATACATATAAAACATGTATGTATGTATGTAGGTATGTATATATTAGTTATATTATGAATCACTATTAAGTCTTTTTGAATAAAATCTATTAAAAATCAAATTGATTATAAGGAGGTTGGGGAAAAGAAAACAAATAACATCAATATTTTATAATGAAACTTTTTTTTAAAGTGTGAAAGAAATTCATTTGCCACCAAAATATACAAAATATATATGTTAGTTTCAAATGGACTGGGCTTCTGCTCTATAACTTGAGAATTAATTACAGAATAGTTTCCAATTTTCATCATGTGACCATATTGAGAATCCACACTATTTTGAAAGTTCTCTGAGGCCAGATAGATATGTTGACAGTTTATCTTTCTTAGGTAAGGGGAGAAAATTCCCTGTGCAGGTGATATAGTGATAGCAATTCAGATTCAGCCAACAATAGAGTTAATAAATTGTTAGTTTCTATATTGAATTCCTCTTAAAGGCAAACAAGGAAATAAGGTACCAAAAGGATTAACTGGATTGTTCAATATATGTTTCTTGTATATTAAAAAAATTATATTTCAAGTGAATCAATTAAACTAAAAATGGCTATGTTAAGATTAGCTATAAAAGCCTGTACCTAATGATTCATCATAATGTATAATTTCACTATGAGCTAGGAAAACAAAAATAGCTCAAGAAACTGATTTCTTCTGAATTTTGAGCACTCGAATGATTTAGTTTTAGGCATTTTTTCAACTTCTTTAGTAACTAAATATAATATAATTTCTTTAGTGACACTCTTATAATAAATATATATGCAGATAACTGATTTCATTCTTCTTATCCCCCCTATATTACCTAGTAAAGTGCCTTGTAGATAATAAATCCTTAATAAATAATTTCTTGAATGAATGTTATTTGATCCCCTAGAATATGAGAATGCTTTCTATTTATTATTTTTAGGTAAATGAGGAGCTCAACAATAGAGATATGTTTTACATTCCTGTAAAGTAGAAGCGTTCAATTCAAAGATTTTCGCATAGTCATATAGGTACCAGGACTCTTTTCATATACCATTGCTACTGTATATTCCCCTGATATACCCTAGTATTAACTCAAATAAGTGTATTCTTTTGTATTACACCTTCTCTGTTTCAATAGGAAGCTTGTATTATTTTGTTTTTAATAAATTCTCATATTTAAGAGTTATGTAATTTTAACTAAATTTCAAAGGTGGAAGTTTGTGTAGAATGAGCATTTGTATCTATGCTATGAATTTTGCACAATAATCTTAACTTTACCTCTCCACGACACAGTATAAAGACAAACTATAAGTGCTGGCTGTAGAAGTTTCAATCCTAAAAGAGGTAAAGTTGAGATATGGTTCGGGTTTATACACTATGCCAAAAGCGTAGGAACTGTAGTCCATCAAACTCTTTCATTAAAGTTGTTCCCATTACTGAATTCTATTCTAAGTAAGTAATCTGTTATTTGTGAAGATACGCCAATCAAAATTTCTCTTGAATTTCATATCACAAGTAGTTACATAAGGGGCAGCTAGGTGACACAATAAGTAGAGCACCAGCCCTGGAATCAGGAGGACTTGAGTTCAAATGTGGCCTCAGTCACTTGACACACTTACTAGCTGTGTGACCTTGGGCAAGTCACTTAACACCAATTGCCCTGCCTCCCTGCCCCCCCACCAAAAAAAAACCAAGAAAAAAACCAAGTAGTTACATAAGTAGAATCATGTTATATAAATAACACTAGAATAGTATCAAGAGATTTGGATTTTAATCATTTCATTTAGTTGTGTGATCTTGGATAAATCATTTGTCCTCTTTGAACATGTGTTATTCCTTCTATTAAACAGAGACAATAACATTTTATCTACTCAGAATGTAAGAACCAGGAGTCTACAATGCTGGTACTTGCTTTTCACTTTCAAGTTGCTATGTATTTTAATAGGAGAAACAATGATTATAATTATTTACTGAAATATCTTTGAAAAGAAATGCTCAATTGAAAGCACAAGCTAAGTATCTGTATGACCACAGTGGAAATGAAATGGGGTATAAAATGTAATTAATTTGATTTCCACATCTCATCTTTATTGTTCAGTGTCAGGTACATGGGAAGAATATAAAATCCAGGGTTACTTTTCCCTGGCCTTGGATCTAACTAAATTTTATTTACACTCATTAGATCTTCCCATAGGAGCCTGCCTATACTAAATGGTATGGGAATAGCTAATTTAACAGAACGACATATTTATCAAAAGTTAAGTGCATAGGCTCAAGGATGATTAAAGGATTTGCTTAGAATGACCAATATGATTCTTAAACACTGAAAAAATGCTTATATCTTTAATGCTCCCTGCAATAATTTATATATAAGAATGCTGAACAAAAAGAGAATTTGAAGCCTAAAAACTTGGGTTCAATTAGCACGTGGTGGGAAGAATGAAATGACAAACTTCTGCACTACCACATAACAAATTAATCGATATCAATAACCAAAATGACAATAACAGCGGAACCAATGGGAAGTTGAGATGTGCTTCCATTTGAAAGACCCTATCATGTGAACTGATCCTGGGTAGGTCATTACCAAGAATGACTAATAGCAAATATGTGAGTGTGTGTGTGTGGGGGGGGGGGGGAGGGTACACACACAATCACACACGCCTTTAAAGACAAATGGCCACTGAGAAGCTGAAAACATGATTGAAAAAGTCTAGTTTAGGTATTTGTTAAGGATCAGAAAGAGAAAGAATGAGATTACTAAATGGTATTTGGTAAATGATCACAGCATATCCCAGTATGAACGTGCAAAGGGTTTTTAGATGAAATGTCATTTGCAGTCACTATCAAATTAAATTGTCCTCTGTTTTTAGGTTTTCTAAAAATTAACAAAAATAATTTCTAGGAATGATTCGTGGGGGAAAATACCCAAGTGTTTAAATCTGAGTGATTTATTAAGATTCCTATGAACATATCAATAGCCTGCAGGTAAGAATCTCCCTTAATCTAGGACTTTGTAACAAAATACATATAACTAAAAAACAAAACATAAATTCATTCAACCGACTTTCTTACCTTTGTGACACTAAATAACTGTTTTCATGGATTTTTTTACTAAATTGACTTGATTTTTACTGAATTGAGTGAGCCTCTGGTGCTATACTGGAATAGGCTGGGCTATCTGGGCCTTAGGGAATGACAATAAATGGAAATGTATTTTTAAATCATCTTCATGTAAAATGAAAAGTGGATCAGAGATTCACTAGAACCCCTGGCAAAGAATTATTTTCAAGGGGTAAGAGTTAAAATACCTTCTAGAATTTGTTCTAAGTGAAAGGCATACATGTAGTGAGGAAAAATTAGGCCGATGGACCAAGAGCCTACCAGTGCATATATGGTGCAAATAAAAGCAAGAAAACAACCAGATGTCTGTCCATATTAGTCACTATGGTAACCTTTGTGAACTCTTTCAAATTCTTAAATCACTGTTTAGTATATTGAGACAGAAAATTTTGGAGGCAGAATCAAGATGGCAGAGTAAAGGCAGGGTCTCATATGAGCTCTCCCCTCCAAATATCTTTAAATAATGACTCTAAAAAATTCTAGAGCAGCAGAACTCACAAAGAGACAGAGTAAAATAATTTTCCAGCCCAAGACAACTTATAAGGTTGGCAGGAAAGGTCTGTCACATCAGGGTGAGAGAGGAGTGCAGTCTAGCACACACCAGTTTAGACTCAGCTCCAGCAAACCAGGAGCAGGCCTTGGGGTGACTTAATCAGAAGCAGCAGTGGTGTTTTCCAGGTGCCTCAGACCAAAGATGCCAAAGACAACTTAGAAGGTCAGCAGGAAAAATCTGTTGTACCAGGGTGAGAGTGGAGCATGTTCCAGTGTGGACTGTGCCAGCACCGGCCCAGCCCCAGCAAACCAGGAACAGATATTGGGAGCCATTGAATCAGTAGTGGCAGCAGCTACTTTGGGAACTCTCAGACCACAGACAGTAAGAGGGTCAAACAACTGATCAGAAGGAGATTAGAGGGGTCTCTTTGCTAGCATTAGGGGAAGACTCTATTGTTTGTCCACACTCAAATCTGGGTTGCAGTCCTGTGTGACAGTCCCATGGCAAGAAGGAGCACTAGCCCACCAGAGCTCATGGCTATAGGAGAGCAGGAACCTTTCTCCCAGTTCCAGGGAATAAAAAAGTGCCTGTCATCACTCACAGACCAGAGAACAGGCTAGTAGAGTAGTAAACACCTCTCCTTAGATTATACCACCTTGGAAGAACTGAAAACCTACAGGTCCCTGGAAATATCTCTGAAAATAGCTGCACAAAATGCCTGAAGCTTGGAACAATGTGCCCTCCACCATGGAAGCAGAGACCTACTTTAACAAAGAGTTAATAGACAAGTAATAGACCAGGAAAATAAGCAAACAACAGGAAAAAGAAATTCTGACCATAGAAAGTTACTATGAAGTTACAAGGAAAATCAAAACACACACTCAGAGGAAGGTAACAAACTCAAAGCCTCTAAGAAAATTCTCAGACCATTGAAGGGCTCAAAAATAATTTTGAAAATCAAGTAAGAGAAGTAGAGGTAAAGTTGGGAAGATAAATGAGAATGATGCAAGAAAATCATGAAAATTGAGTCAACAGCTTGGTAAAGGACACACACACACACACACACACACACACACACACACACACACACAACTGAAGAAAATAAGACCTTGAAAAATAGACTAGGCTAAATGGAAAAAGAGGCACAAAAGCTCAGTGGAGAAAATAATTCCTTAAACATAAGAATTGAGCAAATAGAAACCAATGACTTTATGAGAAATCAAGAAACAATAAAACAAAACCAAAAGAAGGAGAAATAAAAGTCAATGTGAAATATCTCACTGTAAAAAAACAACTGACCAGGAAAATAGTTACAGGAAAGAGAATTTAAAAATTATTGGACTACCTGAAAGTCATGATTGGCTAATAGGACAGAAAGAGAAAATAACAAATGGTGGAGGGGATGTCGGAAAAATGAGACATTAATGCATTATCGGTAGAGTTGTGAACTGATTCAACTGTTCCAGTGAGCAATTTGGAACTATCTCCAAAGCTATAAAACCATGCATACCCTTTGACCTAGCAACACTGCAACAAGATCTTATACCACAACTAGTTAAATACCACAAGAGATCTTAAAAAAGGAAAAGGACCTACATGTACAAAATTATTTATAATAGCTCTTTTCTGGTAGCAAAGAATTGGAAATTGAGGATATGCCCATCAATTGGGGAATGGTTGAACAAGTTGTGATATGTGATTGTGATGGAATACTATTGTGGATAAGAAATGGTGAGCAGGATGCTATCAGAAAAGTCTAGAAAGACTTACATGAGCTGATGCAAAGTGAAATGTACTGTATATAAAGTAACAGCAGTATTTTAAGATAATCAGCTGTGAATGACTTAGCTATTCTTAGCAATACAATGATCCAAGACAACTCTGAAGGACTTATGATGAAAAATACTATCCATGCCCAGAGAAAGAACTGATGGTGTCTGAATAAAGATTGAAGCATACTTTTTTTAAACTTTCTTTATTTTTCTTGAGCTTTTTTGGGGGGATGTAACAACAATGCTACTAGCAGCTGCTGGGGAAATATAAGACCAACAACAAGACTAACAAAACCAGCACAGAGGAGGGCTGATAGCACAGGTTCTTTGATCTGTTTTTCTAAGGAGAGAAACTTTAAGTGGTTTACCATCTCACTTTAATTAAACATACATATATCATTTACTTAGTTCAGGGGGGAAAGTCAGCACCCTGAACTTCAGAGAGAATACAAACAGAAATTACAAGCAGAAATTATAAACAGAGAAAATAACACAAATCAACAGACTGGCTCCTGTCTGACCATAGCAATTCACATATAGTCACCAGAGAGAGAGAGATAATAACATCTGGGTTTTCAAAGCCAGGGGCTCCTTAATGGCTCCCCAGAGTCTCCACATGAACACTCTTCCAATGAGTGAGCCCCAAAGAAAAATACTAACCTCAGATTATATATATATATATATATACATATACATATATACATTTCTTCAGGTTCAGCCCACAGAGGGTGTATTAACCATGTCCCTAAAACTCATGTGACTTAGGCTTTCTTGTGACTTAAGCAGGTCACCAAAGACTTGATTCAATCAAAGATTCTTGATTCAAACAAAGGCAAGGCTCAATCAAAGGCACTTGATTACCTTAGTGCTGGGAAGGCCTCCAAAAGAAAAAAAAACAGCAAAAAGTCCCACTTTGCTAGCCGTTACAGGAGGGTCTATTTTTATCTTTCACAAAATGACTATTATGGAAATGTTTAGCATGACTACACATGTATGATCTATGTCGAAGTGCTTGCCTTCTCAATAGGGGTGGTGGGGAGGGAGGAAAGAGACAATTTGGAACTCAAAGTTTTAAAAATGACTTAAAATAATTTTTACATGTAACTGGGGGAAAATAAAATACTAAAAAAAGAGAAAATTTTCCAGATAGGTAGTTGAAAGAATATAGGTTATGATTTGTGTGTGGTTTTATAGAATGAAGAAAATAAATAGCACTCAGATAGCAACACAATAACTACAATAATGAAGAAAGGAGAACATAGAAAACAATAAACCCAATCACTGCAATAATTCATGCAAGCATGTATATATGTGAAAGCAGCTTGGCAGAATGGTTAGAGGCCTGGCCTCAGAGTCAGGAAAGTCTGGGTTCAAGCCTCATTTCTGACACATCCTGGTTCTGTGTATATAATAAACAATGTAATGTCTCAGTGTTCCAGGCAATACTATATCACTCAATTTGGGGAGAAGTTGCTGACTGCACTGGCATAGCAATTCCTTCACCAAGACCTCCCTATACAGATGAAATGAGAGAACTGGAAAGGAAGGAAGAAGGGAAGGAAAGAAGGAAAGAAGAAAGGAAGGAAGGAAGGAAGGAAGGAAGGAAGGAAGGAAGGAAGGAAGGAAGGAAGGAAGGAAGGAAGCAAATTTACTGCAATAAGAATAGATTCAATGCTAAGGGGAAATAACTGACAATAAAAATAATAATGAAACTTTAAAAATTCTGCAGCTGATAGTAAAGACCATATCTTTTCATCACTGAGAGAATCTGGATCTGTGGTATAGGAAAGCGCTTTGAGCTCTTTAGCAGAAATTATGTTAGTCATCAACTAGCATTTATTAAGTGACTACTATATGCCAAGCATGGTATCAAACACTAGAAACTAATAGTAAGCTACTGGAGAACAAGATTGATTTTAACCCTCCTTTGTATTCCCAGGGCTTTGTATAGTGACCAGCACATAGCAGGTGCTTAATAAATGTTTATTAATGGGTTGACTGACTAAAGATATAAAGTAATCCAAAAAACTTCTTGTTCTCAGTCTAATAGGGGAGAAAACATGTACAAACAAAATAATATACAGGTAAATAATAAAACAGTCACAAAGCATCACATCTGTGGGTACAATTTTTTAAAGTGCATAATAATTCTTGAAATTTATTTTCTGTGCGAGATATGAATTATCTTTTTTTTCTTTCCCAATTTTTGACTTACTTGATTTGAGGAGCAAATCTATGATTTTCAAGAGTTTCAGGAGTTCTAACAATGCTCCTAGCAAGGAACTCTCTCTACCAAGTTATATCATCACCTCTTCTCAAACTTAGAGTCTTTGACAGTGGACTAGGGGCACTGAGAGGTCAAATGAAGCCATTATATAGCGCAGTCATTATATAGCAAAGACAGAACTAGAATCCAGGTCTTCCCAAACCAAAGGCCAGCCTCTACCATAACACTCTCATTTTTTTTCTTTTATTTTCCCCAAAAGGAACCATCCTGCACATCCCTCTATTTTGCTTAGGAAACTAAGGATTGGAGAGGTCACATAGCTTATTAGTTGTCCATCTGACAAGTAATGAAGAAAGGTTTAGGGACTGGATACAGGGTAGCAAAGAGGGAGGAAATTCTTTAGACCTATGAAAGTCAGCATCTTCTGTGCAACATATAAACTTAGTGAGTTGTTGTGGGTGAGGACTGTAAGATGAAGTGGATTGCTTATTGTTATGCAGCAAGTATGTATTTGAATCAAGACTTGAATCAGGGTCTTTTCAAGTCTGAGGCCAGCTGTCTGTCTACTTTACCATGCTTTTTCAACATGACTTAAATTATATAAATTGGAATATGTCAAATATCTTATTTCCTTGTCAGAATGATTTATGTGATTCCATATAAAGCAACAATTAATAAGAGATACTATGTGGCAATAAATATATTTTAGACAATAAAAAGATGACAATTTTAAAATTAAAATATTTACATATTTCACTTTACACAGCCAGAATTGAATTCATTTTTAAACTATTAGAAATACATAGGTGTGGAGATAAATACCCCTGTCTTATAGAAAGTTAATAAAAAGGATTATAAGCTTGAGATATTAAAATATACTTTAAATTTTCCATGTGGGGAAAAATGTAAATTTCATATTGTTGCTAGAAAGGACAAAACCCATCTAAACTCTGGAAATACTTCATTTTGTGCTTTATTTTAGTATGCAAGGTCAGCTGGTTTTTCATGATCATCATTTTTATATCACTTTCTTGCTTAAAAAGACAACGTTGTACATATTAACCATTTATTTAAGACTGACTGACCTACTGCATACATAAATAGATATTTGTACCAAGGCTTGTTAATGTCTGCTGTTGAGTTTGCATGTCTTTAATCATGGTGGTTTTATTATATTAATTAAGAAATATGCTATGCTCTATGCAAATGCACTAAACAGAGAAACCTCATCCTCACCATTAAAAACAAAACTCTTTGAATTTCTAAATTGAATTTTCATTATTCTGAGTTGTCAGTCTAGATTTGGGTATTTTTTAAGGTGTCACAGAAAGAGAACAAAAAAAGTACTTAAGTGTCTAATTAGCAATCTAGTTGCTTACCCTGTCAGTCAGTAAATCTAGTTCACCAGGCATAAATCAGTAAGAACATTACTTCAGTATGTACCTTGTAATCAACACTACACATTTTGGCTGCAGTCCATAAAACTCCATGCTAAAGGGCCAACATTATCTTATTCCAGTAACTTATTAGCTGAAAAGTACAACCATTTTGACTTGGTGAGTGATTTAACAACAACCCAGCAAAAGAAGTTTTGTCTATTTTTATTCAAGTGCCTCCCCTTTCATGATAAATTTGTTTTGTAATTTTCATGATGAATAGGGTAGTAACATTCACAGGGCCTTTTTTTAAATTTTCAGTCTTTGCGTCTGCTCCACATTGATTTTGAAACAAACTACAATTCAGCATGGAGACAGATCTTTGTCCTCCTGTATGTTTTTCGTGAATTTGATCAATTTTCCCCTTTTAATCTATGGTTTGCGGCTATGATGAGGTATGCAAAGAATTCAAAGCAAGAATTTTCATTAATATACTATCTCATGAATGCTTTATTGTGACTCACTTAGCGTAGCATGTATCCCTGTTCTATGTTTAGAAAATACTTTTAAATAAATGGGTACTTTTACAAAATAGTTATCTACTAGAGCAAAATAATTCCTCAGTCACATAACATTAATATATATTTTGAACAACAAATCAGGAAATGAGGGGAAAATAATTACCAAAGGATAGCTACATTATCTTTGGAGTTCTGTCCAACATTATCCTAAGACATTCTCATGTTGAAGATTAAAATATTTTTCCTTCAACACTACTTCCTATATCCCAGCTACTGCTCAAAGACTCTTTAATAGCTTCTTATTCACTACTGACTGTCTTTCAAGAATTTTTTTTAAAAGTTGCTTACCTTAAATAGATATACATAGAACAGGGAGAAGTAATAATCATCTGTGGTCATTTACAGATGAGTAAACTGAGGCCCCGAGATCTTAAGTAACTTACCCAGTAACAATTCTAGTATCTGAGGAAGGATTAAAACTCAGTACTTCCTGTCTTCATGTTCAATTGGTCTCAGAAAGACAAAACAAAAATGAAATTCAATCTCTGACATTGAGTGGCTCTGTAACCATGGGTACAACCTATTTAAATCTTGATCTCTTAATATAGAAAAAATAGGATAATAGTTCCTGAATAGCCTATGGAACAGGGTTTCTTTGAGATTTCAATTACATAAAGTATGTAAAACACTCAGAAATTTAAAAATGTCACATAATTCGTAGTTAGTATAATGTTTATCTGAATATGCTTTAGGATTCCTAAGCAGGCATAGATTCATAAAATCAGAGATTTAACCAGGAAGAAACCTTAGCAATCATGTAGTCCTGTTCACTCCTTTACTCGATTACTATACCAGATACCTGGGATACAAAAACAAAAATGAAACATTTCTATTTCTTAAGGGAAATTACATTCTACTAGAGTAAATGACTTGAGGATATAATAAATAGTAAATGGTCATGATAGGAATGCACTCTCTCCTCATCTCTTTGCTGAAATTCTTCTCTTCCTTCAAGGCTAGCTTAGCTAGAATATCCTCTCTGAGCAAATCCCTGATTCTCTCTAGTTGAAGGGATTTTCTCTCTGATTTTTTTCCCCTTAATATGCTGTCTAATTATCTCTTATTGCCAAATCTTTTTGCCTGTATCATGCAATTCAATGAGCATTTATGAAGTGCCTCCTAATATTGACTATTATCCCATATTATCATATTAAAGAAACAAGGTACTTAGGAGGAAATGTGAAATAATTGATCTAAGGGCTACTTGATGACCACTGTGGATCATCTATTCCATTATCAATAATACCAGTCTATTATTGAGTACTGATTGTCTGGAAGGTGTTTACCTTACAGATGGTGCTCGGTCAATGTCGACCAACTGACGAAATCCTGGGTAATACTCTGACTTACATTATCTTTTGATAAAATGTAAGTTTCTTGAGGCCAAGAGCTGTTTCACTTTTGCCTTTTAAACCCAAGTGCCTGATATTAAGCAGATGCTTAACAATTCTTACTGATTGATTGTCCTAGTCCCTTTACAACATACTAAATGCACAGTTTTTAAACATGTATGGCAAAGTCTATACAACAAAAATGCAAGTCCTCTTTAGCTAGCAATCCTGGTGATTCTCCAAGACCAAATCCAAGTACTACATAGGTTGTTTGTTCAGAGTGTGAAGAAAAAAATAATGGTTCAAGGATGCTGGGATAATTCAGTCACATTGCATAGATGTTTATGTTTCAATACAGATAAATACAGAAAACTCCACTGAAACCCTATTCTTATGCTTCATTGAGGAATGAAATTGAGTCTGTGTCCTTCAAGATTATGGCAACCAAATACAGGCCCTGGCAGGTTCTACTGAGACATAAACACATTGAATGTGGCCTTTAAATGGCTGCTTGTGGTGCTTTTGTCCAGGAAACAGTGGGATTAGTTTGTAAGACAATTATTGCCAAAGATTTGTAACTAGATATAGATTTTTCCCTCTTTGCCCATAGCAATACATGAAACTATTTACTAAAATATTACAGAGGTAGTTTGATCTGCACTGCGGAAAAATTAGTTTACATAGAAATTAGTTTAAATTAGTTTAAACAGATACAAGGATATAATTAAGCTGAAAAAATTGTAGGATAAATTGAGAAATGATCTGTCAAGAAGTTAGGGAGGTCAGTTCATTTGAGGTCACTGTTCATACTCTCACTAATTATGTGAAATCTTTGTAAGAATTTGACATAAATTTTCATTGATAAATTAATAATCATAAAAGGGTCTTGGAACATGGAAGATCATAAGAAGGAGACAGAGTCTTTCCTTATCAGTAAATGACACCTTGTCTGAAGGATATTTCTGCCTTCATGCACCCTTTATTCTAGACCATCTGTTCATGACTGGATAATGAATCAGTGTGTTCAATATTAGAGTCATTCCAAATGTGTAGGTAACTTGCTTTCAGTTAATTTTGAATTTATCTGCTATTCATTTTATGGTTATACTGTATTTTGGTAATTATGTACTAGAACCTAGAGGGATTTTGTCAATGGTAACATTAAAAATTAATAAGTGAATGAATTGGTATAATGATTTTTATTTAAAAGAGGTTACCCTAAGCCTTCAATAAAATCCATTAAGACAATTTTTTTTCAAATCAGTAGGAGAACTGGAATAATATATGATCCTATGTTTTAAAATGTTATTAAAATAAAATTTCCTGAATCATCATTTGGCTTAAATAAGACAAATTAAATATAAATTTTACTAATTCATGAAGACTTGGCAATTTTAATAATGACAGTGGCAAAAAGACTTGCATGTCAAGTATTGAATACTCATGAGATTTTTTTTGTATTTGTTGTCTCCTATCTCCTTTGAAGCTTATAAATAAAACTGCCAAAATACATTGTGTTCAGATTTGTTTCCTACCACAGCAGGCTTGTTATATCATGTTTCATAAAGGCAGTTGTTAGAGAGGAGTGTGATTTTTACCTGTTATGAAACACTATGGGCAACAAAAACTTATCAAAAAATAGAAAATTATGCTTATGCATCATAGTAATTTTTCTTGTTGTCAATTATTTGGTGAACACAGTCAATTAACTAGCATTTATCAAGCACCAACTATGTGCTAGATACTGTTACATCATGAGGATACTATTATCAGTGCATGTTCTCATTAAACTCAATATCACATTAATTCTTGTTGCAAAAGCACAGTTTCAAAAACAATCATAGTTCTGGATTTATTTTTATGAACAATGAAACATATTATACATATATTATTTATATATATTCTTTCAAAATTCTTTAAATCATATCAATTTCAGTGACAGTGTTACATTCATTATGGTGAAAATGAAACTTAATATTTAGTGTGAAGATTAAAATTTTGGAAGTGTTTTTTATTAACCTAAATAATACTCTAACTGGAGTATTAGGGTTATTAGAATACAATTTTCTTAAAATGCTACATTTTACCAAGGGTGCTAGAATCTTCCAGTGTGCTAAGTATTCTTTGGGTATAATACATGTACATGCTATCTTTGCCTGATAAATTTGGGACCTCATCAAGAGCATAGAACGTCTCACTGTTTTTGTTTTTTTAATGCCTTCCTAATTCCTAGAGTAGTAAATGAAACATAGTAGATAATTAATAAGGGGTTGATTGAGTAAATATAAATTAAGAACCTAGGCTAAATAATTCCTTCAGAATCTTAGGAACATATGGAGAAATTATAGTCTGCTATAGTATACGAAACATTTTAGCATAACTTACTCTTTATGATTTGTAGTCCCATGACTCAGTAGGGTTCTAGGAAAGGAGAGCTTATTCTTGTTTACTTTATCTCCCTCACTGAGCAATAGAGCTTCCAAATGATATTAGATACTCTGAAGTGTGATAGAAAGTTGAAGTAGTATGACAGTCTTTGGCCTAGGGATAACATCATTTAACATACAAGGGATTATCAGATAATGATAAACATCTTGTTGAAAGACATGATGGATTTGTCATCAAAGGAGTTTGAATTACCTTTGCCCAAACCTTTTTAATTATAATTCATCCAGTATCTAGCTTATAAATTCATGATTGCAAATATACATATATGTAAATATATATATTATATAAATATGTGTATATATATATATATATATATATTCCCACATGCACGCACATGTACACATGTACTTGTAGCTAAGTCTGGTCCACACAGCAACTAGTCCTGGCAATGAGACAATAGTAATAAATATTCAAATTATATTTGTTTTAATTGGGTCTGAATAAATATTTCTTCTACACAAAAGTTCATGTACCTGAAACCAAAAGGTTGCATTAGCCACACATGGCTAAATTGCTATAACAATAAGATATGTGTGTATGTATGTATACATGTGTGTACACATATGCATACACATATGCAAATACTTAGTAAGACATGAATTGAATCAACACCCCATTCTTCTAAGTAGTAAACAGTAAATGCTTGCATTTATCTATTTATATGACCAGAAAATCGTTTGATTCCACAGCAAGAAATTAATTCATTTAATCCAATTAAAAGTTCATTAAATATATAGGATCAAAATAGTCCAACTGTTTATATGAGATTGATAAACTAGTAATCAACGCTTTTTATTTTTAATGAGTTGCAGTGATACTGTCTACTCCAGAGTCACAGCTGGCTAGCTGTTTTTGAGAGTACAGGAAAAATCTCTCTCTCTCATTCCCTTGTCCTATATCACTTGTATACATAACATCTATAACTACAATACTAAGCACTTAATAAGAACTCTAGTTTTAAATACTACTCAAATGAAATAGAAAATGCAGGTGTTATTTTTCAGGGAATGTTTCCTAAAAATAAGGCACCAACGACTAATTAAATCCACAAACAGGTGAGCAAAACTTTGGGACATTAAGTGATCAACGAATTGCACCCACAAAAAAAACTTAAAATGTGAAACTAGTTGGGTGCTAAAAGGATAATTTTGAACACCCTGTCTTACATTATAAAATAACGAATTCAGGGGAGAGCAACCATGCAAAGTTATGATCTCCAACCTTTCTAGATTTTATATTCCTTTGTATGCATTTGAATTTGATTTTAAATCTACTTTAATTTATTCCATTCTCTTTCCCATTTCTTTTAATTTCCCATCTCTTTCAGTATTGGGTTGCTTTCACTTTTTGTCATATTATTTTTGATGTTGTTATTGTTTTCTGAGTAAGTTTTTTTTTCTCCCACCTTTCTCCCAATCTCAAAGCAGGCACCTTCCAGAGCTGTTGCCAGTCATGTTCTGTAGCCACCAAAAATCAGTTACATTTATATTTTCTAACTCCAGGTGAATGTAATACTGTACATAAAGAGACTAATTAGTGGATTAGATACTTGTAAGCTGAAGGGCCACAGAATAATAATTAGACAGAATTGCATTAATCAAAATAATCTTCATAATACTTTTTAGTAAAATAACTTTAAACTTTAACTTAAGTAACTTACATTTTATCAACAAATTGATATCTTTAAAGATGTTTTCCATTTAAGTTTTACTTATATTAACCTGAATTTCAGGAGGTACATGTGGCTTGATATCAAGTTATATAAATATATTTCACTGATTTACAAATCATAGTACTAAAGATGTGTTCATTTCTAACTGTATTTGGAGGTCTACATATGAAAACCAAAGTCATAAATGGATTCTAATATTTTGTTTAATGTTTCTCCTTTTTATACTCTACTAGTAACCCTGATAAAATGTATTTTAATAACTTTTTTCCTATTGATCAAAGCAGACACTATTGCCAAATGAATAATTCAGAAACACTTATCCTGAAAAAAAGGTTTTTTTTTGTTTTTTGTTGTTATAGATTTACAATTAAGACTGATATGAATTCAGCAACAGCAGTTTTGAGACTATGGCAGGTTTGGTGTTGCCTGCAGCATATTTTTCAGAGATATATCACAGCTCTATAAAAGTAAAAAAATACATTAGAAAAGAAAAGGGATAAAACAACAATTTGGTGACACACATAATAGGAACAACTTTGATAGATATTTGCATAACCTCTCCTTCTTTCCTAATGTTTCAATTATTTCTTTGGAAATCAGTAGTCATTCTAAGGGCTGAATCCATTTTTCAGGGGTATTAGAGTACAATTTTCCTAAAATGCTACATTTTACCAAGGGGTAAAAATTGAGAGAGAGAAAGATTTTGGGCCCACACCAAAAAATCAGTCCCTCTATTTTCAAGGTAGATTCATCCTGGGATTCTTCCATTCTGCTAGCTCGGCTCATACAGTACTTGCACAGTATTCTGCTGCACCTTCTTTTAATAGGACGCTGCCTCATATTGTTTTTGAAATTATTCTCCAGTCATGGGTATACAGTACACATGTTTACTACTTTTAAATATTTCAACAGCAACAGTAGATGAAGATAAACTAAATATAGATAACTAGATAGATGGATAAATGGATGGATAGATAAATAGATGAAAGAGAGAGACAGAGACAGAC
The DNA here is from genome assembly GCF_011100635.1 of Trichosurus vulpecula. Taxonomy (NCBI): domain Eukaryota; kingdom Metazoa; phylum Chordata; class Mammalia; order Diprotodontia; family Phalangeridae; genus Trichosurus; species Trichosurus vulpecula. The sequence goes on along the minus strand of NC_050574.1, from coordinate 282,336,574 downwards.
ATAGAGAAAGAGAGGTAGACTGACAGATGTGGGAGAGTGGTAGATTGAGCAAAGTAAGGCAGAGGCATACAGTGGCAGAGAATATAACTGGTAGATACAATGATTTTTAAAGAATTACTAGACAATGTATATCAAGAGTTAATCAGATATCCTCCATGACTGTCTGAGAAAATGGAATACTAGAAAGAGCATTGCTTCTGGAGTCAGAGGACCTGGGTTCAAATCCTATCTCTCTATCCCGCCAGTTGGATGTTGGTCAAGTCACGCCATACCCTCGTTTCAGTTTTCTCATCTATAACTTAAAGAAGTTTTCAGTATATGAGCTCTGATGTCTGTTCTGCCTCTATATCCTTAAATCCATGAGCACAGTAACACTACTTATGCTGGGACATGTTACAAAGAGCCCTTGATTAGGAATTAGGAAATCTGGTTTCAAATCTTAGCTAAACTATGTTGCCTTGGAGAAGCTACTTCTCTCTAGACCCATGTTTCATCTGTAAAATGTGAGGTTTAAGTTATTTGACCTCTAAGTTCCTTTTCAATTAGTATAAACCATGGAAACTTCATTTATCCAGAACATAGCCAGAAACCAAGAACCTAGCAGATAAAAGTGCTGAAGAAGTAAAAGAATTATCCTGAAGACAATAAAGCTTACTCATATTAGTCATCAGAAAACTTCTCAGGCATTGCATGAAGCCTATTTGCCCTTACTTTGCAAACAGTTATAATAAATTTGATGATCTGATTCCCCAGTAAACAAAAAAAAATAGAAGCAGCAAAACAGAAAAGAGAAAGATATATCCCTAGATCAACACAAGCTAGAAGTATCAAGAAGAGATAGCTGACAGCTTGGGTGCAAAATAGAAGAGGAAAAAACCCAACTACTATAAAATTTGGATACATTATTCAAAGACTTTCCAGTATAGGACCATTTATTTTAGGAGCAAACAGCCCCATACACTTCTACATACAAACAGTTCCTGTGTATTTAAAAAATAGCGTAATAATGAGGACAGGTGGATCAAACAGTAGATAGAGCTCTGGCCCTAAATCAGGAGGACCTGAGTTCAAATCTGACCTGAGACACCTACTAGTTGTGTGACCCTTGGCAAATCATGTAATCTTGTTTGCCTTAGTTCTTCATCTGTAAAATGAACTGGAGAAGGACATGGCAAACTAATCCAGTATCTTTCCAAGAAAACCACAAATGGGGTCTGAGAGAATTAGATATTACTGAAATAACACAACAGCAACAATATAATAACTGATGTTCACAATAATGATGTCATGCAAAGGTTAGATTATATTTAGTATTCTTGGTTAAAAACATTAGGAAAATACGTAATACATTTTACCACCACTTCCAGTTATGTGTTTGTATGTATTTATATATGTATATATGTGTGTGCATGTATTTATATGTGTGCATGTGTGTATATATACACACAAACATATATTTGTGTGTATATGTGTGTGCATGTATGTGTATATATATATATATATATATATATGTGTGTGTGTGTGTGTGTGTGTGTGTGTGTGGAGAGAGACAGACAGATATATATGCACTACAAATGAAAGAATATTTATTAGGCATCTACTAGGCACAAAACTGCAAGGTAGGCATTGGAAATATGAAAGATAATAGAACCTGTTTCTAAGGAGTTTAAGATATAGAAAGATCTAAGCTTTAGTCATCTGGCAAATCTAGCTATGAATTTATCTAGTAGCTCCAGATAATATTCTTAATCTCCTTTCCAGGTGCCCTTTCTTGTCTCTCTTGTTATTGGTGTCAGATTACATTGCAAACATATATAGGTCTCTATTTGGTCTGCACTGCCAGAGTAAAGTACATGAACCTAATGGAGCAGAGACTTGAATCTCATAGAAAAACGATTCTGTTGTACAGGTCACATATTTGTCCCAATATGGTTTCCCTGGAAAGTCCTTAGAAGTTGATTGCCCAGCAGGAATGCGGAATAAAAATGTCTATAATGTTAGCCCACTAAAAAACATTCAGTCCATTTTTTTTTCCTTTTTTTTTTAAACACAATCCTTTTAGTGACCAAGCAGGATTTATTGAATGGATAATTCCACTGACTGTGGAAGATTCAATTATTACAACAGCAAAAACTATCTTAAAGCAGGGTATTCAGGGTCAAGACAGGACCATTCTCTCAAGTACAGAGAAACTACACAATTCCCTAATTTTGTTCTTCTGAGCACTGGGGATAAGAAACACCTGGCAGAATAATTAAGGAATGAGATCACCAGCAGGTGCCAAGATACAATTTAGACAATGTTAGAGTAAAGTTGTTTGATTAATTCCTGCAGGGCTTTCTTGTCCAGCACATCAGCAGCATGCAACACTAGGAAAAGTAAATCCCTCAGCTAGTTTATGCCTTAAATTTGATTCAATGCCATGCAATGATATAAAGATTGTAATTTATTACTAGATCTTTCTTGTACAACCCAATTGCAATAAATAGAATAAACTCTCTGTTTTAATAAATGCTAAGACTACTTAGTTAAGACAAACTGATAAGTAAATATCTATAATCATTAGAGATACAAGTTTTAAATACAATCAAAAATTCAATTTACATTTTAATAACACTCTTGATATTATTTTAAATCAGAAAATTCTGAGAAAATGTACATATTATATACTTATATGTGCACATATGTATATACATTCAAATACTCATATGTACATATGTATGTATGTGGAGAGAAGTAGTTATAGAATAATGTAGGGATATGGTTTTAGAATCAGGAATACGAGGATATAAACCTTATTTCTGACCAATACTAGTTATGTGTGGTCCTGGGCAAGTGTTTCAACAATCCAGCTAGCAGCTTCTATGGGGGTGTAAGATCCACCAACAACCAGCACCCAGAAAGCTGCCAACACGATGCAAAAGCCCAGGTTCTTTTGATCTGCTTTGGTAAGGAAAGCAACGTTAAGGGGTTGACAAGCTTACTTTAATTCAGCATACAAATATCATTCACTTAGTTCAGGGGAAAAAAACCAGCATCCTGAACTTCAGAGCAAAAAGAAACAAAGTGCAAACATGGACAGACAGACCTTGTCTGATTTAAATCCCAATACATAGTTACCAGACTTTAACAAAGTCCCAGCATCCAGGTTACAAGCTGGAGGGCCCTTAGCTACAGCTGCCCGGAGTCTACTCATCAGCACACCAGCACGAGTGAGAGCCCTAAACAAACTACAAACATCGAAAGACAGACCAAATACAGATTCATAGTTACCAACATCTAGGTTCAGCCCGGGAGCTCAGAACAAGGGCTGGCCCAGAGTCACTCGTGCCACCACTGCTGTGGGTAAGAGCTCCAAAGAATAGAAAGCCAACCCCTGGTTTTATATCTTTTTCAGGGTCAGTGGTGAGTCACACATGCAGCTCATCCACGTGACCTAGAATCATCACAGTGACTCACCCACGTGACCTAGAATCCTCACAAAGAGGCAACTTAAACCCATGTGGTCTAAGATCCTCTGATGTCCCTAGCCTATCACTCAAACTTATGTGTAAACTAGGCCCTCCCTCAGTTAGCCCCACCTGGGGCCCCACCTTGGTTACCAATCCACACCCACATAGGTTTAGCACCTAATTGGGGTTTGGGCCTGGGGCTTAGCACCTAGTAAGACTCAAAGACAATTAATTAATCATTTTAAAACAGTAAGAAAGTCCCAACTCAATTGATATTACAGCAAGTCATTTTACTTGTCAAGGTGCCCAGATAATTCTCTAAAAATACTTTTTAAAACAGATATTATTATAAGTATATTTGGCATTAAGACAAATCTATGATTTCATTCCATAAAGAGATAGAAAGAAAGAAAGAGAAAGAAAGAAAGAAAGAAAGAAAGAAAGAAAGAAAGAAAGAAAGAAAGAAAGAAAGAAAGAAAGAAAGAAAGAAAGGAAGGAAGGAAGGAAGGAAGGAAGGAAGAAAGAAAGGAAGATGGATGAATAGGAAGATAGGGAGAGAGATAGAACTATATCAAATGTTTCATGGTATTGGTATAGGGAAGTCTTGATGTTTCACCTCCCTAAACAGATTCATATCAGTAACTCACTTGAAACCAAGAGTCTTAGAGAGTTGTCTAGGGTATAGGTAGAGATGGAAAGGGTGAAGCTAAGGGGCCGACTAAATTGCCCACTGTCACATAATTAATATGTGTTAGAGACAGCACTTTCAAAATGAATCAACGTAAAATAAACAAGATATTTTGCAAAAGTTCTATGATTTATAATTATAAAGTATACCAGTAAAGAATAATAATTGTCCCTAAAAAAGAAAAAAAAAACAATGTATGCACATTTTGCTTTTAAATCTAGTCTGCATTATTAAAACTTTCTCATCACTCTTAAATCTAGACAATGTGTGTTCAGGGGGAGGGGTGTTTTATGTATTTTAGGATCTAGTATGTACCATGTACTTTACTTAGCATTTTATTAATGATATCCCATTTGATTAACAATCAACAAAACAATAAATCAAGCCCTGATCTATGTTCTTTGTCCATTTCCAAAGTACGAAAGTTCACGTTGAAAATTTAACAACTGGCTCTTCCAAGTTGGTTTAAGCTGGCTCCAGCAAACTTCCAAGGAAAAGATTGAGCTTGCGGCAGCTGGGTGGTGCAGTGAGTAGAGCACCAGCCCTAGAGTTAGGAGGACCTGAGTTCAAATCTGGCTTTAGACACTTGACACATTTACTAACTATGTGACCTTGGGCAGGTCACTTAACCCCAATTGCCCTGGCTTCCCCTCTCCAAAAAAAAGAAAGATTGAGCTTAGAATTTTTATAGCAAAATATTTACTTTTATGATAAAAAAGTAACACATAAAGCCTCAAAGCTCATACAAAAATCGAAGAGTCTTCCCTTAGTGTGGCATAGTGGAATGAATTTCACATTTAGAATCAAAGTACCTCCATTCAAGTGCTGAATATATTACTTATAGTTGAGAGAATCTGAAAATACTTGACACTATGACATCTTCATCAGTACATTGAAAGGGTTGGATTAGGTGACCTGTAATGTTTCTTGGAGTTATAAATCTTTGCTCCTAGGCAACACAAATTTATTAAATACTTACTCTGTGCCAATACTGCATGAAGCAGTTGGATATAATTATAAGCAAAAAGAAAAGCACTTCCTGCCCTCAAGGACCTTACATTTAATGGAGAAAAACAGTACACAAACAGTATAGAGTGTTCCCAAAGTCTGGACCCATAGGCAAAAATACATATTTTCAAGAAATTAAATGATTGAAATTTTCAATAACATTTTATTTATTTGGATTAGTAACAAATAACATCTTCAACTTCAAATAACATCATATGATTTCATATTCATGTTCCAAGAGTGAATATGCTAAAATTGATGGCAATGTGGAGTTACTGAGTTATTGCATCGAATTCATATGAATCTTACAAAGCACATCAACCTTTGCGTCACAAATAATGTAAATCATATGGAAGTTGTTATTTGTTAATATTCCAATTAAATAAAATGTTGTCGAAAATTTCAATCATTTCATTTCTTGAAAATATGCGTTTTTTCCTATGTGTCCAGACTTTAGGGACACCCTGTATAGGTAAAAAGGGTAGAGGACAAAGAAGGTAATTCTATGGGGTATGCTGCTGAAGTCCCGAAAATCTTAAGTACAGCCAGGAGGGGGATGGATGTAAGTCGTCTTGGGCACCTTCCCAGAATGGAAGCTCCTGGAAGATCTTATCAATGAATGAAGGGAGCTGCCATAGGAGTGAGTAAGCTTCAGGTGCTGAGAGAGGTTCCATCTTGGTCTTGCAGCAGAGTCAAGGTGCTGACATTCACAACATCAAAAACAGCTGTGAAAGGAATGAAGGTTAGCTAGCCTGGGCCCCTTCCTCAAAAGGGAAGCCCGTGGAGGAGCTCACCTATGAAAAGGGGGTATGGCATAGAAGGATGCTCAAGGATGAGTAGTCTTCTGAAGTAGATGGATATTCCAGGAGAGAATTGATATTCTAGGGTGAGGAAGTCCCAGGCACTGAGTCATGTTCCAGGGTAAGATTGCATAGAGTTGAAGTCCATAAAGTAAGAAGTACACCAGGAATGGAGTATAGTGCATGATATTAATAGCTATTTCAACTGAATTGAATTGGGAGAAAAAAGTTCTGTTGGAGACAGTAGATTTAGCTTTTGTAATGGCAAGCAAAGTGGGACTTTTTGATGTTTTTTTTTTTCTTTTGGAGTGCTTCTCAGTACTAAGGCAATCAAGTGCCTTTATTGAACCTTGCCTTTGACCTAATAGAGAGTCTGAAAACCTGCTTAAGTCTCAAGAAAGCCTAAGTCACATGAGTTTGAGTTACATGGTTATGACACCCTCTGACCCTGAAGAAGTGTATATGTACTCTGAGGTTAGCATTTTTGGGGGGGGGCTCACTCATTGGAAGAGTGTTCATGTGATTTGGCCAGACGAGACTCTGGGTAGCCGTTAAGGATTTGCTTTATTTTTTCTGTTTGTAATTTCTGTTTGTATTTGCTCTGAAGTTCAGGGTACTGACTTTTTCCTTGAACTAAGTGAATGATATATGCATGTTTAATTAAAGTAAGATTGTTAATCCCTTAAAGTTGCTTTCCTTAGAAAAGCAGATCGAAGAACCTGTGATAGCAGCCCTCCTGTGTGCTGATGTTACTGGTCTTATACCTCCACTGTAGCTGACAGTAACATTGTTACATATTTCAGTACCTATCTCCACTATTTATTCTCCTTGAGACTCTGGATGAATCAGAAACCTCTTTGGGCATCACCTTCCTTATGTGTAGCATAGGCACAACTCATGGACTACCAATCTACCCACCTCACAGGTATTTTTGCTAGGAAATAGCTTGGTAAACGGTAAAGTTACATGAAAATAAGATATAATATTATTTTGTACTTAAAATCAGCAAAGCACTATACTAGGCACCATGGAAGATAAAACAATTGATCATTCACCATGCATTTATTAAGCAACCATGATGTGCCTAGTATTGTTCTAGGCACTAGGGATACAAGTGCAAAGAATGAAAGAGTTCATCCTTATAAGGAGTTTTCCTTCTGATGGGGAAGACAATTAGATCATATATAAATATATATAGCATAAGTACAAAGTGAATATATTATATGAATATATGTGTGTATGTGTATACATACATAGCAATTCACTATGAGGTAGTTTGGGAGGAAAGTCACTAGGGCATGGAGGAATCCAGAAAGGTTTCAAACAGATACTGCTTGAGCAGCATTTTAAAAGAACAGAGAGGATTCTATTGGTCAGAGATAAGACAAGAGTGTATAGCAGGCATATGGGATGGCCAGTGCAAAGGCAAGGGGCCAGGAGAGGTAGTTTCATCTATGAAGAGCAGAGAAAAGACACATTTTTTCTGATTCCCACAGTGCAATAGGGAGAACAGTGTCCAAGGAGCTTGGAAAGTTAGGGTGGTGCCAGGTTGTGAAGGGATTTTTATCAAAGGAGTTAGAGTCAATGGGAAACAAGTGGAGTAGAATGAATAGGGGACTCACATGGTCGGATCTGTGATTAAGGAAAATTACTTGGACAAGATTATGTAAGGCGGCCTGGAATGGTGAGAGGCTTCATACCAGGAGATAATTTAGGGCACAGTTGTAATAGTCTGGATGATGAGTGATGAGGACCAGGGCCAAAGCGGCAGCTGTGTGAATAGAGAGAAGGGGTGGTATGTAAGACATTTTGTGAGGTATACAATGGAAATATTTACTTTGCTATGTGAGGTGAGGAAGAGTGAGTAGTGGAAAATGATATGGAGATTAAATATCTGGATATGATGGTAAGAAGGGTGGGACTTTTTTTTTTTACTGTTTTCTCTTTTGTAATGCTAAGGTAGTCAAGTATCTTTGAGTCTTGCTTTTCAAATGCAATGGCAAACAAAATGTGATTTTTTACTGTTTTTTGTTTGAGTGCTTCTCAGCACTGAGGTAATTATGTGCCTTTGATGGGTCTTGCCTTTGTTTCTTTGACTGAATCAAGAGTCTTTGGTGACCTGCTTAAGAAACAAGAAAGCCTAGTTCACATGGGTTTGAGTCACATGGTTATGATGCCCTCTGATGCTGAGAAGGATATATAAGATCTGAGGTTGGCAGTTTGTTTTAGGGGTTTCTCTCATTGGAAAAGTATTAGTGATTTGGCCAGATGAGACTCTGGATGGCCATCAAGAGCCCCCGTGGCTTTGAAAACTTAGATGTTGCTGCTTCTCTCTCTGGTAACTGTTTATGCATTGCTTGGACAGACAGCTAGAAGCCTGTCTGCTGATTTCTGTTATTTTGCTCTGTTTATATAATGTATGCTTGTAATTCATGTTTGTATTTGCTCTGAAGTTCAGGTTGCTGGCTTTTCCCCCTGAACTAAGTGAATGATAGTATATGTATATTAAAGTAAGATTGTAAGCCCCTTAAAGTTGCTTTTCTTAGGAAAGATCAAAGAATCTCTGCTAGCAGCCCTCCTGTGTGCTCTTGTTGTTGGTCTTTTACCTCCACAGCAACCAGTAGCAACATTGTTGTTATACTAGAAAATGAGAAGGATATTTTAGCACCTTAAACAGAAGTGGGGATATTTAGAAGATCTGAATGTTTGAGGAAAGAAAATGAGTTCATTTTTTATGTAGTGATTTTCTTTCTACATTTTAAGTTCATGATTATTAGCTAATAACAGTTTTGATTTGATATCTACTCTCTGAGCTAGTATGAGAAAACATAGATAAGGATAGCCACACATCAAGATGACATGGAGCTGGCTAGAGAGTGTTGTGCATCTGGGTCTGGACATGTATGTGCTGAATGGTCACTAATCAGATTACAGCATCTACCAAACAAAGCCTTCAGTTCTGGCTGGAAGTGGAAGCTGATGGACAGGAATACCCTAATTCTATTTGGTAAAGAAATATTCCAGGCACATGCAACAGCAAGCACCCTGGCACATGCAGGATGGCCTGCTAGCACAGGTTCTTTGATCTGCTTTGCTAAAGGAAGGCAACGTTTAAAGGGGTCAACAATCTTACTTTAATTACAGATAAGTAGAAAATACAAGCAGAGAAATTAGCACAGAGATTCAACAGACAGGGCTCCAACTGTCTGAAGAAAGTAATACAACCACCTATATACAATGCTGGATCGGGGGAGCATCAACATCTGAGCAGTTAGGGGACTCTTAACAAATGGCTACTCAGAGTCTCATCCATGGAATTGAAAGTTCCTTCTCATGAGTGAACCCCCAAAGCAAAATCTCATCCCATATATATATACATATATACATATACATATATACACATACATATATATGTGTATATGTATATATGTATGTGTATATGTGTGTGTATATATGTGTGTGTGTATATGTATATATATATATATATACATATATATATATATATATATACTAGTAGGCTAGTAGGCTCAGAGCCAGAATTCACCACAACCCTCGTGACTCCATCCCTAATTAGCTTAGTACCAAGAAGTGTGAGAGCCTTCCTACAGGCAAGCCTCCTCCTAAGCAAGCTCCTCCTTAGGCAAGTTCCTTCCCTAATGAGCTTTAGGTCACTTAGGATGTATCACAGCTGTGAAGTGGGCCAGGGCTCAAAGCAGCAAGACATCTGTGATTGAAATGTCTGTGTACCTTTAGACATGGGAACATGTCTCCTGTTCCAGGAAAAAAAAAGGGGGACACGTGGTCACATAAGCCTATTAATGGACAGGGAAGATCTTCCTATTCCATTAACATTACAGAACATCACAACACCCGTACTATTTCCTTACCCAGCCAGCACTCTACCATTACTTTCATTACTTTATTCTTTTTTTCAGTCATCCTACCTATTTAATACTACAGCTATCCCTTGCACAATGCAGGAATTAGGGGCATGGTGATCCCAAGATCTGGAAAATACAGATACAATTTTTTGTCCCTCCTTTCATACCACAGAAAAAGTCTGAATTATTATAACATTAAAAGATAAAATATGTTGATATTATATAATATTATACATATATTTTATGCATTTCTGAGTTTCTAAACTTTTTCTGTGTCATCTGCTGACTTTTATGTGTTTTCTGCAGCTTTTCCAAAACTCCCCCAAAATTCCCATTTGATATTTTATGCCAACCCATGATATATCAAAACTGTGATGGGGAAAGTAGCAATGTGGAATGGGGTAGCTATACTCTTCTTTGTAGAATAAAGGATGGGATATTGTTAGGCAAAATGTATATCTACTATAAACTCATTGGGAATAGATATTGTTTCATTCTTGTATTTGTGCTTCCAGCATTTAGCACAACATTGGGAACACAATAGGAGTTTAATAAGTGTGTGTATGTGTGTGTGTCTGTGTCTGTGTGTGTGTGTGTCTGTGTGTACACAGATAAGTTCTCTAGTCTCATGAGTAGTCAATGGGAGTCTGTAATAGTAAGCAAAGCAGGCAGGAAGGCTAAACAAAAGTGCTTTGTACATTAAGTAGGTAGAGGCCTACAAACTTGGAAAGAATTCAAAAACATGCTTAGAGTGATATTTTGAGATGTAAATATGTGATTTGTGGGGATTTTTTTTCCACTTAGAATATCAAAAGAAATGTATTCCATTTTGAGAACTAGCCTCCTACATTATTTGGTGACTCAATAAATAAATAAATAAACCTGAACCAATATTGGTAATCTTCTGGGGGGTAAAGCAGCATCTAGGCTGACAACCTGTGTTCCAAGTTTCAGACCAATGCAATTTGAAATGGTTGAGATATTAAACCCTGACGATTAGCTATGACGGCCCTGCTAGATGTCACCAGAGTGAAGATTTGATCTGTAAATAAATTCAAATTACTTGCTTTCATAGTGTGCCCAGATTTCCAGTAATTTGTTTTTCCTCCTCCTTCATGCATACTCAGTATCCAAAGTTATATTGCAGACCTTTTTTTTCTTTTTCTTTTGATGTGATGCATTATATTTCATCAGTTCTCATTATAATGTGCTAGGAGCTAATGTGTTAGGACACAGCATCCTGTGCTATTTGCACATCTCCCCAGATGCTGCTGTGCCCCACCTATCAGAATCAAATTAAAAGGACTTGCCATATATCTACTGGTATTTGGTCTTGTTGATTAAATTTGACTAATGAAAGGGCTAGTATTTACCATACCCAAGGCACTCAGTTGTCTAAGGCAAGATTTTCCTCTGGTATTAATATATTGTTCACACCCAATAAGAGTCCATTTACTTCTTTAGGAAACTGCATTTTGTTTGTGTCTATTCACGTTTAGTTGAGTCCTAAGGGCCTGTTTGTTTGGAAAATATCTGTAGACTCTTGCTCCATTCTAAGTGGAAGAAATTCACCTATTGGCTGCAAGCCTCACTCTATAATCAGGCTCAGTCACATTCTTGGATCTACAGTCAGATTCTTGGCAAATTCAATCCGTATTCATCTATTGAGGAAAGAGAGACCATAGGTTAGCACACTCTAATTCACTTCATTTTTTTTCTTCCCCTCTCTATGTTGGTTAGGGACATGGTAAATATAATCTATTAACACAGTTAGGTGACCTGCTTTTAGAAGCTGTAGATGGCCGATTGTCTCATTCTCTCTCTCTCTCTCTCTCTCTCTCTCTCTCTCTCTCTCTCTCTCTCTCTCTCTCTCTTTCTCATCAATGAATGAGCCTGGGTTTTGTCTGAAAGTGACCAAGCATGGCAATGGGAAATTACCCTAAGCAGATGAACCAACAATCGTCACATTCCCTGGATGAGACCATGTGAATCAAACATCGTAAGCATTAGACAGGGTCTAGAACATTGGACTTTCAAGTTCTAAGCCAAAGGAATTTGGAGTTTCTTCAGGTATCTTTATTCTATTTAGGTACCAAGTCGGCTTATCAAATAGTTCATATTGATTACAGGATAGAATAATATTTCTATGCTACTGATAGGGATAGGAACATGCCCTATATTTCATTGGTGTCCGGAACTCCTAGATAGAGAAATAATTTTACTAATACAAGAAAACATGATCTTATTTTTGCTTTACTTTGTCGAAGTAGGAAAAATGTTCAAGGACCTGAAAGTTTGATTCATAACTGAAAGAATATGGTGACTGGGCCTAGCTGAAGGCAGCAAAAAGCTTTGAGGCAAATATTCCAAACTATTGCTAAGGACACATGGCTCCTGATAATTCAGGAAACATTAAACCAGTCACTAGCATCATTCAAAGAACAAGGAAAGCAGAATCTAATTGTTAGGCCATTTTCAAGAGGAAAAGGAAGAATAGAGGATACAAAGGCTGGGAGCTTTGGTACAAAGACAATGAAAACAAGTACAGATTGAACAAGATCACAGAACAGGAAAGTGCAAAGAGTCAGAATTAAAATTAGGAGGATTCTACAGAACAGATGACCTTGACTGTGGTTCAGCAGGAATAGTGATGGCCTGCTCAGGACTCTCACCCTATCCATTCTAGCTTTTAAAGGGTCTAATCCAATCTGGGCTCTTGGGAGAAATCAGTACCTTTGTGTTATGGACCTTTGCTCCATTAGCTTTATAGCTCTAGGGATTAAAGAATAACCTTGTCACTAGGCTTAACTGTGTTCTCCTCATCACAATGAACAGGAACATTTAACATTTTGTATCTAAACGTGTTTCTTCCCATCCACCTATATTCAGCTCTCCAACCTTCTCAAGCTCAGGAATTTGCCCTACAAAAAAGTTACAGGATCCTGCCACTCCACAGGTTCTAGCAGTTGGGAGGATGAGCAGACAGGGCAACTCCATGGTTACATGAAAAGACAAAAGCAACCTTATCAAGGAAGAAATATTCTAGTTTCCAGACGATCATGCTATATGTATCTTAGCACCTGGCTGATTTATTTTCCTTCTTTCTTTCTTGGATGGGAGGGGGAGAGAGTTGTGGAGGCTGAGAAGACACTGTCTTCACTATATGGGATGAGTTTCTGTGGCCTTATTTATTAATTAGCTTAATTTAGGAGAAGGGACAAAGATGGAGAACTGTGCAAAATTAGTTTCATTTTAACTTTATTATTTTGAACACTTCTTTACTAACTCCTCCTCTCCTTCCCTTAAAATTCTGTCATTTCTTTAGTTTCTGCCTATATATATACATACATACATGTACATATATATGTACATGTATGTATATGTATGTATATATATATATATATACTCTATCCTTTGACAATCTCATGCACTCCCAGAGTTCCAATTCATATCTCTCTGTTGATGATTCTCTCAGCAAGGCAATGGAGCTTGTCAGAAAGAGTTCGGGGCTTGGAGAAAGAAGATACAAATTCAAATTTTACCTCTACCACTGATTTTCCTGGGTGACTTGAGGCAAGTCAATTAACTTCACAAAGGCTCAGTTCTGTTACTAAAGAAAATAAAGATGGAGTATTTAGAGGGGGGGTGGAGCCAAGATGGCGGCTGGTAAGCAGGGACTAGAGTGAGCTCTGTTACCGAGTCCCTCCAAAAACCTATAAAAAATGGCTCTGAACCAATTCTAGAATGGCAGAACCCACAGAACAGCAGAGGGAAGCAGGGCTCCAGCCCAGGACAGCCTGAATGGTCTCTGGGTGAGGTCTATTCCACACGGAGCTGGGAGCTGGGAACGGAGTGGAGCAGAGCCCAGTCTGAGCGGCGTGGACCATCCAGACCAGAAGGCCGGGCGGAGGGGGCCCTAGCGCCCTGATTCAGTGAGCTGCGGCAGCTGCCAGACCCCTCGACCCACAACACCAAAGACTGCAGAGAAGGTTAGTGGGAAAAGCTGGGGGAGTGGAAGGAGTTCGCTGTTCGGCTTCCAGCCCCAGGGGCAGTGGAGGTGGGGCAGCTACACCTGTTGTTACTTCCGGCTCCAGGCCCACCTGGTGGGAGGAATTAAGTGGCGGATCAGAGCAGGACTGCAACAACCTGCTGAAGATCTAAGCCCAGTTTGGGTTGGGGGTTCTTGGGGAAGGAGCAGTGCGGGTCTGACAGAGCTGGCACCTCCCCCCCAAACGTGGAACATAGAACTCGTTAGTCTACAAGCAGTCATACCCCACTGAAAAACTCAAGGGTCAAGTTAGTTGGTTGGGAATACGGCCAGGCAGCGAAAACGCGCCCAGATTCAGTCTCAGACTTTGGATTCTTTCTTTGGTGACAAAGAAGACCAAAACATACAGCCTAAAGAAGACAACAAAGTCATAGAGCCTACAACAAAAGCCTCCAAAAAAAACAAGAACTGGCCCCAGGCCATAGAAGAACTCAAAAAGGATTTGGAAAAGCAAGTTAGAGAAGTAGAGGAAAAATTGGGAAGAGAAATGAGAAGGATGCGAGAAAACCATGAAAAACAAGTCAATGACTTGCTAAAGGAGACCCAAAAAAATACTGAAAAATACACTGAAGAAAACAACACCTTAAAAAACAGACTAATTCAAATGGCAAAAGAGCTCCAAAAAGCCAGTGAGGAGAAGAATGCCTTGAAAGGCAGAATTAGCCAAATGGAAAAGGAGGTCCAAAAGACCACTGAAGAAAATACTACTTTAAAAATTAGATTGGAGCAAGTGGAAGCTAGTGACTTTATGAGAAATCAGGATATTATAAAACAGAACCAAAGGAATGAAAAAATGGAAGACAATGGGAAATATCTCTTTGGAAAAACCACTGACCTGGAAAATAGATCCAGGAGAGATAATTTAAAAATTGTTGGACTACCTAAAAGCCATGATCAAAAAAAGAGCCTAGATACCATCTTTCAAGAAATTATCAAGGAGAACTGCCCTGATATTCTAGAGCCACAGGGCAAAATAGAAATTGAAAGAATCCATCGATCGCCTCCTCAAATAGATCCCAAAAAGAAATCTCCTAGGAATATTGTAGCCAAATTCCAGAGCTCCCAGATCAAGGAGAAAATACTGCAAGCAGCCAGAAAGAAACAATTTGAGTATTGTGGAAACCCAATCAGAATAACCCAAGATCTGGCAGCTTCTACATTAAGAGATCGAAGGGCTTAGAATGCGATATTCTGAAGGTCAATGGAGCTAGGATTAAAACCTAGAATCACCTACCCAGAAAAACTGAGTATCATGTTCCAAGGCAAAATATGGATTTTCAATAAAATAGAGGACTTTCAAGCTTTCTCAGTGAAAAGACCAGAACTGAATAGAAAATTTGACTTTCAAACACAAGAATCAAGAGAAGCATGAAAAGATAATCAAGAAACGGAAATTGCAAGGGACTAACTAAAGTTGAACTGTTTTGTTTACATTCCTACATGGAAAGATGATGTGTACGATTCATGAGACCTCAGTATTAGGGTAGTTGAAGGGAATATGCATATATATATATGTGTGTATGTTTATGTATATATATAAGGGAATGTGTATGTATGTATATATCTATGTGTATATGTATGTATGTGTATATATATATATGTGTGTGTTTATATATATATATATATATATATATATATATATATATATATATATATATATATATATATATATATATATATATATATATATATATATATATATATATATATGTAAAAGAGAGAGAGCAGACACAGGGTGAGTTGAAGTTGAAGGGAAGATATCTAAAAGAAATAAAACGAAATTAAGGGATGAGAGAGCAACATACTGAGAGAGGGAGATAGGGAGAGATAGAATGGGGTGGATTATCTTGCATAAAGGTGGCAAGAGGAAGCAGTTCTGTGGGAGGAGGGGAGAGGGCAGGTGAGGGGGGAATGAGTGAACCTTGCTCTCATCAGAATTGGCCTGAGAGGGAATACCATACATACTCAGTTGGGTATCTTACCCCACAGGAAAGAAGAGGGAGGAAGATAAAAAAAATAAATAAAAGAGGGGGGTATGATGGAGGGGAGGGCAGATGGGGGTAGAGGTAATCAAAACAAACACTTTGGAAAGGGGACAGGGTCAAGGGAGAAAATTCAATAAAGCGGGATGGGTTGAAAAGGAGCAAAATGTAGTTAGCCTTTCACAACATGAGTATTGTGGAAGGGTTATACATAATGATACATGTGTGGCCCAGGTTGAATTGCTCGACTTCTTAGGGAGGGTGGGTGGGAAGGGAAGAGGGGAGAGAATTTGGAACTCAAAGTTTTAAAATCAGATGTTCAAAAAAAAAGTTTTTGCATGCAACTAAAAAATAAGATACACAGGCAATGGGGCATAGAAATTTATCTTGCCCTACAAGAAAGGAAGGGAAAAGGGGATGAGAGGGGAGGGGGTGATAGAGGGGAGGGCTGACTGGGGAACAGGGCAACCAGAATATCAGCCATCTTGGAGTGGGGGGGAGGGTAGAAATGGGGAGAAAATTTGTAATTCAAACTGTTGTGAAAATCAATGCTGAAAACCAAATACGTTAAATAAATAAATTTAAATTAAAAAAAAAGAAAATAAAGATACTATTTAGGGGACCTATCTTTTTAGCTTTTTGTGAGCTGCAAACTTTAATATGCATATAATGATATATAACATACAGTATTATTAATCTAGTAATATATTATATATATATACACACTTTGTAAGCTTTTGAGATACAAACATTTCTTCTTCTTCTTACTACTCCTACTACTCTTACTCCTATTACTATAACAACTACTCTTGATCATTGCAATTTCTCCAAAATAATCCATTCCTCCCTCCTTCTCCTATACAATTTTGTACCCAAGGTATCTAATCAGAATAAGTTTGTGGCAATTAGAATAACAACACAGAACTGTGAAATCTCAAAGTTGGAAGGTACCTCAGGGGCCAATTAATCCAGTCTGGATTCCTCTCTATAACTACCAACAAATTGTAATCCAGCCACAGCTTGAAGACCTCCAGCAAGCAAGAACCTCCTACCTACTAACTAAAGCAGATCACTCTACTTTGGAAGAGCTGTAAGCTTCTTCCAGTTACAGTTGGGCCACTCATCCCCTCCCCTCCCCTCATTCCCTTCCCTGCCCTCCCTCCCCTTACCTGGGGGTGTTCTGCCCAAAGGAAGGTAATTTGATGTCCAAAAGTTACCTAGTTAACTTGGGGTTTACTGGATCAATTTCTTTCTCAAAGACCAAGCCTTAAACCCAACTCACTTTCAATCTCATGGATTGGACAACAATAGGGCCCTGCCCAAGAATCACTTAATGGTTATTTTTTGGGCCCTCCTGGCTCAGAGTGAATGTAAATAGTAACTGTTTCTCTTTTGGCCAGCAATCCTAAGGCTTTTCTCCTCCCAGTTTGATTTTTTTGTTGTTTTTAAAGGGTCCATCAGTTGACTCACTTCTTAAAGAGGCCTATTCACTGAATGGACATTAACTCACTCAAAATGAGAACCTGAAAAGACCTTAGTTTAAAAGGACCAAGGTCTCCCAGTGCATCCTTTTGCCCTTATCAGTATCTAGTCATTGGACCCAGATGGCTCTAGAGGAGAAAGTGAGGCTGGTGACTTTGCACAGCCCTCCCTCCCTCAAATCAAAGTCAATTGCAAGTAATATCATCATCTCCCTGATGTCATGGTCCTCTTCAAGAATGAAGGATAAACCACACAACTCCTGAATCTGTATTTCTAGCCCTGAATTCCAAAGTCAAATTTCCAGTTATTTGCAGGATAACTCTACTTAGATAAATAACAGGAAGTTAAAACTTAATGTTTCTAAAAGTGACTTCAATCATCAAAACTGATTTCCACAAAAACCTACTGTTCCTCATATGTTCCCTTTCTTCCAATGATCATACAAATTTTAAATAAAAGCCTAGAATAAAAAAATGGCCAGAGTCCCTGTCCTTAATTCCTCCTCATATGTGAGAAGGAATGAAGCAATTGATAAAAAAAACAAAACAAAACAAAAACAAATTAAAAAATGATCCAAAGGAGAATGTGATAAGAGTGAAGAGAGGCTATATAAAGTACTATAAAACATTACTGTAGAACGAGACCATTTTCATTGGGGAGAATCAAGGAAGGGTACATAGAGGAAGTCACACTTGAGC
The DNA here is from genome assembly GCF_011100635.1 of Trichosurus vulpecula. Classification (NCBI taxonomy): domain Eukaryota; kingdom Metazoa; phylum Chordata; class Mammalia; order Diprotodontia; family Phalangeridae; genus Trichosurus; species Trichosurus vulpecula. The sequence goes on along the minus strand of NC_050574.1, from coordinate 282,318,535 downwards.
TGAGCCTTAAAGGAAGATATGGTTTGAAGGGTTTTACCAGGCAGAGATGTAGAGAAAGTTCATTAGAGGTATGGGGGAGAGAAAGGTGAAGATGGCAGGTGGGAAAAAGGGAGATTCAGTAAAGGAAAAAGAGGAAGAATAGTCAGTTTTCAAGAATAATAAAGATTTTTAATAATCATGAATTTGGTAAGAAGCTGTCTTCCATCCTTACCAGCTTCATAAATTCTAACCAATAAAGGAAAAAGAAGAAGGGAAATAACGTATAATGGACAGAGAACTAGTCTGGGATCTAGGAAGACCCAAATTCACATACTGGCTCTGTGTGCCTCTGATGTATACTGTTTTTGTGATCCTGGACAAGTTGCTTAAACTCTCATTGTTCCCAGATAACTTTCTTGTTCATATTTAATTTATTTATTTTCAGTTTTCAACATTCATTTCCATAAGTTTTACATTTTCTCCCCTCCCTCCCCAAAGCAGCATGCAATCCAATGTGGGATTGCATTCCTATTAAACACATTTTCACATTAGTCATGTTGCATAGAAGAATTATAATGAATAGGAGAAACCAAGAGAGAGAAAACAAAACAAAAGAGAAAAGAGTCTGCTTCACTCTGTATTCCAACTCCATAGTTCTTTCTCTGGATATGGATGGTATTTTCCATCATGAGTCCTTTGGAAAAGTTTTAGGGCCTTGAATTGCTGAGAAGGGCTAAGTCTATCAAAATCAGTCCTTGTATACTGTGTCTGTTGCTGTGTACATCGTTCTCCTGGTTCTGCTTACTTCACTCACCATCAGTTCATGTAAGTCTTTCCATGTTTTCCCAAAGTCTGCCTGCTCATCATTTCTTATGGAACAATAGTATCCCATTACATTCATATACCATAGCTTTTTCAGCAATTCTCCAATTGATGGGCATCCCCTCGACTTCCAGTTCTCAGTCACCACAAAAAGAGCTGCTATAAATATTTTTGTACATGTGGGTCCTTTTCCCATTTTTATGATCTCTTTGGGTTACAGTCCTAGAAGTGATATTGCTGGGTCAAAGGGTACACACATTTTTATAGCCCTTTGGGCATAGTTCCACGCAGATAATTTTCTATGATGATAAGTTGCAGAGCAGATGTTGTTTTGTATTTTTAAAGGGAGTTCCCTATAACACTAAAATTATAGGGCTATGTCATGAAAATGTGCTGGTTTGAGTGCCAGAAGAAATGGAGAAGAAAACTAACAGGTAGGGGTTTTAATTATTATTGGATGGTGTAAAGTAAAGGAAACAAGTGAAAATATTTTTTCTAGTGTTTTTCTAAAAGTAATTTACTAAGAACATAATACATATAAGGCACAATGTTAAATGCTTTAGTATAACAGTGGCCATCCAGCTGAGTTTGGATAGCATATATTTGCATCACAAGCAGTCAGCACCATTCCTTCAGCAGTACTTCGAAGCTATGGAGGAGAATAGATAATCCATGTTGGGGGTAACCTGAGATTGAAGATTTAAAGGAATATTTAAAGGAAAATGGAATGGTGGGTTGAAGGCTATGTGACACTACTTTGTTTCAATGTCTAGAGGGTCAAGAATGTGAAAGGATATTAAACCAGATTACTAGTGATAGAATGAAATAACATAATTGGGCTGAGAAACTAGAGATTATGAAGGAGGTCAAGACTATGTTCAGGAGAATTTGAGAGAGGTTAAAGTACAGGAAACTGTGATCAGAGAAGAGAAGTTCAGGAATCAGTATCTAGGAGGTGGGTCAATTTATAATAGTTATGATAGAAGGTCAAAGGTGCTTTCATATTACTCTTCTTGGATAATTGAGGCCTCTTATCTATATTAAAACCCTCAAAATTCTGACTCATTCTTCTTCCTCAACCCCTTACCCCAAAATTAGCCAGTAACAAATCCTGATAGTTCCATTTCTGCATATTCCTACTCAGACCAATATATTTTAAGCCCCTTTTACCTGTCCCAGAACTAATGTAATGCCTTTTGTCTGGTTTCCTAACTTCTAGTCCTTTTGTTGTTCCTCCACGCTGTTGCCATAGTAATTCTGTGAAAATATAAGTCTAACCACATCACTTCCATGCTCAAAAACCTTTATTAACTTCTTATTAACTACCACAAAAATTGCAGATACCTTCACCTTCTATTCACAGCCCTTCATAAAGGGGACCTAACAAGTTGTTTTTTTTCTGAATCTGTCTTCCATTACTATTCCTCTTTAAATATGCTATTACCAGAATTTTTCTTTCCTTACTGACCTATACATCTCACATTATATGATATCCCAGGACTGTACTCCTTCTGCAGCTCCACCTGATGAAATTTCTCCTGTTCTTCAAATCTCTGTTCAGGTGTCACTTTCTGCTTGAAAGTATCCTAAATTCCCCTCTTACAGTGGAGAATAACTCTCCCTACTCAGATTTCTCATTTATTTATAACTCACCTATAGGGATAGAGACTAGACCTATAATTTCATTGGTATATGGAACTACCAGGTGAGGAAAAATTCCCTCTACCCACACCAGTCAGTACAGGAACATACATTTATAGTCTTTCAGAGATTCCCAAAGTGGATGATACTACCCCCTGCCTTGGGCAGGGCCCTGGACCAACCCAAGGGGGTGGTAGTAACCTCTAGTGCACTTGGGGGTGTTGAATAAAAATAAGGAGGCAGTAGAAGCATAAGGGAAGAAGAGAATATAAGACAATTTTGGAAAAAAAAGTTTGTACCTGTTTCATCTGTTGTGTAACAGAGATAAAGTTGCAGTGGTTACATTATTTTCCAAATAAACACACAAAATGCAGGTTGTAACTGATCAGTGCTTAAGTCTGCCAACAGGTCTTAGCAAGCAAATGTTGTCAGGCAAGTGTGTTGTGCATTGTCAGGAAGTCCAGCATGCGTAGGCAGGAATAAATGCATGTAATGACTTGTTTATAATATGATACTACATGGTTACATGACTTAATATTGCATCATCAAGATTTCAATACAGGAAAAAAAACCTACAAATTTACAATAAATTATTAAATATAAGATGCATCATTTTAAAAAAATATTTTTGAAATGATGCAATTTTTAAAAGCCGTTAAAGAGTTAGAGTAGATTTTCAGAGGGGCCCTGGGCATTTTTTGAAAAGGGGGTGATAGGCCAAATAAGTTTGGCAAGCTCTGTCTTACAGGGATAGTTAGTTGGTCTGTCAGTCAGTCAACTTACATTTATTAAGTGCTTATCATGTGCCAGGCATAGCATTAGCAATTTGAAGAAAGACAAAATATGGTCCCTGCTCTCCAGGAGACCACATTCTAATTCAAATATATTTGAACATACAAATATATACAGCGTAATTGGAAGGAGGTCTCAAGATATATACAGTAGAAATGAATCTCGTCAAAGACAGGGATTGGTAATGGACAGGACAAGGAAAGACATTGCGAAGGAGAAATTGGAGATCAGTATTAAAGAAAATTAGGAAACCTAGGAATCAGAGACAAGGAAGGAAAGCATTACAGGCATAGGGTACAGCCAATACAAATGCATGGAGTTGAGAGATAGAGTGTCATGTGGGAAGAACATAAAGCAGATCAGTGCCTCATTATCGTAGGGTACATGAGGGAGAGTAGTGCAATGAGAAGGGGGTGTGACCATAGACAGTCTGTGTCAGAGGAAGGACTTGACCCCAGGTCTTCCTAGCTCCAAAGCCAGCTCTTTACAAACTGTGCTAGATCACCTCTCTAATATTCCTCTGAATATTGCTGTTGTTTTTCAGTTGTGTCTGACATTGTGTGACCCCATTCAGGGTTTTCTTGGAAAAGATACTGGAAGTGTCTGCCAGTTCCTTCTCTAGCTCATCTTACAGATGAGGAAAGTTTCACAAACAGGGTTAAGTGACTTGCCCAGGCACATGTTGTATTCTAATATGGATTATAAATGTTGTAATATATTAGAGTTACTATAAAACTATCAAAAGCTATAAAATTCCAATTTATATAGCACTTTAGAATTTCCCCTTATTAGATTATAATCTCATTCAGTGCAGGGGTCTATTTATCTCTGTACCTCATTTGATGACTTGCATATCATAGACACTCAATATTTGCTGAGTTGCATAAGATTAGCTGGGATCATGAGATTAGCGATCTCTAAAATAGTATGAAAAAAATATCAGCAAAGCCAGGATGTTTTTATTTCATGAATAGAATCATTTCATGATAATCAGAACCAGAGAATCAGTAAGATGTCTCCACTGAACCTTATTTAACTGTCTGTGAATTGCAGTATTACAGGATCATCCATGATCTGCAAGAGCACAAGGGGAAATTCAGCAGGATTCTGGGCCCTTCTGGTGCATTCCAAGTCTCCATTTGTTCATTGTAATTCTCTCTAATTAATCTGATAGGGAATTCTAGTTCCCCTAGGAACATTTTACTCATAAGTGCCACTCTGCTTCATTTGGAAAATATAAATTTGGCCATTGAGAGCTGAAATAAAGAACTAAAAGGAGACTTTTTTCTTGCTTGAATTTATTCCTATAGCCCAAAGAGAAATGTTTTAAAGCTGGGCTATACAGTAAATTATAATGTTCTAGAACCTAGGAATTGCTTAGTGGGTAATAACTCTAGAGCTATTAAGAACATTCTAATTCAGGTTACTAAATACGTATGGGGGTGAAATTGAAATCTACATTTAAAAATTCATTTTAAATGCATGTTCTGCTCATCTCTTGTCATTTGATATGTTTGTATTTTTTTATGAGCAAACATGAATGAAACAACATGAACAATTTCCATCCCACTATTGAATCAGGCATCCAAATGTAAACAGCAAGAAAGATCAATGCCAATCGGAGAATAGAGTAAAATATATAGAGGAGAATTATATTTTAAAAATATAATCTTGGTCTCAATTTCTTCATCAATGTATTGTTAATAAGGTATGTTATTTGTATCATATAAGTTATTATATCTGTATTCAAGGTAGAATCCAAAATATTCATTACTACTAAAATTTTCGGTATAGTAAAGTGATAACACCTGTTTCAGAGACAAAGATAACACCTGCATTATAGACTTCCTATTGTAATGATGAATAACACAGAGAATACACTAGAGACTTAACTTGGCGCACACTGTGTACAGATCTGTAGCAAACTGGCAAACTATATTAAAATGAGATTTTCCTATATTATGATAATGTACAACTTTGATTGCTTTGACATGAATAGATTTTTATTTTTAGTAGAACTAAGTTTTGTGATTTTGAGGATGTGAATAGAGTTTAAATGGACTTATACCTTTATTTCTATTTTAAAATTACACTCAGAAAGCAGAACTCTAGTGCCTAATTGGTTCATAGGGGATTGTTGCCAATTACTATGAAGACGTATTTGATTTTGTTCATAAATTTAGAGTAAATTAAGTTGAAAAGTACAAGGAAGATGCAGAAATTCTTGAATTTCATTTGCATTTTTATAAGTGGCCATTTTTGCAAATCTTAAAAGCTCATAGTTTTGTTCATAACACATTCAGAAAAATCATATTTAGCTCTATTCTTACAGCTTTCTATATTCTGCACAAAGGCTTTTATTTTTTAAATATTAGTCTTATGAAAAGGGCCATAGTTCCATTAAAATAGGACAGTTTGTATTTAGGACAGGGTGATCATGCATATCCTGAAAACTAGTGACAAGAGGATCAATATTATGTAAATTTCTAAATACCTGCTAAGGGGATGAAGCTTAGAAGGTGTTAGTGAGGTAGATGTAAAACTATTTTCTGACTGGAAACTATTATCAGTTTTCATACAGGCCATAGTATAAAGCTGGTGCGTGTGTGTGTGTGTGTGTGTGTGTGTGTGTGATACCCAGGGTCATGTAGCTAGTGTCTGAGGCCCTATTTGAAATCAGAAAATTGAGTCTTTCTGACTCCAGACCCAGCTCTCTATCTACTGTGCCGCCTAGCTGCCCAATAAATGTAAACACACACATGAATAAGTATTATACTCTGGCATGTATGAAAATTCATAATAGTGTGAAATTATATGTGTATAGGTACATATATGTACACACATACACACATGTGTGTATGATTTTCCTCTGTATCTGTGGGAATATATCTATATTTACATATAGACATAGATGTATATCCTTCCTACATACATATCATTAATGACATCTAGATGGCTTATTGAATGGAGTCTGGTCCTAGAGCCAGGAAAACTCATCTTCCAGAGTTCAAATCTGGCCTCAAATGCTTCCTAGCTGTGTGACCTTAGGCAAGACCCTAACCCTGTTTGCCTCAGTTTCCTCATGTGTAAAATGAGCTGGAAAAGGAAATGGCAAACCATATCAGTATCTTTGATAAGAAAACACAAATGAAGTAAGGAAGGGTTAGACATAAATGAAAAACAACAGAACAACAAACAATAAATATGCTATATACATATATGTGTGCGTATATACAAATATGTGTATATGTGTACATACATACACATATACATATACAAATATATGTACATATCTAAATATACAGCTATATGTACATATATACATATACACACACAGACACATAATCTTTTATGTTCCAGCTCAAATACTATATAGTTTTGTGAGATTCGATATGTCTTTGAACTTCTGATTTCCTTTACAGGAAAATAACAAAATCACAAAATCCAGAGTTGGAAGGAACATCAGAAACCACTTATAATCCATATATGACTAAGTATCCGCACTAAGGTAGACCAGACTATTGTTTATCCAGCATTTCCTGATGGCCCTTAATAATGAGGAACCTGCTGCTCGGACTCTGCATGTGTATTTGCCCGAGGTCACAAAGATTGTCTTTACCACTACTTGATCTGACACCTTTGATTTCCTTGCCTCTTAAGAGGGACAGTAGGAGGCAGCCTAAACTGAGGAAGGACAAACACTCCTCGTTTTTGGCTGGGCCACCTCCCATGTGCACCTTGGGCAGGGACTGCCCTGGCTGCAATGAAATGGGTTGGCATGCAAAAGGCAGTGGGGGCTGGGGTGGAGGTGGGGCCAGGCTCCACCAGGAAGGTGCTGAAGTGGGTAGGATGGCTTGGGATCCACAGAGGGAAAGAACCCGTAGAGGCTAGCAGCGTTGAACCCCCTCCCCTCTCCATCTGTCTCTTTCCCCTTTGCTCCTGGGCATTCTATGGATGCTTTCTCACCTCATGGCTTCCGGCTGACACTCCCTTGCCTGCTGTTCCCATTTCTTAAGGCTCAGTCTCACTTCCCTCTAATTTGGCTTCTTCCATGCCTTAGGATCTCCCTCCCTCCTTCCTAGAAACTTCTCACTAAGGCAGCTGAAGATGGTGTTCGGTCTCCTAGGTTTGGTGGCTGGGATGTGGGCAGAGTCCTGACTCTAGTCTTGGCTGCTGTGGGAAGGGTCACTGGCTCTCCTGTTTGGGCAATGCCTCTCCCTCAGGTAACTGCTCTCCCTCCTGCTCTCCCTCTACCATCGTGGTCAGGTCTGGAGGCTTGGGCCTCCAGGGTAGAGATGGGGCTCAAAAGCCAGGCAAGAGAAATATGCAGAGGATGGTCACAGGGCTGGGCTCTATAGCCCCAGGCTCTCCAAGTCCGGTCTCTCAAGTCTTGCAGGCCCCAGGTAAACCATGGGGCTTCATCCCTAGATGGGGTCCCCCCATGGTGCTGTCCACCTGGTCCAGTAAAATGTAGCAGTGTGAACAAGTGAGGCCAAAGGCTTGGGCCCCCTTCCCCCCATCCTGGTCCTGGAGCAGGGGAGGATCTGGGCCACACCAGCATGCTTCCTATGGTCACTGGGTTACACAGCTGTGTCCTGATCCTCCCTCTGGATCATCTGGTAGTGCTGACCATTATCTAGATAAGTGGCCAGTTCAGTGTCCTGGGCCTTCTCAGCTGACTGCCACAGTGTATCACCCTGCAGGTCAGTCTTCATGAGTAAGGTTCCCTCCTCCACAATGTAGTGGCAGATGGTGTGTTGGCGCAAGGCCACTGCCTGATGGAGGGATGCCTCTTCTATGGCATCAACGATTTCTGTCATATTTGAGGACAGAGAGCAGAACTGACTGCTTTTTCATTCTCTCTGATTCTTTGATGATCTTCATTTAGAAAGAACATGGTAGACATATGCACATGGGCTAGTAATCTAAGGAAATAAATACTTTGCTTGAACTCTAATCTTATATTTGCATTAAATTACATGCACAATCATAGGAACTCTTGTGGGCTATCATCTTAGGCTGCCTCAAAAAAGGATCTTGTTGTGTCTGGAAATAAAGTCAATTCCACAAATAAGACAGTGTGAATTCAAAACTTTTTTTAATTGGGGTAACGGAGGCAAAAAATCACGATAACTTTATTTTTGGGACGATGTGGTGGTTGTGTATGAAAATCGCTGTTCTTTTATGCTAAACAAGCTTTACAATTCATTTGCATTCCTGCTACATTTCAGCAACATTTTACTTTCAGAAACTTCATGTTATGACTAATTTCATTCCCATCAAGGAATAGAAGTAGGTTTGAAGCAAAGAAATAAAAGCATTGCATTGTAGGATGCCACTCAGAACTGTGGTTTTAAGCTCATATATGCCATTGATTGAGGTGGCTGAGACTGTGACTTGGCAGTCAGGGGGTTGGTGCTATTTGAGAGGTGGCAAGATGTCAGTCTAAGAGGAAACTGTATTAGGCAATATTGGGGAAGTGAAAGCTTTTTCTTGATGTTCCTGTCACCTTCCTTTCTGTGGTGGTCTTCCTTCAGGTACTCTTCACCATGTTTCCCCATGTACATAGGGTCATTCTACTTTAGCCTATCACCATGATTATTTACCATAGACTGTCATAAACCATGCTCCAGAACTGGATATTGATGGGTGGTACAATCCCCCATTGTACCACCCATCAATATTTCCTTTCCTTGGCAAACTTATTTATTTGGTAATTAGAAATAAATCAATCTGATTTAATGAATTTGTACTGATGTACAAATGACCTAAAGCTGGCTTGATGTATTAGCCATTTAATTCAATTAAAAAAACTTTATTACATTTAAATATTCATCTAAAGGAATGGCTTTCTAAATTACTTTTGAATCTGAGATACTTTGGGATGGGGATCTTTTCTGCAATCCTTCAAATTATAGGATTTAGGCAAATATCTACTCTAAGAAAAAAAAGATCTGTGTAGTAGACAGATAATTACTTTTGCTATCATCAGAGCAACATGCCAGTTTTGGCATATTTACTTATTATCATGTGAACTTGGGTGAGTCACCTTACTTTCTCTTGACTTTTTCCATTGTCTTTAAAAAAAATAATACTTATTATTGTTTACATTTCTGTACAATCCAAGTGTTCTGATCTGCTGAGAGATTGGCCTATTTGAATTTTGAAGTCCCTTTGCGCTCTAAATCTATGTTCCTATTTTTCCTATGACCTTAATTACATAAGTTTTAGGCCCTTGGAGGAAGGTAAATGAGGCCTTATAATTACACACCCTTTTCACATATAAATACTTAATATTTACAAAGACCTCTTGAAATAATTTTTGTAAGTACTGTTCTCCAGATTTTTCAGAGAAGGAAACTAAGTCCCATTAAGCAGTTAAATGACTTGTCCGTGGACATACAGATTGACATGTGGCATACCCAGAATATGAATTCCAGTCTTCTGAGTTCAAGGTGAGTTGACCTTGTATCACACTTCTCTGTGTCAATCCAGAACACTCTGGATCTTTATTATCCATTTATATTATGTTGCTTGTTTGGTGTTTTCCTCATTAACCTCTCATGACCTTTGTTAAACTCTGGTTATTCATCAAAATCAATTTCCTGAAGCTTATCCCCAAGAGAGTTTGACTTTTTTCTAACAACTACATCTACCTGAAGTATTCACTTCAGAACACTCCTCTATTCAAAATACAGGTCATTATTTAAGCTATTGATTTATAAATGCATTTTCTAGGTGATATTGCATGTGACCCTAATGCATTCTATTAATTTGGCTTCTTAAGTTATAAATGCATTAACTTTATCAGAAAATGTGGTAAAACTAGGCCAATGACAAATCATTAGGAGAATGTCACTCTGCCTTGACTGGTTGATATTAGAGGAAGTTACAGAACAACTTTCCAAACAAAGAGTCATCAGATCTGGAAGGATTAGAAGGTAGGAGGGTATAATTTTTAATGTGACTTTCTACTTTTTCAGAATATTTTTTTCTGCTGAATGCTAAATAGAAAGGGAAAAATAAGAAGTTGAAGGAGGAGTTAAGAATAGAGCATATTGTTACCCAGGATTCTTTCCAAGTTCGGAGTTAGAGAGATAGGTGCCTGATTTCCAATTTGATTTAAACCTGAGTAATACAGTAAATTTTAAACAAAATGTATTTGAGAGGAAAAAGGGAGGAAGATGAAGGAAGTTATGCAATGGAACATTAAATGCTTACTGCTATCTTATCTTGAAGTTGTGCTTAAAACATTTGAAAAAAGAGTCAAGGTAACAATAGAAATTATGGCAGCAGTGCATTTTGGCAAATGCCTCACATTTTATTTTCAAAGACGCTGAGGTTACTAGAAATGAAGAGTCTGTATGTGATATGGGACACAATAGCAAAATTTCTTTCTTTTCAGATTGCATAGGCACAACTTGAGGACTTATAGTAATATCCAGACAGAATGACTCAGAATTTTAGAACTCAAGGAAATCTTAGATGTTATCTCATCCAGTTCTTGCCAACCAACATTTATCTTTGTTATTGTTTTCCAGTCATATCTGACTCATCTGAGGATTTCTTGGCAAAGTTACTGGAATGGTTTGTCATTTCCTTCTTCAGTTTATTTCACAGATGAGGAAACTGAGGCAAACAGGGTTAAGTGACTTGCCCAGGTTCACATAACTAGTAAATGTCTGAGGCCATAATTGAACTCAGGTTTTCCCAACTCCAAGATCAGCACTCCATCCACTGCCCCACCTAACTGCCTCCTAACCTTTATGCTAGGTCCCACTGAATTTTACATATGAGAAACTAGCAACAGATACTTTTCAGTCACCATCAAACTACTTATTAATAAAGTCAGGACTAGGTACTCATCTCTCCTGACTTCCATTTTAGTGTTTTGTTTTGTTTTCCTATTATATTACCCACAGATTTCCATTGGTACAATAGAATAGACACAGTAAATATAAGTTAAAAGTATGACAATGACATCCAACAACATTAATGCCTCCCCAGAGGCATTAATAGAATATAATGTCATGAAAAATGGATTTGAAAATACTATTCTTCTCTGCCCTGGTTAAAGTATATTTGTAATATTGTGTTCAGTTCCTAAGCCACATCTTGGGAAGGGAAAAAGTTAAAGTATGCCCAAAGAAAAGCAACCAGGTTGTGAATAAATTAAAAACAATTAAACACAACAAATGTTTATTAAATGTTTACTGACATTATTTCTTCAATTGTAAGATTAATTCCTCTTTATATTAAGGAATTGTGTACTAAGACAATATAATCAGTAGTATTTGTTTTCATATTATATTGGTAATTACATTGTATATATTTATATTATGTATTATATTATGAATAGTTTTATATATTTGTATTATATTTATAATATCCATTCACTAGCTTGACTTCACAATTACTCATTTTCAGTAGTTCATCTGAATGTTCATACTATTATCCTCACGGCCACTTAAATAGTCAGTATTTCCAAATTCCTGAATCCCAGAATCCCACTGTCCTACACCATCTCTAGTTCATTATACCTTACCCTCACTCACACTACTAAACCTCACTTTTAGGACTCACTGTGCCTTCTATTCCATCAACTGCCAGCTATTCCTGTCTATTTCCACCTTCGGTCTACATACTTGGTCTGTGATGGACAATAAAAATGCAGCTTGGGAGACAACAAAGATGGCATATTGATATACCTTGAAATTATACTTAAAGCATTGAAAAATGCATATGCATTCACAAACAAAAACATATATATATATATATATATATATATTCATATCGATGTAATGAGTTAGGGCAGTATGAGATTATGATAAAATTTCTACAGAGCTAAAAACTGCCTCTCTTTTTTCCACTCCATGTACTTTGACCACTTCATAGCATTTAAGCTTTTTACTATCCTTCCTTCTGGATACACTTTGCCTGTCTGACTTTCACACTTTAGTCTCCAGATTCTCCTAGCACTTTCCTTATTTACTGTTCTTTTTCTTTCTTCATTTGTTCCTCTTTCCCAAAACTTAACGCTGGAGCTCTCCCCCTTCTTGTCTCCTGTCACTCTCCCCCTTGGAAATTTCATTTACTCCCAGGCCATAGATAAAACTTCCACTCAGATAAATTAGTTCATTAGTTATCAAGACAGTTATTTCAGTCACTAATCAACAAGCATTTATTAAGGATTCGAGATATGCCAGGCACCGAGCTAGGCCCGATGAATACAAATATAAGGAACTAAATGATCCCTGATCTCAAAGAGCTGACACTTTTTAGCATGATCCTGAGAGAATGGGGCAGAGAAAGGATAAACTATGTTGAGACAACTATGTGAAAAGAAAGTTCAGAGATTAAAGAACCTAAGAAGGCTTACCCTGGAGGGACATCACAGTAGGGAAGTCTGAGGGGTAAGGAAACTTTAAAACTACACAGAATACCTGGAATAAAGGCAGACTGAAAAAGAAGGAACAAAGTCAAACAGAGGAATCAAAGACTTCAGAAAACAAATTTCATCATTTCCTAGGGATGGCCCTGTTTCATAATATGGTTGCTCTTACCCACTTCATTTTTGTGGTGTAATTTTTTTCTACTACCAGTAATAATTAATTCCTTTAACTAGGAGTTTCTAACCTGAAGTCCAAAAACTAACTTACTATGTAATATTAATAGAATAGTAATGTTGCATTATAATGTAATTAATATTATATATAATTGTAGATTGTATCTTATTATATTATGTATGTCTATTGACTGTGTGTAATTATATATAATATTTTATGATTTATATTTCAATATAATTGGTTCATTTTATAGATTTAAAAACATGATGCTGAGTTTATAGACTTCAGACTGCCAAAGGTATCCCCAACTCAAAAAAAGTTCACAGCAATTCTGGTTTTTCAGTCTTAAAGTCTTTCTATATTTCAGTAATTTCTTGTTGAGAGGCAAATAATTCTTTTTTTTGTGATCATTTTCTTTATTTGATATTTTAGTTTTCAGCATTGATTTCCACAAAATTTTGAGTTACAAATTTTCTCCCCATTTCTACCCTCCTCCCACTCCAAGATGGCATATATTCTGATTGCCCCCTTCTCCAGTCTGCCTCCACCTCTGTCAGCCCCCTTCCCCCACCCCCATCCCTTTTCCCCTTCCTTTCCTGTAGGGCAAGATAGATTTCTATGCCTCATTGCCCGTATATCTTATTTTCCCATTGTATGCAAAACAACCTTTTTTTTTTTTGAGCGTCTGCTTTTAAAACCTTGAGTTCCAAATTCTCTCCCCTGCTCTCTCCCCACCCACTCTCCCTAAGAAGGCAAGCAATTCAACACAGGCCACACATGTATAATTATGCAAAACACTCCTATAAACAGTTATGTTGTGAAAGACTAACTTCCCTCCCTCCTATCCTGTCCCACTTTATTCAATTTTCTCCCTTGACCCTGTCCCTTTTCAAAAGTGTTTGCTTTTGATTACTTCTTCCCCCTATCTGTCCTCCCTTCTATTGTCCCTCTTTTTATCCCCTTCCCCCTACTTTCATGTGGGGTAAGATACCCTCAAGTCAAATTCGATGAGAGCACGATTCACTTATTCTCCCTCACCTGCCCCCTCTTATCTTCCAACTAACTGCTTTTTCTAGGCAAATAATTCTTGAACAGATTAGACTTTCAGCCCTTATCAGGTAAAATATTAATGGGGGGGTGGTATTTTAATACCCGCTGACCATTCTGCCTAAAGAACCACTACCCTAAAATCAGAGCTCCTACTCTGCACCCATGTCTCAGGAGCTAAATATTTTAGAGGGTCTTACTCATATTTGGCCCAAAAAAAGTAAGGTAAATCATCATAGTGTAAACTACTTTTTTGAACTAGCTGGTGAATAGTGTGTCAAATAGCCAGGAAGATGAGTGATGAGATGACAGAAGTACTAAAAATTAATAGCAGTATGTATGAGTATTCTTTAGATAAAAGTTATATGGTGGTCTGAATTTACTTAGTTTATTGTTGTAGTTAAACAAAATAATTGATATTAACAAAATATGCACTTTTATTTAGAACTTTCAAACTTATCCTGAATCTCATTTAGTTAGATAACTAAGAGGTGTATGAAATTTTTTTTTAATTTAAATTTATTTATTTAACATATTTGGTTTTCAGCATTGATTTTCACAACAGTTTGAATTACAAATTTTCTCCCCATTTCTACCCTCCCCCCCACTCCAAGATGGCTTATATTCTGGTTGCCCTGTTCCCCAGTCAGCCCTCCCCTCTATCACCCCCCTCTCCTCTCATCCCCTTTTCCCTTCCTTTCTTGTAGGGCAAGATAAATTTCTACGCCCCATTGCCTGTGTATCTTATTTTTTAGTTGCATGCAAAAACTTTTTTTGAACATCTGATTTTAAAACTTTGAGTTCCAAATTCTCTCCCCTCTTCCCTTCCTACCCACCCTCCCTAAGAAGTCGAGCAATTCAACCTAGGCCACACATGTATCATTATGTGTAACCCTTCCACAATACTCATGTTGTGGTAGGCTAACTACATTTTGCTCCTTTTCAACCCATCCCGCTTTATTGAATTTTCTCCCTTGAAACTGTCCCCTGTCCAAAGTGTTTGTTTTGATTACCTCTACCCCCATCTGCCCTCCCCTCCATCATTTCCCCCCTTTTATTTATTTTTTTTTATCTTCCTCCCTCTTCTTTCCTGTGGGGTAAGATACCCAACTGAGTATGTATGGTATTCCCCCTCAGGCCAAATCTGATGAGAGCAAGGTTCACTCATTCCCCCCTCACCTGCCCTCTCCCCTCCTCCCACAGAACTGCTTCCTCTTGCCACCTTTATGCAAGATAATCCACCCCATTCTGTCTCTTCCTATCTCCCTCTCTCAGTATGTTGCTCTCTCATCCCTTAATTTCATTTTATTTCTTTTAGATATCTTCCCTTCATCTTCAACTCACCCTGTGTCTGCTCTCTCTCTTTTACATATATATATATATAGACATATATATATATATATATACACATACATACACATACATACATATACACATAGATATATACATACATACACATTCTCTTATATATATACATAAACATATATATATATATATATATATATATATATATATATATATATATGCATATTCCCTTCAACTACCCTAATACTGAGGTCTCATGAATCATACACATCATCTTTCCATGTAGGAATGTGAACAAAACAGTTCAACTTTAGTAAGCCCCTTGCAATTTCCGTTTCTTGATTACCTTTTCATGCTTCTCTTGATTCTTGTGTTTGAAAGTCAAATTTTCTATTCAGTTCTGGTCTTTTCATTGAGAAAGCTTGAAAGTCCTCTATTTTATTGAAAATCCATATTTTGCCTTGGAACATGATACTCAGTTTTTCTGGGTAGGTGATTCTAGGTTTTAATCCTAGCTCCATTGACCTTCGGAATATCGTATTCCAAGCCCTTCGATCTCTTAATGTAGAAGCTGCCAGGTCTTGGATTATTCTGATTGGGTTTCCACAATACTCAAATTGTTTCTTTCTGGCTGCTTGCAATATTTTCTCCTTGATCTGGGAGCTCTGGAATTTGGCAACAAAATTCCTAGGAGATTTCTTTTTGGGATCTATTTGAGGAGGCGATCGATGGATTCTTTCAATTTCTATTTTGCCCTGTGGCTCTAGAATATCAGGGCAGTTCTCCTTGATAATTTCTTGAAAGATGATATCTAGGCTCTTTTTTTGATCATGGCTTTCAGGTAGTCCAACAATTTTTAAATTATCTCTCCTGGATCTATTTTCCAGGTCAGTGGTTTTTCCAAAGAGATATTTCACATTGTCTTCCATTTTTTCATTCCTTTGGTTCTGTTTTATAATATCCTGATTCCTCATAAAGTCACTAGCTTCCACTTGCTCCAATCTAATTTTTAAAGTAGTATTTTCCTCAGTGGTCTTTTGGACCTCCTTTTCCATTTGGCTAATTCTGCCTTTCAAGGCATTCTTCTCCTCATTGGCTTTTTGGAGCTCTTTTGCCATTTGAGTTAGTCTGTTTTTTAAGGTGTTGTTTTCTTCAGTGTATTTTTCAGTATTGTTTTGGGTCTCCTTTAGCAAGTCATTGACTTGTTTTTCATGGTTTTCTCGCATCCTTCTCATTTCTCTTCCCAATTTTTCCTCTACTTCTCTAACTTGCTTTTCCAAATCCTTTTTGAGTTCTTCTATGGCCTGGGGCCAGTTCATGTTTTTTTTGGAGGCTTTTGTTGTAGGCTCTATGACTTTGTTGTCTTCTTTAGGCTGTATGTTTTGGTCTTCTTTGTCACCAAAGAAAGAATCCAAAGTCTGAGACTGAATCTGGGGGCGTTTTCGCTGCCTGGCCATATTCCCAACCCACTAACTTGACCCTTAAGTTTTTCAGTGGGGTATGACTGCTTGTAGACTAAGGAGTTCTATGTTCCACGTTTGGGAGGGAGGTGCCAGCTCTGTCAGACCCGCAGTACTCCTTCCCTAAGAACCCCCAGTCCAGACTGGGCTTAGATCTTCAGCAGGCTGTTGCAGTCCTGCTCTGATCCACCACTTAACTCCTCCCACCAGGTGGGCCTGGAGCCGGAAATAACAACAGCTGTAGCTGCCCCACCTCCGCTGCCCCCGGGGCTGGAAGCCAAACCGCGAACTCCTTCCACTCCCGCAGCTTTTCCCACTAACCTTCTCCGCACTCTTTGGTGTTTGTGGATCGAGGGGTCTGTTAACTGCCGCAGCTCACATATTCAGGGCGCTAGGGCCCCCTCCGCCCAGCTTCTGGTCTGGATGGTCCACGCCGCTCAGACTGGGCTCTGCTCCACTCCGTTCCCAGCTCCCTGCTCCCAGCTCCATGTGGAATAGACCTCACCCAGAGACCATCCAAGCTGTCCTGGGCTGGAGCCCTGCTTCCCTCTGCTGTTCTGTGGGTTCTGCCATTCTAGAATTGGTTCAGAGCCATTTTTTATAGGTTTTTGGAGGGGCTCGGTAACAGAGCTCACTCTAGTCCCTGCTTACCAGCCGCCATCTTGGCTCCGCCCTGATGTATGAAAATTTTGACTACTTTAGAAAAAATAATTTTGAAAGTATATAAAATTCAATTTTTTATTCCTTATATTTAATTTACATTGCAGTATAATACAAAATCAGGACACCTTACAGTCTTCTACATTTTTAAAATTATTAATAGTTAAAATGTTCATATAGACAGAGATTCCTGTTAGGGAGATAGATAGACAGACAGACAGACAAACAGACACACAGACAGATAGAGAGAGAGAGAGAGAGAGAGAGAGAGAGAAAGAGAGAAGGAGAGATAGTGATATATAGTCCCCAGCACACAGGGAACGGATACAAAATGGACATCGGCAAAAAGGGCATGTGGGTAGCATGGAATAGAGTGGGCTGAAGACCAAATCTTCTGACAAAGGAAGTATTTGCACATGAAAAACCCATTTTACTCTTTTGAGGTCAGGCAAGTATGCTTTTGTATAAGCTCATATTCTTATGGCTATCTTTGCAATATTAAAAATATTTTGATAAAGCCAAAGGAGAGCAACATGATTAGAAATGCTGACATTTCAGGGCTTACACAGGTTGTAGCAGGTTTAAACAGACAAATTTGTTTGTTTGCCTTTAGGAACCATCCTCCCCATGGTTTTCCCAGATGGAGGTCATGCTAGGAATAAGGAAAAAGTGAAAGATTACATGGTTTCCTAAGAGCTTTTCCTCCAAAATGAATTCTTGCAGAGTATTAGGGTTATACAGATATATTATAGATATGATTTAAGACCTAACTTCAAAGATATATTGACTCACAGTGACTAGGCCATCACCATTCAATTCAAGAGACAAAATGGTGCCTATGATTTCATTCTACTTATGGAAGAAAACAGAAAGCAATGTGTCTTATGACTCATAATAGCAATGATCATTTAACATATACAAAATATAGTTTATCTCTCAGGATCTTCAAAATGATTCACAGCTTTAAAAAATAGGATTTGCTTCCCAAAACCGAAATGAGCACATCTCTGAAAGGAAGGTCCAAAAACATGACATAATCATGAAAATATTTCTAAATTTGTGACAACTATAAGGGATAGGAACCAGAAATGTAGTTTCATTGGTATAGGCAATCCCCTCTATCAATGTTGGTTGGTACCTTCTCTGTAATGTATAGTTCCAGAGAATTTCTTAAAGTAGTGAGAAGTTAAGTGACTTGCCATTTCTTGATTCATGCTTAATGAGAATATGTCTAAAAATAAAATGAAAACTCTAATATCAGCTACTCTCAGTTAAATCTAATTATAAGTTAGAATTTCCAAATAGTGTTTCAGGTTGATATTTGTGAGAAAGCATATAAATCTCTAGTGATCAATTATGTTAAAATTTAAAGTCCAATATATTTAGACTCTATTGTAGGAACATCTATGAGGTATTAAGTGGTTTTAAAGAACCGAAATTTAGTTTGACTGCAGAGACACGGTGAGCTCTTTACTCTCCATGTGATACACAGGTAATAAGTGATGAATAAGAGTGACTTAGAAGTTATTGCTTCCTTGTGTGTTCTGAATTTTGCTTCTACATCTCAATCAGAGAGAGGGGAAACAGAGGAGGAGAGGAAAAGGAAGAGAGGAAGGAGAAGGGAGAAGAAAAGGGGGAAGAGGAGGAGGATGAGGAGGAGGAAGAGAGAGAGACAGAGAAGACAGAGAAATGAAGACAGAGACAGAGACAGACAGAAAGACACAAAGAGAGATAGAGAGAATGAAATGCAGCTTCAGAAAGTTCAAATTCTAGAAATGCTTCTCGTCTCCCCCATCCTTTATCATCAAAATAATTTCCTACAAAGTTTCAGTGCTTCAACACAGCATAATTAGTAACACTTAACAATTAAAGAAATGTTGTACTGAACCAATTTAAACTCTTACTTTTTCCTTTGTTTTTATGGAGTTCTACTCATGAGAAAAGTAAGAATTTTTTTAAGGAGACCTTCAATTATATCTCTATTTCAAGTTTTACTTCAATGCTCAGCAAAGTCACAATCCTTAAAGAAAGCAGGGATACTCCATACTTGTTGGCATGTTCTAAATTGGGAATATTTAGTTTTAATTAATATTTTGTGAACTACTTCACCTTTCATTATATTAAGTATATAACAGTAATAACATATCTCCTATTTTGGGATAAAATCATTACTAAAATTAATGTATTTTTATAAAGGTTCTCTAATCTTTATATTCCATAAAAAGTAGTATCTATTCAAATTGATAGTTTTTATTGATCATTCACACATCCATGTTATTTCTTTTCATAAAAATAGTTTTTCTGGCAAGGACACATGAAACCAGGTTTTCTTAACTCATATTGCCTATCTTGCAGTCCTCTAATAAATCACTTAAGTTCTCTAAATTCTAGTGTCCCAACTAGTAAAAGGAGAATCACAGAGGCTAATCATTTTCTAACCTGAAATGGGAAATCCAAAATTTGTATATAATAAATATCAAATAATATTCCACTAATATAAAAGTGACATGATAAAATTATAATTTCCACAAGTCATTTTCCAGTCATGGCCAACTTTTCATGACCTCATTTGAGGTTTTCTTGGCAAAGACACTGCAATGGTTTGCCATCTCCTTCTCCAACTCATTTTACAGATGAACAACTAAAGCAAACAGGGTTATTGTGTCTTGCCCAGGATCATACGGTTAGTCAGTGTCTGAGGCCAGATTTGAACAAAGGAAGATAAGTTTTCCTGACTCCGGGCCTGGTGCTCTATCCACTGTACCACCTAGCCACTCAATTTTTTCATAGATATTAGTATTTTTCCAATGATAGTATTGTAAAGGATAGCAGTGTATGCATATTGATTCATAAACGAGTTCATTGAGAAAATTTAGTATGTTTCTCTTATATGCTATGTAGAAATATGGGAAGGACTGTATCAAATACAAATTCAGGGAGGGGGAGAAGGGAAGGTAAACATGTAATGCAAAGTTAACACATTTTGTGATATTAAAGCACTAGAAATAAACTAAATTCCAACTAGTAGAGTATTATTAATCAAATTTCGGAACATAAGTGTAATGAAATACTCCAGTTTCATGAGAAAAGCTGAATACTAAGAAAAACAGGGAAGTCTGAGAAGACTTAAGTGAATAAATGCAAAGTGAAGTAAGCAGAGCAAGGGATATACTATGAATAGTGATTATAACAGCAGAAATCAGAGAGAATAAAAATAACAGTTATGGAAAGTGAACACTATTCAATCACAATCACAAGGACAAAGCTTATCCCCAATCAAGAGCTACACGAATTCAACCCTTTCTCTTTTTGTTTCAGCATTTACAATCATATCTGGTATGTGAGAAGTGATCAATAAATGTTTGTTGCTTGATTTATTTGCAGAGACAGGGCACTATGGATGTCAACTATTACACAAATTGTAGGCATAATTTATGCATTGGGTAATTTTGCTAAAACATTTTTTCTCTTTAGATTTATTTTTCATAACAATAATAAAAACCATGATGATGATGATGATAAAGACATATAACATTTAAAGGGCAGGTAGGTGGCACAGTTGATAAAATTCCATGTCTAAAGTCAAGGAAGAGAGGATTTTAAACAGTCTGAGACACTTACTAGCTGAGTTTTCCTTGGCAAGTCACTGTTTGCCTCAATTTCTTCATCTGTAAAATGATCTGGAGAAGGAAATGGCAAACTACTCCAGTATCTTTGTCAAGAAAATTCCAAATGGGGTCACAAAGAGTCAGATGTGACTGAAAAGCAATTGAACAACTATTTGCAGTTTGCAAAGTGATACACACACTCATATATGTATATATACATGTGTATTATATGTGGAAAATGTAAGTATATAAATATATTATATAAATAAATATTCTGACATGTAAAACCTAGCATCTCATACCTGATTATATAATATTAAATATATTTGTTATACATACTATTTTTCTGATATTTAAGAGTATATGCCCATATCTAGTAATGTGTAATTAAATAACATTTTATCAAATGATATTACAAGGGATACAATTTAAGTGGCGACTCTCTGGGTGGGAGAAGTAGGTAGAAATATTAGGAAATCAAATTATGTAAAAAAATGAAAAAACTATCAATGAATTTTAAAATATTAAAATGTAAAGTATCCTTATTCATCTAAAAACATGTCAAAGGTCCTATACATATATCATTAGATTTTTTCCTATTCAGTCACCAAGCAGAATGGAAGTGGGAAGGACTAAACTGGTAATTAGCAACTCATATGTAGCATGGGGAATCTTTTCCAGAAAGTCCTATAAAATATGTAAATTATTAAAACTTCTCCATTACAATCTTACTCCCATGTGTCATCATTGCACAAGGTGAAATTAGGTTGTCAAAGGGTATGCAAGTTCAGCTTAATCTCTCCAAAATCCTACCAAACTGCAAGGGTTCCTAGTATAAAACCAGCAAGAGAATTCATTTGTGCGTTTCAACAAAGGGCCTTGCAAGGTTCAAAGAGACTCTGTCCCTGAGGGTTGGCCCTCAGGGGATAGATTTTGTTGGTCACAGGGATTCATGAAGTCAATGATTAAGATGTGGGAAGGTTGTGATCTGTCCCAGAAGCAAATACTCGAAGAATTAAAGTCCATACTTAGAGATAGTTCATTAACTTATGAATAATTCTCCACTGCATTCTTATTCCAGTGCTTCATCATGCTATTGTGTTAACTTTGGGATCTTAAAGGCTAGGCTAACTGTGCCAGATCCAACATTCTATTGGGAAGCCTTGGAACTCTGGGCTGGGCATAAAATATACATCTGTAGTTTGAAGACCACCTTACTTGATGAGGACAACTTATCCCCAGAAAGTAGGATTATGATCATTTTTTAGTGGAAAGGGGATCTACATAAATCACAAGGTCATAGGATATTTAGGATTGCATATTTAGAATTAGAAGGGACCTTAGAAACATAATTCCTTGAAATAATAGAATACTTGTGAGTAATACTTATTAAGTATCATCCCACTGATCACAATCAATAATAATACTTTTTGTTAAATCAGTTTGTGGAAATGTTCAAAGCAGGACAAAATTTGAAGTACTACATGTGGATCTCACCATATTCTATTCATGTCCATGGCACAGATTATCTGCTTGCCTTGAGTGAACCTCTTATTCTCTACGATGAAACACCATAAGGGGAAAAAAGTGATAACAGATGTAATATGCTTTGCTGCTTCTTGAAAGATGCTAAGTAAATACAACAATAGTATCTTGGTCTAATTGTATCATGCATTTCTAATTATTCTAATATGATAAATAAGCATATGTCCCTTAGGATGGATAAAAGCAAAGAGAGTATCCTTATTAAGTTTGAGAAGGATATACAATTGAGAAGGATGACTATACACCATGGAATACAGAGCAATACATCAAAAATGTCTTATTAGGCAAGACCATAAACTAAATCAAATAAAATCAAGTTGGAGATGTAAATATATATTTAAAGTTTTACATTTGGGTTTTTAAAAATGCAGGGACCGTATAGGAGAGGCAACGCATATAAAAATTTGTTATCATAGCAAAAAAACGCCCATAGCTCACACATAATTTGGAAGGAAATTTAGGTAGATAAATACATAGTTTTTATAAGTCAGGATGAGGGGAGCTAAGTTGAGTGACAGTATTTCTTTGTCAGCCAAGTCAGCTCTGTACATAGATGATTTCCTATCAATGTGTATATGTACAGACACATATTCACAGATGTGTGTAAACATGTGAACACATCATATATGTGCATACATACATACATATATATGCATATACATATACGCACAAAGAAAATAAAGAGAACATATTAACACATATCTCTACCTCATCTTTCAGAAACAATAACGAAACTTTGTTGTGTTCTATGCTCAGGTGTGTGCTGGGAAATGTTTAACAACTAGGCTATTTTGGGGGAAAATATGGATATATACACTTTTAAGTTTGATCTACTTCGTTAGTATTTTCTGTGACTACACAATTAATGAAAACCTCAATTTGTAGCAATTGCTGATTTCTGAGGTGTAAATTCTCAGGTTGAGAATTTAACAATCAGCATCCTGTTAGAGCGGGTTCCAGCATGTACTTGATTATAGCTAACACAGGGAACTGAAGGAAAAAAAAATAAGCACAAGATAGTAAACATGACTGCATATTTTACACTGAAATGGATGCTATTTCACTGATAAATCACACATTCCAAGAGAGGCAAGATTCAGATCCCCTCTCTCATTGTTTCCACAGTGTGATAAAACATTTTTAGTAGAATTAAAGCTTGATATTAAATCAATATGCATTAGCAAAAAAAAAAAAACCTGGATTTGGAATCAGAGAGGCTTGGTTTAGAACCAAGTTCTTTCATGGAAAACTATGACTTTGTGCAAGTCATGAAGCTTCTCTGACATTCGATTTATTCACATGTAATATCAGGCCCTTAAGTAAGTTTGCCTCCAATGTCCCTTCAGTCTTTAAATATATGATGCTTTGAGTCCAACAATATTATTTGGAAGTTTTATATGATAATGATTTAATTAACATTAAATTAATTATTGTGCCAAGAATCACAACAATGTCAGAACTGCTATAACTTGCCTGGTCATATCAGATCTTAAAAATTATACATAATTATGATTTTTAAATTCTCTTCATCTTTCAACTCCATGAGTTTTAGCAGATATGGCAGGATTTTTTTTCATAAGATATTTATAGCAATTAGGTTTATAAAATAATTAATGTACATTTATTGAGAGCCTACTATGTGCTAGCCAGTGTGCTGGCTACTGCAAATACAAAGAATAAAAAATTGAAAGACTTCTTCACACTCAAGGATCTAATATTCTATGAAGAGAAACAAATTTGTACACACATAGTAATAATTTGTACAAAACATATTCAATACCATGACAAGATAATTTTTGAGGGGGAATACAAAGAAGCTGGGGAGATTGGGGTAGGCCTTGTGGTATCATTTCAGCTGAGTCTTGAAGGAAACTAGGACTTCTGAGAGGCAGATGTGAGGAGAGAGTGTGTATGTTAGACACAGGGTATAGCCAGTAAGACTGCATTTATAAGAGAGAAGAAAGGAGTGTAGCAGGAAAAAGAAAAAAAAAGGGCCAGCTTAGCTGGATCAGAGAATACATGAATGGGAATAGTGTGTAATAAGACCAGAATGTTAAGTTAGGGGAAAATTGTGAGGAGGTCTGAATGCCAAACTGAAGAGCTGATGGGGAGCCATTGAATTTACTTGAGTAGTTGTAAAGTAAACATATAGTAGCATTGAAAGAAAGTAAGCTCTGGTGCTTTTCCAAACATTAACATTCACTTTTGAAAAAGATTTCTTAAGAGTTATTTCTTTCTTCCAGGTAGAGGTGAGATCATAACATAAATCTTAACAGCTGAAATATATTAAACAGATACATATTCAGATATGTAAGGCATTAGAAGGTCCCATTACATCCACAATTTAAACTAAAGTGAAAACTTAGAGAATGTTTCATTTAGTTAAACAAAATGCACAGAAAATAAATGTGAAATTATGCTTAATTTTAAGTAAGAAAAAATACAACCATAAAAATGTGTGGAGGATTTGTATATGCAAATCGGTTCCTTAGGTACACTCTATAATTTGGTGGTTATATGGTACAATAGGTAAGCATGCTGGATCTGGAGGAAGGGAAATATGTGTTCAAATACTGCCTAAGACATTTACTAACTGTGTAACTCTAGACATGCCACTCAATCCTTGTTTGTCTCTGTTCTTCCATTTATAGAATAGGGAAAATCATAATGCCTACCTCCCAGGATTGTTGTAGGGATAGAGAGAAATAACACTTGAAAAACTCTTTGCAAACTTTAAAACATTATACGAATGCTGCATATCATCGATCAATCATTATCATCATCATTCAGAACTGTCATCTTCCTTCAAAGAATCATACTTGTTTTGGAGATAATATCTTACATTTATTTAGCACTTGACGTTTTCAGAGGCCCTTAAAACACACCTGTGTTATGTATTAACGACTGCCACATCCCACGTTTGTATTTTTTACTTTGTCAATATGATAAAAGTCAGCGATAAGCCCATTCACACAAGCAAAAAAAATCCCTATTGACAGTTTTAAGACACACTAACTCAGCTTATTTTTCATTTTTAAACTTTAATCTATGTATGGTATTAACAGTAGTCTTATAATTTTTATTAATATGTAGTAGAAATTAATTCTTATGAACAAAAACCAATCCCCAAGACTATCGCTTATTAGCAACAGAAGTAATAGTAGCAGTGCGCCATTAGTATTATTTCTTTCACACACGCATTTCAATAATTAAGAGGTGGCTGGATGTATATTTTTATTGCAAATATGACTTCTATGAAAATGACTGTCATTTTTTAGATTCATCTAACACCTGACTAAGATTCATTTAATAGCAGCACATTTTAGACCAAGATAGACTGTAATTTTCTATAATCAGCGTAACTGCGCTTAAAGCTCAGTCAGTCAATATGATCTTTCAAAACAACATTTCCAAAGGCCACTAGCAGATTTAGAGTTCTCTTTGGGTGTTTGGTCCTTTGCACTTTTTCATCTAAGCTTTTTCATTTTCTGGGTGACTGTCCTGGCCAATGCATAGTTTCAGAATATATTCTGAAAACTACTCATCTGTGTTGTCACTTTGGTGTTATTGACTTTATCTGCCATTTCATGACTTAAATCCAAATAGGATCCCTGAAGCTTCTGTCATTCTTAGACTTTGAGGTCATTATCCAAATTTATTTGTGTAAAATTCATTATCTCCATCTATCACCTATCAGAATAGCTAAGAATAAGGCCATCTGTCTACTGAAAATATTTCAAAAGAAAAATCTTAACTAGACAGCTTCATAAAATCCCAAATAGGTATTCAGCTTTCTGTCCAGTCTGTTAGGGTTACCATTGTAACAGAAAGAAGTGATTAATTTGATTTTCATTCAACAGAAACAAAAGTAATGCTTAAAAAGCAATGGGATGCCAGTCTGGCAATACAATTTCCAGTGGGTATTTAAAATTTTGGTATAGGAAAACAATAGTTTATATAGTAGCACCTGGCATTATGCTAAGAATATGGTAGATAGGTGTGTGTTCCTGTGTATTAATCGATGATTATCATTTCAAAATTAGAAGGGCATTTTTAGAGAAACTGAGAAAAAACTAACAATAGCCTATAAAATAGACTATTGGTATATGACTAATAAATATACTGAATTATATTGGAGCATTCTGAAGTTGTTCTAATGAGCTCCTTCTTTTTACAAATGTATCACCAAGCTTTCTATATGCAAGGAAAGATCATGGATGAACTATGGCTTAAAGTCAGTCAACAGGAATTTATTGAATGCTATGTGTCGAGTAGAGTATTAAATGCTGGAAATACAAAGAAAGGTGAAAATATTATCCCACCATTAGAATGGAAGAGACAAGAGGGAAAGGGACCAAAAATATAACATTCTTATTTATGTTAGCATCTTCTGTTAAGCTGGGGGTGAGGATGGGCAACATTACTAGGTCTACATGATTAAAAAATTGGGGCATGAGAAGGCAACATGGAGAAAATTCCTTCTTTAGGAGCCAAAGGAAGAGCTACGCTTGTTTTATAAAAGACTGATTCTTTTCTTCATGTCACAGAATGTAGGTCACATTGACCTAATATAATGGCCTATTTGAACATAAATACTAGGTATCACTCATCCATCTTTTCTAGTTCATGGATTTCTTCCCCATAGATCTTCTCTTCCTCCTCATTTATTCCCTCTATTTCTAGGACTTACAAAAAGATTATATACATAATAACAGAGATTACTCTTTCATATAACCTCTAACACAAATGCTGCTACTACCAGGATAATCTGTGTGGGTGTTAAAAGGCAATGGGACAGTAATTGAATAATACCCCAAATAGCATGTCTAAAATATGAAAATCAGAGTCTACCAATACCACTGAAGTGTGATAACTGTGTGACGCCTAGGAAAAGTAATGGTATATAATAAATGTAATGTATCTCTATTGGAATACTATAAAACGGGCTTTTTAACTTATCTCTAGGTAAGGAAATTTCAGGAAATGGAAATATAAAGGCAGATGAGGAGGGGATTCAGATTATCTTCAGTCTGATAGACTAGTAAAACAAGGAAATGTGACAGCAGCCCTGATCTAAGTTAAGATGAATATGACTTTACAGCATCTTCATTTCTTAAGATTCCTGACCTTGAAATGCGACTTCAATTTTATCTCTTTTCATGTGGATTAAACAGATAAATACCATCCACAATACTATACATACTAATTTTGTTTTTATTTATTAAAATTATTTGCTTATCATAGCGACAGTTTCCTCAACCTTTCCCTCTGGACCACTGATACATTAAGGGAGTAGATTCCCCTGTTGGAATCAGACCATATAGCTCTTTAATAAACCTGATATTTAAATATCCAAATGTATAAAAACAATAAATGAGGCAGTCATATCAAAAAAGGACACAAGGTGATTTAAAAAAGTGAGCTCTGCGTCTGTACTGAAATATTGTTTGATTTATAACTGACTTTTTCAGGAAGAAATCTTCATGTAAGTGTTGGTTTTCAGCATCTCCATAGGATTTGCTACAGTTTGGCATCTGCTGTGTTCAAAGACTGCTGCTGATGCTGTTGGTATCTATGGATGCAGGTGGGAATAAAGAGACTAACGTCTGACCAGTGGCAGATGTTTGAAATAGGGAAAATGGGGTTCACACTCAATTAGTAGGAAGTAGCATGAAAGTTATTGAACACGGTTGGAGTGGTATTTACCTGAACTATTTCCATTGCAAGTGTAATAATATTTTATTTGTTATATTGCTGTCTAAAAAGTCTTATATGTTTAACTTTCACGCTATCATTATCTTAAAAAAACTTATGAAGGAATACCCTTCACAGTGCCCAAAAATGTTTATTTAAATTCCATTAGTAAATAGTGTATTCCACTTTATGTAATTATTAAATAGTGATTACTTTTTCCCTCAGAAAGGGTAGTGCAGCTTAAATAATTACATTAAAATTTCAAGGTTTTTTTTTTCTACAAGCAAAAAAAAAGTCCCACATAGCTTATTTAGATTTAATGAGTTTTCATTAGAGAAATAAAGTTTTAAAAGGTTTTAAAGATAAAGACACTATAAAATTAAAATGATATTTTGTTAATAGTTTAAGTCATTTCTTTTCATTTGATGTAATTGAATATTTTTTCTCTTTCTAAGTGTGTGACTACGAGTCATTATATGTGGAATATAAATGGATTTTTTCCAATAAAAGGAACTGAGAAATTCCCCTTTTAATGTAAAATTTTTAGTTAGTCTGGCACCTACTTTTAGCATGATCACATGCCAAGCCCAGTTCTATTAGTTGTATGCATGCTTAATTGCAATGCTTAACTCTTTATTTTTAAATTCTGTTAGCACTAACTCCAAAAGAAGTTATGTATCACTCAAAAAAAATGTAGTCAAATCAATTTAAATTCAACAAACTTTATTCATTGCCTATTATGTGCAAGGCACTATGTTTGGCTCTGGAGATAGTGACACAGACTAATCATTCCCTGTTCTCAGAAGCTTGATTCTACTCAAGGATACAAATAAATACAAAATATCAAAGTAAATGCAGAGAAACTGTGTTATGGACAGAGTAAGAGCACCAAGCTAGCAAGATCAGGAAAGGACTCACACACAGTGGCACCTATGTTGAGCTTTGAAGGGAAGTAGTAATTCCTAGAAACTGAGGTGAGAGCAGGACAATATTGCAAAGTTTGGGATGGGGATTGAAGGGGACAGACTATTCTAGAATATTAAGGTCAAAGATAGAATATCTTG
This sequence comes from Trichosurus vulpecula, assembly GCF_011100635.1. Lineage (NCBI taxonomy): Eukaryota > Metazoa > Chordata > Mammalia > Diprotodontia > Phalangeridae > Trichosurus > Trichosurus vulpecula. Next base: position 282,289,352 of record NC_050574.1, on the reverse strand, counting down.
AACTGCTTAGGTACCCTAAGGATCATGGGTAGAATCTCCTTTTAATGATATATTCCAGGGGTGGAGAACATGCAGCTTCCAAGCCACATGTGGCTCTCTAGGTCCTCTAGTACAACCCTTTGACTGAATCCAAACTTCACAGAACAAAACCCTTAATAAAAGGATTTATTCTGTAAAACTGGGACTCAGTCAAAAGGCTGCACCCAAGGACCTAGAAGGAGGGCCACATGTGGCCTTGAGGCTGCAGGTTCCCCACCTTTGTATTAAAACTTAGCAGCTAGGTAGAATGATGGATAGATTGCTGTGCCTGGAGTCAGGACAACTCATCTTCCTGAGTTCAAATCTCAGACACTTACTAGCTGTGTGACCTTGGGTAAGTCACTTAACCCCATTGCCTCACCTGTGAAATGAACTAGAGAAGGAAATGGCAAACCACACCAGTATCTTTGCCAAGGAAACTCCCAAAAGGATCACAATGACTTGGACATTTCTGAACAATAATAACCCCTTTAGATCAAGGAGTTTACTTTCTTAATGATACATGCAGTCAAAGTCTACAAATATAGGTATTTTCCACTTCTAGTATCTTCATAAATCTAAAAAATGTCCTAAAGATAAGGGTATAGATGGAATTATTTTTTCATGGATTTATAAGCTTAATCAGTAATATGCCAGTCATTAGCAGCCAAACAGATTATCGGTACCAAAAAAAACCCAACAACAAACTTTCAAGTCAAAATGAGAATAGAATAGTTACCTTTATTAATGCACGGGCAACCAGTAGTTTATTCTCTGCCAAAACGTTACTTAACCTTTGAGTATCCTTCCTGTTACCTACGTAGGGTAATTAATTGTCCTTGTTTGTGCTTATAAATTCAGGTACGTTACTACCCTCATTTTCAGAGATAGTCCTATTTTAAATAACAGAAAGTCTACACGACAAAGGGAAATCTTTTGTGAGATAATATGTCCTTATATTTGATATGGAAAATATGGTCACTGTAGTTATTATCTACATGTAAAAGGGAAAAGGAGTACTTGAGATAACCAAATGAGAGTTTTGGTACATTACAGGCTTTACTGGAGAAGCCTCAGAGTAAAAGACATATAAGTTTACTTTGGGGTCACGGTGCACATAAGAGAATGAGGGAGCAGGTAAGGGAGAAGGAGAAATAAATCTGTCCAAACATACCTGTGTTATTAATATAGCTGTTAAAAGACCAGAGCTGCCACCAGATTCCTGGAAATCCTTTTCCTTAGTTTTCATAAATTCAATCTAACCATATTTACTATATTCCAAAGGCTCACAGGGATTGTCTTAAATGAAGGAAGAAGCCTTGAACATTACCTTCATTCACAGTAGGGGATCAATACATAGCTTATGGTCAATTTATTTACAGGTGGGAAAGGAAGTTGTGGGGGAGAGGAGGTGAAAGGAAGCTCTTGGCTTGTCTAGAGCAATCCAACTTTCTTTCAAATTCAAAAGTACACACGCAATTCTTTCCTATAATCCTGTTTCTTCTTTAGGTCCTCTGGACACATAGTAGCTCCTTTTTCCCTAGTCCAAATATAATGAACATGGTAGCCATCTTCAACATTCGTGAAAGTTACACAAGTTTCATGCTGTGCCGACAAGGCCATAATCACGTTATGCCATTTAAAACTATTCCATTTAAATTATGTAGCAATTTTGGATATATAGCATATAGATGCAAAACAAACATACTCTTAAATTAGGAACGTGAGCTAGATTCTATCAGGCCCTGACAGCTTAATATGCTGAAAATAGTGGGGTAAATTTTCAAAGCTGCCTGCTCTAATTTAGCCATGCAGCTCATGTTTATTTTAATGGAAGTTGCATGGGGAAATTGCTGCAAAACAGTGAACATTTACCCAACTGTCTCTACCAAAGGCAAGTGAACATTAATTGAACTAAAAAGGAAAATGACTATTTAACCTTGTCCAGAGAGGATATGGGTAAATGCTCAATGTGTTTCTGACTTTATATGCCATGCCTTTAAAATCTTATTATCTTCTTTTTGCAGAATGACACTTGATAGTTGGTTTCTGGGCAACATTAGAAATCTGGTGATAAATAATTTTTTCAGGATTTTTTTCAGACTACAAAAAATAATATAACAAAAAGAAGAAAAATAAAAGAACCCTCATTCCTGTATATAATTACACTTGGAATCATCTCTTTTTTTTGGTTATAAAATGCCTAATAAAATATATATTTTGCTGATACAAAAATCCAACTATCCTAGGCCACCACAAATGAGCTGCTTCTCAGAAACTTATTAACATCCTATCATACGCAAAATACATTAATCTATGCAGGTTTAAAAAATGGATAGGACTACAGTATCTGAGCTAATGATTCATAAAATCATCTGTAGCTATTAGTCTATAAGGATAAGTGCTGCGAGTGCTTTTATTTCACTGCTTGGTGTGGCACCATCAATTTAAAATCTATCTAGTATGATAGATTTATGTATATAAAAGATTTCACACAAGTCCTGTCAGGATTTTGCAATTCGGATTTCTACGTGCTATTACAAGTGTCACAATATGAAATAACAATGGAAAGCATTTAAGCATGAATTCCCTTGAAAAGTTTCCCAACTCCCTATGTTAAAAGGTAGCTGCTTAATTAAGAGTCCTCTAAAAGCCTGTGAGTACTTTCCTTAATAAGAATATCATTTTTTTTTACGTGATGTTAGCTAAGTTTGCTTCTTCCAAGTGTACATGCCCATTGGAACACTCTAACCAGGTAGAAAGCTGCAAAGAGGTGGCTAATTTGCAGCTGTGGACAGATGCTATTATTAGCATACTCTGTGTTACAAAGTGGTATGGTCTTTCTATCTAGTTTTCATTTTGATACGAAGAAATGATCATAGTTTTCTGTCTTTGTTGCACTAATAAAAGTGTGAAAATATTTTGTAGATTTTAATTTACTAGAACTCATAATACTTATCTTAGGGAAACAAGTGATAAACATCACCCAAGTGCAAATGATTGTAGATCATATTGAAAACATTGAAGAAAAATATATATAGTAGGATATCGTGTGCTTATTCACTATATGATACAGGATGAATGATAGTGTGTTCGTATCTCAGGAGAGGTTACACTAAACAATACTGAAGTTCCCTTCTAGCATTAGTATTCTATGACTTGTTAAAACTAACTAGGAGTCATAGTCTGCCTTTTAGAGTAAGGTGCCCTTCTTTCCTGAGGTAAAGAAAGGAAGCTGGATGATTTAGGATAGTTGTAATAGAGACCCAGCCAATAACAGTAATTTCACATGATAAATTCAGTCTATGAACATTCTTACTATGGGGTAATGATGATTACTTGTGGGGGATGTCAAGTTTCATTCTTCCTTTTTTGGTGTTGTTGGCCCTTAGACACCCAGCCTGGGTTACTAGTAGTAGAATATGAAGACCTAAGATATTTGAAGAAAGTGACCTAGTTGACTTAGGGAGTACCAGATGAATCTTCAGGTTGGTGGCCACATCAAATTATTAACATTTCTTGAACCCATTACTTGAACTATTGCAGTTCATTATGACAAATAAGTGATACTCTCTGGGACATTCATCATAGATTTAGGTCTAAAAGGAACTTTAGACACCATCTACTACAACCACTTCACTTTACAGATGAGGAAACTGATGCTCAGAAGTTACATGCCTGCCCTAGGTCAGAGAGCTAATAAGTGGAAGAGACAAAATGTGGATCGAGGTACTCTGAAACCAAATCCAGCACACTTTCTATAGTATCATATTATTCATAATAGTTTGAAGGTTGATTGACTTTAAATTAACTCTAAGAATAATCAATGAATAGTTTTATTTTTCTTCTAAATAGCCACATTTGTTTATGATTCAATTCTGGAATGTCCCCTTTCCCCCATCCAGATACAGAACTAAACAGAATTGAGCTATTTGACTCTAAACTCCATGAGGGCCAGGGTTACATATCTCACATCATATCTAACACAGTGTTTCCAACATAATAGATTCTCAAATATTTACTGAACTAATAAATATTAGTGCCATAGATTAATGAGACTCACAAGTCATTTATTCAAACTGTTTGCTCTATTGAGAACAGATTTCACATACTCTGAACTGTAATTCTCTAGCTGACTTCACTGACATGACTTTTTTCTCAACTGTTGACTTGCTTTTTCAGTTTTAAAGTGATTGCTTCTTACCATTTCCTCCCCAGAGCAATAAATTAGTGACTATTGCAGTAGAATGACAGCTTTGATTTATGTTGCTACAATTTACATTTTCTTTTTCCCTCAGACTCATGAAATTACCTATATACCAAGTTCTCAATATTTTCACTGTGCTTTCTTTAATGCCAGAGCAGTAGTTAGGGTGTGAAACCCCAGGCTTTGCCATGGGGTATAGAAATGTAGAGGGCTCCTTCAGAAAGTAGAGATAAATGAACACCTGGTTAGCATGAATAATTATTTAAGCTCCTCCCCAGACCAGACATACCCTGTTTGCTCTTCTGGAAGCAGTCCTGTTGTCCTTAGTTGCCCACCCAATGTAGGCAGTATTCTAGGGAGTCTATTTACAGTGGACCATTGTCATGGATTCTTCTTCCTTCTCACTGAGATGCAAGGTTTTTGTTGTTTTTTTTCCCCTGAAGGTGTGACCTCACCCCACCTGTCCAGACGTACCCTCATTAAAACTCAATGGAATTTATTTTTTTGATCACTGGATGCATGTCTTTAGTTTGATTAAACTTATCACACCACCCACAAAGTCCTAATAAAGAGATCATGCTACATTCCTCCCACCCTAACCTCAGGATACCTTACCTAAGTGCACCTAAGTGTAAGGAACGTAGTTCCCTGAGGTCAAAGGCTTATTTCCTTTTAATCTTGGTACACTTAAGCACTTTGTCCTGTGTCATTAGGCTAAGATAATTTATTTAGGGTGATGGGCTTGGAATTAGGAAGCCATAAGATCTAATTCTGCCTTGGATACACTAAAAATTGTATGACCCTGGGTAGTAACCTCCTGTAATCTCAGTTTACTAGTTTGTAAAATGGGAAGGGTAATCCCATCTACATCAACATAAAAGTACTAGCAATGATGTTGATGATGATAATGATGATGATGAAGAAGAAAAGACTGCTGAATTGAGACAGTATGACAAATGTGGAAACTAATCACCATGAAATATAAAAGAAAGAAGAATTCAAGGTATGCAATGAGTAGGAATAGCTACAATAAGTTTATTTTTATTTGTCTTATTTAATGTAGGTCATTTGACTTAAGGATACAAAATTTAGCCTAGTAAAATATATTTTCCAAATGATGAGTTCACCAGTACTACGCTATCAAGTATATCTCAGATGATAGGATGACAAATTTAGAGCTAGAAGGCACTTAGAGTTTGTCTAAAATCTTCATTTTACAGGTGAGGAACTGTGGCTTGGATTTACCAAAGTCATTTGCCAAAATTCACAGGCTGAATTAAGTGTTTCCAGGCAGGATTTAAATTCACATCTTCCAAATCACGAGCCAAATGTGTGCTGCTACTTAACATGAGGACTGGGATTTTAGGACGCCTCAAGGGACCGTGCTGTGTCAATTGATGCAGTTTGTTTCCTTAACTTACAATGCAAAGAAAATAGAGATAGTAAAATGAATATCATGTTGTGAAGTAAAATTATAGTATCTGCCTCTAAGTTTTTGTACTTTAAGTATGATTGCACAGATAGGAAAAGTTTTAATGAATTATAGTTGAATTATTGGAAAATTGCAAAACTTTATAGTCTGGAACTTCTAGTGGGTTTATGGATTCTTGCTATGTGACCATAATTGAACAACAATTATCTTTTTAGCAGGTACTTTTATAATAATTATAATGATCAGAAAGTTTTATGTGGGTAACTATATTCAGGTACTTCCACAGCCAGAATAAGTTCACTGAGATTTGCCTAGAAATAACTAGAAAATAGTGGAAGCCATAGCTCATTCTATAGCTACGGAGAAGTTAAATGTGATGGGGCCTGTTCTCTAGCCAGTTGAGGCTTTCAAGGTCTTCTTTTTATATTGGCACCATGCATAATACATGAATGGGACAGGAGGCCCTTGTGGTTTTCAAATGAACTGCCTGAGTTCACATTATTTAATGCAGGCCAAGTTACTTTAAGAAAGAATTCACTAATAGTTATGTTACTCATGTCATGATAAATGAAAGTGAACTCTGAATGAATATGATCCCCTCTTTATTGATTAAATTATGGTGAGTGGAATGCTACAATTCATTCATTTTTTATAAAGCACTTTGTTAAAAATAATTTATCAACCTCACGAGCTCATCATTCCAGGATGTGGAGGCTAATTTCATTTCTATTGTTACCTGACTTTCTCAGACCTCTTGGCTTTGACTTTGACAAAATATTGCCCAAGTATAAATCCTCAGAGCAAAAGAAGAATCCTGTGAGAGTTGTCAGTGGTTAACTCTCTTTCCATTTTTTTTTCTCATGAAAAGGAATAGTTGTTTATAGTGGGGAAACAAATAGAATGGTCTGTAATGACTAAGTGACTGAAATTGGCACCTTTGACTTTACTTTGTGAAAGCCAGGGGAAAATTCATTACTGAGATGGATTGAAGTTTCATTTTTTTCTCTCTAATTCTTGTGGAGAAAATTGAATGAAGACATTTAACAATGAATATTTCTTGTGGTTAAAAAAATTAAAGGATATTTGTCTTGCTCTCTTAAAAAGGAGACTTCTTGGATTCTTTCTACATCATTGTAATCTAACCACTGTAGTCATTTTAATATTCATCTTCATGTAAAGACAATGATGAGAAAGAAATGCTCATCAAGTCATTTTGGAAAACAGTGTCCATCTATGTGGGCTTTAAACTTTTTGCAACAAACCATTTGTTATATTCTTGGCAAGGTTAGTAGATATTGACTTTTTGTATATTAGGCTGTTAGAAGCTAATAGCACACTAAAAAATCTTTTTCATGTATAAATTAATTGCACTCTCATGCAATTCACATCAGCATGCCTGACTGTACATTTCGAAGCTTTTAAAAGTTTTATAAGGAACCGATGCATCTTCTCATTTATTGCACACACCACTTCAATTATGCCTTTCTGTAACCTAGAAGCAGCAAAAGGCTGCTGTTTCTGGCTGTGAGCCACTGTCAACAAGGAGTCATTTGGCAGAAAAATGAAAAGTTTCTTCTCAACTAGAATTTCACTGAAAAGCTTTCTTTTTAAAAAGTTAACAATTTTTTTTTCTAATTGAGATAAATTTTAAAAAAATGGTTATTGGTTGTACAGATGTGTTTTCCAGAGAGACTACCACAAACTTCTGGAATGGCTCAAACTCCATAGATTTCTAATGTCACTGATAAAGTCTTCTATTCCTACCTTTAAAAGTGCCTTGTCTTTGAACCAATGCAACTGTGACAGATAAAAATGCCTTGCAAGTACTTCCATGTAATCCCAAGAAATGTGTGCTTTAGATGAAGAAATCATTAAGGACTGTTTATTTAAAGAACACTAGAATTATGCATTTGTGTGAGATGCTGGCCAGATCATTTAACCTTTCAGCTTTCCAGACAACTCCCTAAAATTAAGTGGTATTGGGAGGTGGTGGCAGCATTTCAGATCCAGTTCTCCTTAAGTGAAATCACAGATCTGTTCTCAGCTTTCCCCACCCTCACTCCTCTACCAAGAACGTGAGATTAAGAATCCAAAGGACTGAGTTTTAATCATGCTTCTGCTATAATTATCTTCAACTCACTTTCCTGATCTGTGAAATGAAAGGGTTAGGTGAGATAATAGCAAAGGTGCCTAACTCCAGAAATTTTTGATTTCATGATTTTTGCTTCCTATGTCTGACTTTTTTTCTAGTCTTCATCCTGTGCTATAAATACATGCCATATTTTAAAGATCCATGACTTCATGGGGCAGAACTCCTCCCTCCCTTGATACAAATCACACCTCAACAATTCTTAAAGAATTACTGTGACTGAAACATTCCTTGCCCAACCTCCCTTAATATAGTCAGACTGATCCTTGGAGGAAAAACTACATGTCATCCATCATCAGACATTTAAAAATCATAATGTAAATAGTCAGGATGGTGCCTTTGAAAATTAGATGATTTGAAATTGAAGTGGAAACTATGGATTTTATCTCTTGGATTTTAAGATATCTTATTTGTTCTATGTTCAGTTAGTAACTGGGAATAAAAAGTTACTTTGCTTGCTCATAGAAGAGAGCATTTGTAGACTGTTAAATCATACGTAGTCAAATCTGTGCAGTTAGATGGTACAATGGATATATCGCTGGGTTTAGAAAACAGGAAGACCAGAGTTCAAATCTGGCCTCATATACTTATTAGCTATATGACCCTGGTCAAGTCACTTAATGCTCTTTGCCTCAGATACCTCATCTTTAAAATGAGTTGGAGAAAGAAATGGCAAACCACTCCAGTATCTTTGCCGAGGAAACCCCAAATGCGGTCAGGAAGAGTCAGACATGACTGAAATGACTGGAAAACAAGTCAAAATTGGACAGAATATTATTATTCTCTTTAAAATTAAGAATGGGAGGTCAAAAAGCTGCCTGATACAATGAGAAAATAACAGAATTCTACATTAATAAGTATATGGATAGGCACAGTAGAAATAATCTTGCTTACGCATTTCAATCATTGTCTACTTGATATGATAGATAATCTACATTATATCACATTGCTTTTATATATTTGTCATTGTCCTCCAGTAGACTGCAAGCAGTTTTAGGTCAGAGATTATGCCATTTTCCATCTTTGTGTTTCCAGCCCCTAACACAGTACTTAGTTAACATATTGTAATTACTTTGTGGATATTGACTATTTTGAACCGAATTGAATCTTTTATTCCTGTTTGGTTAAAAGAAATGAGGAGCTATAAAAATGGACCACAGTAGTCTGTATATTCAGCACATTTTCCACCACAAGGAAATAACATTTATTTTCACCCTTTCTCATCTTTTAACTGTTTTTCTATTCTCCATCCTGTTTTCTTGTCTTTATACTGAGAAAGATCAAATCTAAGGATGCAGGTGGACAAAATTGTGGTTGTTCTGAGCTACCTCTCAAGCTTTTTACCATTCTATCCCTTAACTTTCAACTCTATGTTAAGTGCTTATTAGCCTAAAATTTACAAGGTCCTTCAGAGAGAATTCATCCTCCCCAGAAAGAATATCATTTCCCAGAATCTATCTCCCTCCTGTTCACATCAAAATGTGTCAACTCTATGTGCCATTCCCCCAGGTCTTGCTAGATGAATGGTAAACAATGTCTTAATGGGAATAGTTCATTATAGCTTAATGTGTAGTAGACTATTAAGAGAGATACTTCAGTGATACTTCAGTCCAGGGATGATTTTTTTCTTGTGACCCCCAAAATTAGAATTCTTACACAATTGCCTATACCAACAATGATAATTTAGATGATCTAAAAAACATACACATGTATATGTATATGTTGTTCCGCATAAACATCTATAAGTATAAATACATGATTGAATAGATATGCATGTATATATATATGTGTGTGTGTGTGTGTGTGTGTGTGTGTTCATGTATATATGTTTATTAATGAGTGCATAAGCCTGAGTTAACGATAATCTGCTCTACAAATGATAGAAAATAGTTCTTTTCTTTTCAGTGGTAAGGGCTACTGGATAGTGACTTTTTTCCCAAACCTTCAAGAAAGTTCTCTCTGGAATGGAGTAGGGGCTATGTAGAGAACCCACATGGCTCTGAACAAGCCCTAGGACAAACTTTCTACCCTACAGTAACTCAGCAACCTGGTGAATCAGATGTGCATGACACAATAGAAGCCTGTCACATTTTACCACCTGCAGGAGCCCAAGAGGCTATTAGCTATCCAAATGTCATTTCTTTATCCAGAAAAGGAAATGTATCTTTACTGTTGGGCAGAAGAAATCAACTTTGTTTCAGGATAAAAAGTTATATGTTCTTGGTTGATCAGTAATTGAGGGGATCACCTCAGAAACACACATAAATCATCCCAGAGATGTAATCCCAGCTTCTACCTCCTTCAGGAAGAAGGTGATGGTGCTTTCATAATCCAATCTCCTTTATAATAAAGTTGAAGGGCTTAAACTAGTTCACCTAAGAATGTATTTGCTCCCCTTGCTGGTGAGCTCATAACAATTACTTGATTGAAGATCTGAGCTCTAGGTAGCTGTAATTTTACAGAATTGTTATATTATTTCTGGCTTACTTAAGTGTTGATTCATTTTGTACTGTCTGGGAGTGAAAAAGAAATCTTCGAGGGGATGCTAAAAATACCTTTGAGTTTTCCTCATATTTCTTCACTTTCAAGCTTCTAATGTATGTTTAATATTATGTGTTACCCATACAACGGTTCACAAAAAAAAAAAAAACTCTTGGAAAAGAAGAAAACTATCTATTTCTCTTTTCCCTTGATGCCTCATGCTTTGTGTCACTTGATAATATACATGAGTAGGTTTAATACTCAATCATTTCCCAAATCCAATTTGACTGTCTAACGGGGTTTAATTTACATGGTGATACAATTTCTCACACCAGAAAGCATAGTAACCCTTCTTCTTCTGAGGTTAATGGTGATCTAGCTTAAAGCCTAAAAGATAATTACAAGGAATGTGCTTCAGGTGACAAAGTACTTTTGACAATCCTAGACTGTTGATAGCTTTTTAATTATACCTCTTTGCACCATAGGAAACTGTGTGCTTTCTCCAAAATAGTTTAAAGGCATTCTGCAGTGTTTTAGAAAATTGCTACGCACTGTAATCAATACTTTCAAGTTAGTGCTACCCTAGGCATCTGTCATTTCCTCCTCTCCCAAGGAATAAAGCTGTGGGGTATTTATTTTTTTTGTGGGTGTGCATGTGAAAATGAAATTTAAAATAATATCAACCCCTGAATTTGTAAACATTTCATTGACTCACTCCTTGTCTTCTCTACTTACTTGACATTTTATGATGTTTAAAATTTTAAACTTTGCAGGTTTTGTTTTTCTTTTTTAAGTCAGTCTGGCAATGAAGAAGGTCAGGAAGCAAGGAAAAGAGAAAGTCCTAGAATTTAAGGGCATTAGAATTAACTAAAAAAGACTAGAAAAAGGAAAAAAAGGCAGATATGTTGAATAATAACCCTTTTGTGATGCTCATTTCTAATTCTGATCTCTCTCCATACCAACAGATGCTTTACAAAGTTGACTGTAATTGTGAAAGATACACCACCCTGTACAATATTGGCAAAACTGTCCATTCGAAAACTTAGTCACAACAGGTCAGCCTGCCTACCCATGTAAGATGTAAACTTGGTTCCCATTTTCACAAATTGTTTGTGATGTCAACCCAATATAAAGCATTTTTATGAAAATAAAAATTTCTAAAGATATAGCCAAATATATTATTCAAACAAATGCTAATCTTGGTCTCATTTGCTCTCTTTGTCATGATTTCTGTCCCTCCCACCGTCTTCTGAAAGACATCTTCACAATCTCTGATTCTTCACTCTGGGCCAAGTTTCTGATTTCCAGATGAAATGAATCTCTCTTAAGGGATTTTTGGAGGAATCAAAGAACAATGCAACTTATGACAGGAGGAGAATAAAAAAAAGACGTCAGAGATTATCTAGTCTGGTTCTATCAATTTATAGATGAGGAAACTGAGGCCCATGAGAGACGAAGTGACTTGCCCAAAAATATTTGACTAGTTTGTGACAGAGCCAAGACTAAACCATAAGTTTGCTGAGTGAGTTTCAGTTTTATTCTCTTTCCATTATTACCAAACTGATGAGAGAAAGAGAGGGAAATGGAGACAGAGAAAGAGACAGACAGATAAAATGGTCAGAGATGGAGATATGGAGAGAGAGAGAGAGAGAGGAGAGAGAGAGAGGGAGAGAGAGAGAGAGAGAGAGAGAGAGAGAGAGAGAGAGAGAGAGAGAGAGAGAGAGAGAGAGAGAGAGAGATGGACAAAGAGAGAGAGACAGATGAAGAGACAGAGACAGAGGGAGACAGAGACAGAGACATGGAGAGAGATTATTTTACTGTCTTTACTGTTGAATTTTCTTTTTAAAAAAGAGAGATTTTCCTTCAACTTTCACAAATAGGTGACTAACAGATTTTTTTCCTTTATAAATAAGTACAAGAAGTGATATCATAAAACATTTCTCTCCATTATTTCTCTTCCTGTTATTATTTCTGCTCTTACTTCTATTTATGATTTTATTGATCAACTAATACTTTGTTAAGCCCTGAAAATATAGAAAACAAATAAAAAACCCCAAAGCAGCTCCTGCTCTCAAGGAGTTTACACTCTAATGGTGGGAGGAAGGAAGAAAACAGTCTTCTGTACTTACATAAGTTCATGCAAACCATTTACAGTATAGATAGGACCTAAACTTAAAGGAGAAGGCAGTAGTAGTTTGGAGGGACAGGAACTAATGGCCCCTTGCAAAAGATGCTGTTTGATTTATGTATTGAAGGAATTAAGAGATTCTAGAGGCAGAAGTGAAGAAAGAGAATATTTCAGGTATGGAGGACATTTCCCCAGACTAATGAATTTAAATTCCCATTAAAATATTTTTTATCATTCATTCATTCTTTCATTTAATGAATTATTGTTTAATACTTACTATATGGTAGGCATTGTGGGATAAGCAGATGAATAAGATGTATTCCCTGAAATCAGAGAATTTATCATCTGCTAGAAGATGTAAAGCATGTAACTGGTAACTATATTAAAAGTCAGTATATGATATGTTCCATGAAGGAGGGAGAATTAGTTCTGGTTAGGGGGAGCTAAGTAAAGTTTCACAGAGGAGGTGGCATTTGAAATGGATTTTTAAAAATGAATGCATTTTTGACAAAGATATGGGAAAGGTTATTTCAGGTAGAGCAAAAAGAATAAATAAAAGGAGGAAAGCACACAGTATGTCAGTTTGCTTTAGTCATAGACTTTCTGAGAGGAATAGAAGAATGGAAAGATTGAAGGTGGCCAGCTCACAGAGGGCCTTGGATACTGGTCTAATAAGCATTTAGCTAATGGAAAACCGTTTTAAAGTTCAAGAACAGGAGAATAAAAAGATGAGTGATATGCTATAGAAATAAAATTGTGTCTGTTCTATGTAGGTGAATGAGAAAGGCTGAGAGACTAGATGAAAGGAGAGTAGTTATAAGGGGAAGATAATGAATGACTGAACTAGGTTGCAGTCATGGGTAAAGAAAGTAAGGGCTGAATTCAGCAGACATTTAAGAGAATTAATTGGTTTAGCAATTAAGTGCAGGATGCGAGAGAGAAGAACAGAAGATGATTGATATATTGCATTTGAGTGGCTGAGAAAATTGGGACTCCTCTAAAAGGGATAAAAAAAACAAAGAAAAAAGCTGGTTTTGCAGGGGACTGGGAGAGGTGAACACAAGGAAGTGGTTTCAGCTATTTATGCTTTAGATGACCGTAGCACACGTATATAGAATCATTAGCAAACAGTTGAATTTGTGAGACCTAGAGCTTGATAAAGATGTTAAGCCAGAGACAGAGATTTGAGTGTCATGTATGGGCCGAAGGTATTACTAGGAATGGAATCCTTAAGGGAGGGTGTGTAAAGATAGAATTGACGAGACAGGAATCTAGAACCTTGATGAATATTAGCACTTAGTAGGTGAAAGAAACAAAAAGATTCATTAAGGAAGACAGATAAAAGGATCAATCATGGAAGTCAAGGGCAGGAAGTATGTTCAACAGGGTCATGGGATAAAGAAACATCAGAGAGGATAGAAGCCAAGAAATTATCACAAGAGAGTACTGATGACCTCCAACAAAGCTATTTTAATATATGGATTAAAAAAAAAAAGAAACCCTGTTGTAGGGGATCAGAAATAAGTAAATAATTACAAAGCAAGACAAACATAGATTACTTTTACCTAAACAACAATAATAATATTTGCATATTGTTTTAAGGTTACTAAGTGTTTTACATATCTTATAATAATAATTAGAGGTAGATCCTATCATTATCCCCATTTTGATAATTAGGACTGTGAGGCTGTAGGAAGATACATGACTTGCTCAGAGTCACACAATTAAGTAAATATCTAAGGCAGGATTTGAACTCAAGTATTCCTGACTCCAGGTCGAGCTCACTATTGCCTGTATCATATAGTTGTCTTCTAATAATAGCTAGTACTTGTATAAAACTTTACGGTTTTCAAAACACTTTACATTTGGCCCTGAAAGGAAGATAAAATGAAGGCTTTTCTTTACTTTTTTTCCCTAAGGCTAGAAGCAACTTAATCCTGTCCACAAGTAGTTGCAAAGTAGTCAATGAAGGGGAGATAGAGGTGAGAGAAGCAGTGGTAGCTGGCTTAACCTTGGAAAGAAGAAGTTATGTCTATTCCTCGGAGAAAACGTTTATGAAATATGTGTGTATGTACATGTGAAATACATATTTTAAAGGAATCATTAAATTTGGGCTTTATTTCAACACAGTTCTAACACATTCCTTTTAATCCATTTCAAGCCATACCAAAAGGTGACTTAATTTTTCTGGCATTATTTGGGAATGAACAAGAACGGATGAGAATGACTTTTTAACCAAATTTAATCAACCAAAAAATTCATGTTCATCCTTCCATTTTCTTCTAAATTGTACTCTAAATCATTGATCCTGGGCATAAATATCTGTGAAAAAAGGAGTAAATATCCTTTGGGAAAATGTTTTTAAAAGTTCACACCTTGTAAATTCAGTACAAATCAATCTAATGAATTGTTTCTCAAAATGGCCTATTCTAAAAGATGACAGATTCCATATTTGCATAATTGTGTAGCAGCTATACCAAGTACATGGTAGAATCAGAAAAAAGAGAATATGAGATTAAAAAAGAGAAAGGGGAAGAAAGATTTCATTGTTTGACAATTTTAAGTTATACTTATGCTGTACATATACACTTATATATACATGTATGTATGCATGTATATGTATATATGAGTGTATGTGTATATATGTATATACATGTGTATATGCATGTATGTATGTGTGTATATGCACATACATTGTATAAATGTATATGTGTGTATATGTATATGTGTGTGTGTGTTTGTGTACTTGTTTCTCCCATTAGAATATGTGACTCTTATGAGTGAGAATTATTTTGTTCTTTGTACCAGCATCTCCAGATGCTGCACAGTTCCTCATTTAATATACAAAATATACTGTTTTACCTATAGCCTATGCTTTAAATAGAGTAAAGCCCTAAATATTACATATAGTATATTGATTGATGAGACCTTAATAATTCTTCCTGACAGCAGGACCGTAATGATTTGTATGAAAATAACAAGGTTTTACATTGACTACCAAGCAATACAAAATTTGGGGTTTTATTTTTTGGCTCATGCAATGCAAAATTCGGGTATTTTTATTTCTGGAAACCATAAAAAGGGCAAGAATTTGAAGGAAGAGAAGGTTGAGATGATGGCTTTGTCTTCTTAGGCTTTTTTTTTTTTTGCTTAACTTCATTTGCACACCAAAGAATGTCTCAGAAGTGAGGTGAGCTTCATAGTTCCTGTCCCACATAATTTTTGTGCTTTTTTCTCCTTTTCCTTTGCAGAATCCCTAGGGTAGATTTTTGTGGACAAAGAACCTCAATCAGGAAGATAACAGAATGAAAAAGAATTTCTTTTCCCTAGTTGAAAGCTGTTGGGGACTAAGGTCTTCAAATCAGAGTCAAAGATGTCACCTAGATGGCTAGAGTTACTCTTAGCCTGGGACATTTGTTTAGCCTTATTGAGTGCTTTCTGGCTAGATGTGGTGATTTACTGTTCTCAGTTATGTATCAAAAGAATGAGAGGTTTTCGAGCCTACCCAATGCTAGTAGTGAAGAGCAACTGGCCCAAGAGAGAGAAAATGACTGAAAACTAGCAGTTCATAATGGAGGGCATTTTGAGAACAATGAGAGTAGTAAAAAATGCTTAGCAGAAACGACATTTCTAGAAAAGAATAGTAGAACAAAATTTATTGACTTCAAAAAGGACATAAACACCTTTGTCATGTTAAAGATTGATGGGTGTGTTGCCCTGGCCACACAAATGCCCCTATATTTATGCTTTCTCTACATGAGGGTGTTGGGGGCAGGTGACATAACTGTATCAGTTCCTGATGTGTACCCCTTCACTTATGTTCCCTGGATACATTTTTGGTTGCTGTGAGTGTGCGCTCTTCCACTGATGGTCTGATAATCTGTTAGGGAACATAGTCATATGATTGGGAAAATATCTTATCACTTTATTTCTTCCTGAATTCAAATCTGGCCTCGGACACTTACCAGCTGTGTGACCCTGGGCAAGTCACTTAACCCTGTTTGCCTCAGTTTTCTCATCTATAAAATGCAAGTCACTTAACCCTGTTTGCCTCAGTTTTCTCATCTATAAAATGAGCTGGAGAAGAAAATGGAAAACCACTCTAGTACCTCAGCCAAGAAAACCCCAAACAGAGTCACTATAGGTCAGACTTGACTGAAAAATTACTGAATAACAACAAACCACCTAGCAAGGGCTCAATAACTTCTATTTTACAGAGATATTGATTTGAAAATGCCTCAAATTTGGAGCTTTTCTGAGTGTCTCGTAAGAGGGGAACTCGGTGCTACAGACAACAACAAAAATACCAAGTGGAAACAATATTATGTAATACCTCTACTGAATGAATGTTCCTGATTTTTGTACATTTTTATATTTTTTTTACCTTTCTCTGTCAATATTTGGTTTTTAGAAATATCTTCCTAGATGTACCAAACGTTCCTTCATTTTATTATTCAAGATAACATGGGGTAAAAGAAAAAAATAAAAGAGAAGCTTGCATTTTAGTGAAAGTTTCCTGCAGGAATGGAAAAACAGAATTTTTGATGTAATATATCCTTTGCCTTTGTGAGAAAGAGTTAAGAGCTTTTATGCCACTGGAAGGAGTTATTAACTAGTATTTATGTGTTTTTTAACAAATTATTTGTCACTTTCTCTGATTAAATGTAACTTTAATAACATTATCTTCATCATTCTTCTCAATTTGCAACTGATACTTTAATCATGTTGCCTCCTTTTCCTGGAATGACCATGTCATTTCTTAAGTAAATGCCTCCCTTCAGTTTGAAAGAAATAACAAAAGTCAGCAATGTTAAGGAATGGACACACTCTATATTTTTTATTCTATCTGATGTGGGTATAGTCACTGCAGGCTCCTTATTGGAAGGAATTGTTTTATTCATTCCCTCTGTATCCTCAACACTGAGCATACTAGGTGTTTAATAAATGTTTGTCAATCGAATAATTATAGGCAACACATACATATAACCACTAGGCACAACATAAGAAATGGAAAAGATGAATAAGTAAAGAGAATATATTAATAGAATTTGACTGTACAACAGAGCCATTAAATTGATAATATGCATGGTTTCATGAATAATGTAGTCATGATTATTGTATGTTTGCTTCTTTGGAAAAAAATAGCAAAATTTTTATCTGATTTCAAGGCACTCAAATCTGAACCAGATATGAATTCTCTTTCAAAAAAAAAATTCTCTATTGAACTCAGTTGAATTCAATAGTTAAGCACCTACTATGTAGTGATAAAAAGACAAAGTCTCTGTTCTCAAGGGGCTTAAATTCAGTCAATAATTAACAAAATCAGTTATTGCTTTTAATAATTAAAAATTCATAGCTGTCCACAGAGAGAAAATTATTTTAATCAGAGCCATTATTTATTTCCAATCAAATTCAGACCAAAAACCAACCATTTTCCTCAGTGGATTTGGGGTCCCCAATTATCAAAGTAAAAGCATAAACAACCCATTTCAATGTCTGTGTAGATATATCTTATTCACTTCATCCAAACTGACTACAAATATGAGGAATTTAATTAAAAGCCCCAATAAAATATAAATTAAAATGCCATTTCACATTACAGACTCCTGGGAAAGTTACTACCCTCTCAATGCTGATTTTCACTTTTGTAAAACAGTTTTATTTTTAAAAATCTTTAAAATGAGATTAAATTAAGTTCCAATTGTCATTTGCAGAAGCTCATCTAGCTAGCCAGAAGAAAAATTATAACCTAAATTAGAACAAAGGATTTTAGCTCTCAAGTTTTTTCAAAGGGCACTTAACCTCACAATGTTTCATTTCTGACTCTAATAGTCCACAGTCAAATATAACCTATTGTATAGAGCTTAAATTGTTCTACCTTGGTTACAGTAGGGGAAAGCTTAGATTGTGTTTCATTCACTGTTGATTGTTTAATATACTTCAGTTACCCCCTACCCTCCCCCCCAAAAAAACCATCTCTTTTCTTCATTCTGGGAAATGTGCATAGCATTGGTTTCTATTATAGTTAGAGTTAAAATATGTCGATGGATTATCAGAGGATCAAAGATCTAGAGCTGAATAGGCTCTACATTTTTACATAATGTTCATATACTGGGAACAAAATCTGAGGCACCACTAAATTTGTCAGTACTATGGACCTTGATAGACTGACATGCTATGATGCAACTCTGATAAACTGGCACTCCAGACATTGCTCTGGATGCTGACCTTTCGTCCTGCTTCATCATTGACAGTGAATGACTTTCACATCCCTCGTAACATGTCTTTTTCTGGCTTGGCTCTATGAACTTTTAAAACTGACAACCCTAGCAAGTTATAGAGTGGATCCAATCCATTTCATATTCTTATTCAACCTGCTTATTTCTAGTTGCTTCACCAATTTGGTATCTTTAAATAGTGTACTGTCTTTTCCTTATCCTTCTGAATTACATATAGATGCTATCTTTGGTTTAAGAAACAAGATCTGGACCTCAGTTTTTTCCTTGACCAGGGCAAGCTATTCCTGAAAACCTCCACCCTGACAGCTGAATCTCATACAGAGGCTCCTCCCTCATCCTTAGCTTTTATCTGCCCTCCAGTGACTGATTGAAGTACTACCCAAATTGACCCTCAGGCTGAGGCTTTGTGATACTGGAAGCAGCTGCCAAGGCACACGAATAAAATGTTTGATTTTGGAAACCAAAAAATGATAGCTTTGCAAAAATGTTGATGCCATGTTCTGTGACCCCCTTTTAGTCTCCCAGATTTGCAGTTCCAGCATTATCCTTGACTCTTCATCCTCTCTTGTTCCACAAATCCAGTCAATTGCCAAATCTGGCCCTTTCTATCTATGGATTCCCCTATATGTAATTTTCTCACTACTCACACAATCTAGTACACCACTTTAGGCCCTCATCACCTCTCATCTGTATTGGAATAGCCTTGTAACAGTTGACCCAGCCCCAAGCATCTCCCCTCTCAAAACTATCCTCCTCTACATAGATCCCAAAGTGATTTCCCTTAAGTGCAGAATTGATAATATCCCTCCCCTACCCAATTAATTCCAGAGGCTCCTTATAACTGCCACAAAAAATATAAACTCTGCTGTTTTGACTTTTAAAGACTATCACAAGCAGGGCTGAGCTTACTTTTCCAATTTCTTTACACATTACTCCTCTTCTCCTACTAGAATACTTAGACAGTTTCTTGCTGTTCTTCACACATGGAATGCCAAAATACATCTTGATGCCTTTACATTGGACATCCTCTACCACTGGAATGTTCTCCTCCCTCCTTAGCTCTATCTCATGCATATTTTTGATTGATTAAGAATGAAAAACCAAATTCAATTTTATTATTTTAACGGAACCCAAATTTAATCTTGGTATTGACTCAATGTTTATGGAGGTATCAGCCAAAACCAATTTTAATGGGTTTGGGAACAGTTTAAACTAGAACTAGGCCCATGTATTTTGGGGAAAACAAAACAAAACAGAACAACTATTGAACTGGAATCTAACTGAAAGAAAACTTGGTTCTAAAGTAAACTCATTTCATTTGGTTCAAGTAGTTCTAGTTCCCTTAGGAATGTGTTTTCTTTGATAACATTTCCATAGCCTTTCTGGGTATGTAGTATACTTGAGCTCAAAACATGGTCTTAAATACATTAGTTAAAGTAATTGTGGGTTTGCAAATTGAGATCAGAAATTTGAAGTTTAAAAGCCTTCCCACCCTCCTCCTTTTCTTTATTTGTTTGCCATTTACAGTATTGTCATTTAAAAACATAGATCCATTTGAGTCGTTGATTAGGCTTGGTGACATAGTAAGGATTGAAGCTGATCTTCAAACAGAATATAGATAAAGTGTAAGCAGATAGAATTTTCCCTAATCAGTAGTGACATCAGAAGCAACATTGCCAATTCTTTTCTGATGTATTTGTTTTCCTACTGGACAGTCCCCTCCATTTGATGTGAGGATCTAATAAAAAAACAATACAGTGTTAACTAGTAGCTTGTTTTATATTTGCCACACTTTGAGCATATTCATGAAAATCTCTACAGAAAAACAAATATTTGAACATAGGTATTCTTGGTAACAGTGTTGATTTAATTCTTTGCCTCATTTCTTACTTAGCCTTAATCACTGAATGAGCATTGCCTCAATCAAGACAAGACTTGAGCAAGACCTTAACTTAAAAAGGCCAAGGTCTCCCACTGTATCCAGGGCCATCTCCAGTCATCCTTTCTATATCTTTCCACTGGGCCCAGATGCCTCTGGAGAGAGTGAGGTTGGTGACTTTTCACAGCCCTCCCTCACTTAAATCCAACTCACTTGCAAGCCATGGCATTACCTTCCTGATCTTATGATCGTCTTATAGAACAAAGGACAAAGAAACAAACAAACAAAAAAAAAACCGGACCACAGTCAAGGTCAGTGATGGCCATACAACTGATTTAATTAATTCCAGATTTAGCATGTGAAGGACACTTCCTGTAAGTTCGAGTCATTTGTATTTCCTTGTTCTCTTGGTTCTTATTAGGAAAGCAAAGCAACCAGGACATGTTCTTTCAGTAGACACTAATTGCAAAGTTGCAAAACCTGCTTCTTTGACTGACAGTAAGTATAGCTGGCCTCACAAAAACAGAACTTTCCAATTTAAGTCAAATGACAAGTGATTTAATGGCAATTTACAATAAATGGTCAACCTTATATTAACTTAACACAGATTTACTTGGAATAAAGGCAGTGATTTCCTAAAAGTGGGACCCCTGTCAGTCAGGTCTCTAATATTTGTATTTGTCTTTATCTTTCATCCCGAAGGATATGCAGAGTCACAGAGGAATTATAACATTTAAATGGCATGATCTATGAGACAAACTGCTCTAAAAATATTTCCAACCTACATCAAGTTAATTTATTTTCCCATATGGCAGTCAGTTTAGTCAAGGATGGCCTGTTTAGATTTTGTTGCAGATGTTATTATGGAGAAAGAAAACATTATTAGCTATCCATGCAAATTATAATCATAGGTGTATAGCTAGAGAGGGACTCATACTATCTACTACAATACCCTTACAGAGGAGAGGCAATAAGCATCAGGAACAATTTGAAACCAGGTTTTGTGACCCGAGAGAAAGTTATATTTCTACTGTACCCTATTAGCACTCTAATGGACCGAATAGTTTGAAAATAAAACTATTAAAGCCTATGAAATAAATATTCAATGTTTTGTTTGTTTTTATGATTGATCAGTAGTGGAATGAAGGTTGCAATGTATGTATGAGATGAACATTTCTGAAGAGCTGCTTTGTGACATCTAATATGTACACAAAAAAGAACCAAGTTGTCCTACTAATATTTCAAAAGTCAAATGATCTAGCCAAGAGAAATTAATATATGCTATAATTTACTTCTCCAAAGATATTATATATGTTAAACTTAATGGTGAAGTTTCTAAGCTACTCCCAATCTGAGTCCATCTCCTTATAAATAATCTTCCTTAATATAATTTCCTCACAAAAAAAGCAGAATCTACATGGAGCATTGAACTGATATTTGGGAAGAAAAATAGAACACTATAAAAAATTAACAAACCTTCATAAGTCTAACTTTTGAAGAAGTTAGAATAAAAATATTCAGTGTTTTTTGTGTGAAGGGATGTAGTATATATTTAAATGTACTCAATCAGTTGACCTTTTATTTTATTGCATGATATTTGTCCTTGTTAAGCTTGGGTGCCAAATGATTATTATATTTTAAAACCATTTCAAGGCTAAAAATATTCAGAATTTCTACTTCATAAAAATGGAAATTTGCATAAAGTGATTTATTCTCTAAGAACACAATGAGCATAAAAATGAGATTCTTCCTATTCTATTATTGCTTGTGAATTTCAGTTCAGAAGGGTATATTTTGATTATTATTTTTACAGGATAATAATAGAATTTTGCTTCATGTATCATTTTTAAATACTCTGACCTCTCTTAGTCCAATTAAATCATGTTACTTTGTTTTTCCAACATAAGCAATGAAGAGATTTGCAATGAGGTCTTTATCACTGGATATATGGTTGGCCTCAGCATTCTTTTCTCCATACTTCTCTTTCCATCCACTTTTAAACTTCAAATATCACTCCTAGGCATATAACCTCACATCAGAGAACAAGTCATCATGGTTTTCTTGTGTGAAGAAAAAAAACAACAACATTTAAATGAAGATGACTTCTCTGGAGTTTACTTTGAGATGGAAGGTCCTCAATTCTAATATATCTAATACTCAACCCTTAGCTTTCTCTCCAGCACAGTACCAAGAACTATAGAGACATTAGTGACTAAAGACATGCGAGTTGGCAGCAGTAGGGGAGGGGGCACTTATGAATGTCAGTTCCAGGAATAAAAGAAATAGAGTAGCTAAATAAACTGGTATAGAAGACAAGAATTCAGAGAAGAGTTAGTCTTGGGAAAGAGAGATTGACCTATTTCCATTTGTATTTCAGTGAATAGAGACATGTCGGGAATAAATCTGCTAAGCAAATACCATTATCAGATAATATAGTTTGCACAACAAAAACAAACTTCATCATAAGTCCAGGGAATCCCATGCAACCATTATATGTCCCATCACTTAAATAAAACGTTATTCCTATAGAAATTGTTATAGTCAAAAGAACTCTGGCTGTAGTGGAAGAAAACATGGGCTTGAACTCCACTTTTTGACTCTTTTCTACCAACAAGCCATTAGATAAATGAGCTAATTTTCATAGGCCTCCTACTCCTTTCTGTTAAATGAACGGATTGAAATAAGTAGCCTTTGAAGTCACTTTGAGCTCTTTACTGATGACCCTGTGATAACCCTATGAACTATTCCCTTCCCAGCTTGATTTTTTTCTTTTTTCTACTTGAAGGGGCCATCCTTTGACTCACTTCTTAAAGATGTCTATGCATTGAATGGACACTACCTCACTCTAAGTGAGTACCTGAAAAGGTCTTAGCCTAAAAGGGCCAGGTTCTTCCATTGCGTCCTGGGTCATCTCCAGTCATCCTGATGAATATCTGGTCACTGGATCCAGATGGTTCTGGAGGAGAAAGTGGGGCTGGTGACCTTGCACACCTCTCCCTCACTCAAATCAAAGTCAACTGCAAGTCATGGCATCATTTCCCTGATGTCATGGTCCTCTTTGAAAATGAAAGACAAACACAATGCTATTTCAGTGAATGAAATGTCTTCTTTGAATAAAAAGGTGGTAAGTGGGGATAGTCAGTATCCTTAAGATTTTATTTTATTTTGTGCTTCTTCTCTATTTTGTTGTAGATAAACTCAGGAGAATCTCAAAGAGGAGAGGTGTTTCAAAAATGTCTCTGTGTTTCCAAACTCTGGAAAGAAGACTAAAGCTAGGCCTGAATTTTGGCACTGACACTTATTAAACACGTGACCTGGAACAAGTCCCATATTGACTCTGGGCTCCGATTTCCTTATCTATAAAATGATAATATTATTACTTGATCTGGCAGGCTTACATTTTTTTTATAAGAACAGTATTTTGAAAAGTCCTTTATAAATCTGAGCTGTTATTAGTTTTAGTTAGGACAAAAGACGTATGTAGAGGGGAATGGAAGGTATGAATCAATTTTCTATTCATAATAGGTGTGGGAAGAAAGTAAACCAAGAAAGAGTCAGTGGCTATGGAAAAAAAGTAGGTAGGACATTGCTTGAGGTCCTTCTTCCTACCAAAAAAACAAGTTCTTTCTCTTGACATTCCAATTTACTTTAACAGCGTTACTATCCTCCCAGTCACATAGGCCTCAAACCTAAGAATCACCTTTGACTCCTTCCTCTCATCAGTAAAGCCTCATCTGTTCAGTTACCAAGTTATGATTCTCTTTCTACTCTGCAATTTGAAGTCATGTTTGCCATTTTGCAATTTGAAGAATGTTACTTCCTCCCCATTGCTACCTAGCATGATGTCTGGCCCACAGCAGGAACTTAATAAGCGCTTGTAATGTAAGTGAATATCATGTATCCTTTTCCATTCTCACTGCCTTCCACCCTACTACTTCTCTTCTGGATTATTTTGGTAGGGTCCTAAATGATCACCCAACCTCTAGTCACTTTCTAATCCAGCCTACCCACACCAGTACTAAATTAATCACTGTGAAGCACAAGACCTGTGTCAATCCCCTATTCAAAAACCTACAATGGCCTCTTCCTCTTTAGTCACTTAGGTGAAAAACTCCTTTTGGCATTCAGAACTTTCTTCCTGACCTACCTCTTATAGGCTTATCTATTTTTCTTCCCTACGATTTAACCCTGCAGTCCAGCCAAAACAGGGCTCCTTACCATCCCTTTAGCTCATCTAATTTTTTTTTCATCTTGTTGCCTTAGCTCATGCTATTCTGCATTCCTTGAATGGCCTCTAGCCTCAATCTCTTAAAATTTTATTTGATTTCTAGACCCACTTGAAATGAGGCTTTACCTATGAAGCCCTTCGAATTTACTTCCCAAATTTAAATGTTTTCCTTCTGAATTTTCACTTTGCTAGTACTTATCTTAATACAGTTCTGTTGTCTCATACTGATTTTGTGAGTTTGTTCCCATACTCACTCCAAATCATAAACTTTTTTTTTAAGGCAGCTACCACGTATCATTTACCTTTGTGTTTCCCAGAATACCTAGCCGAGTACCTTGCACAGATTAGGTCACATTTTTACTTCTCATTCACAGTTATTATGATGAAAGTAGTTTATAATACTTAAGGCACTGTATTGACGCAACTGTTATTAATAGTAATATTTGTACTAGTATATGTGCATACATATACACACTTGTAGAATTAATTAAAGAAATTAAAATTGAATGACACTTTTGTAGACATAATGAATGCCACCGTCTTTAATATTACTTCATAAAGTCTCTCTCTCTCTCTCTCACACACACACACACACACACACACACACACACACAAAATTCAAACTGTTGCTAGGTTTTTTCCTTCCTTCCTTCCTTCCTTCCTTCCTTCCTTCCTTTCTTCCTTCCTTCCTTCCTTCATTCCTTCCTTTTTTCCTTCTTTCCTCTTTGGGTTTAAGACCAAATGTGAAATGCCAATTTAAAGTGAGGGCTTGATTAAAATACCATATGGCACACTAAACATATAATAGAAGAGCTTTCCATTCTGGGAGGCTGTTGCTGATTCTATTATCAACTCTCTTTTCACCAAATTTTGTTTAAAAAATGATTGGCCAACAGACATTTGGAGCAAATTACATTATAAAAACTAAATGTCATATAATAATTTTAGGGGAAAAAAGCCAAGATCAGTCTGACTGCAAATCTGATATTCATTCCCTCTTTTTCTCTCACTATTTGCTAACTACCTACTATACTCTCAAAGAAAATTGTTCTGTGGTCTACTACTTCTGAATGAACTACCACAACACCAATCAATTTCATAAACTAATTTACACCAGGTGGTGCCAGTGACTAATACAGTTAGAGATTCCTAAAAGTTTACAAAGTTTAAAAGGGACTAAGGGAAACAGTACTCCAAACCTCTCATTTTATAGATGAAAAAACCTGAGGCGCAAAGAGGTGAAATGATTTGCCTAAGTCACAAACTAATAAAAGAAAGAGAAAGAATTATAGTACAAATCTGACTACTACTTTAGTGTTCTTTCTACTACACAACATTAACTAGATATTTTAATTTTTTCTGGGTCATAGAATTTTAACAGAAACTCCCAGGAGCAAATTCTTACCAAAGAAGTTAATTTCTAATGGTTGGATTTCATGTGCTGTGACCAGCTGGGAGGTGATATATTTTGATTTGGGGAAAGTTTTTTTTTTTTCCAGCCCCCATTAA
Source organism: Trichosurus vulpecula (assembly GCF_011100635.1). NCBI lineage: Eukaryota > Metazoa > Chordata > Mammalia > Diprotodontia > Phalangeridae > Trichosurus > Trichosurus vulpecula. Next base: position 282,263,082 of record NC_050574.1, on the reverse strand, counting down.
AATCACACCCTGTAGGCAGGCAACTGCATGAAAGAATGGCACTGTTGGTTCCAAGAGGCTCCTTCACTGACTCGTTCATAGAGATAGTCTGCCAATTATATCTCTAAACTACTACTTCTCCCTGGCATGACCTTCGCACAACTTGTATTTCTATAGCATCCCTAGAATTTATCTGAAGGCAGGATCTTCCCATATTAAATCAATGAAATTTAATCCCATTCTGTTCTATGCTACCATGCAGCTGTGTGGATAAAATGTTTCCAGCATCTCAAGACAGCTGTGAATATAGGAAGTAAGTCTAGTATGCTAGGCAGCTGAATGAATAGCTCAGGCCACAGAGTGCTGGGAAGTAATTAATTGCAAGAATCAGATTATCATTCTTTGTAACTATAATAGTGGCTTTCATTGAAATTTATTTGTAGTAACTGATTGTAATATTCCCAGAAAGGGGGTTGAGTTATCTTAGTTGCATTTGCTAAAGACACTTAAGATTCAGCCTGTTTTCTAAGTGCCAGATGCAATCTATGCCTTCAGATACAGTAGAACATAATTCTACTTGAAGCAGGTTTAGCACATTTATTATTTCTCAGGGAAGTTTGCTTTTTTCTCACTGAATGTCTGGAAAACACATGTGGACCACTGGTGGCAGAGCCAAAGAACAGATGTGCAGAATAAGGTAATCCTTGGGGCTAACCTGCAGCTCATGGGAAAGGTGAGCCTACTCAGATAATTTGCAGGGGATTTTGGTTCCCACTCAGTTAGAATGACCAGAAATGCTATCTTCAAGGAGATAATATAGGAAAGCAATATATGATCAGGTTTTTCCTTGCTGATGAACTGGATGAGGTACTACACTCCTCCCAAGACTTCTTTAGAGAAGGCAAAAATCAAACTTCCAAGCAACTTCATTTGCATCTGCAGCTCTGCTTGCCTGGTTTCAACACCATGGAACAAATACCTCATTGCCGGGTAACCTCTGGTTCACTGTCCCCAGCTTCCTTTTATGTGTTGCCTTCTCCCATTAGATTTTAAGATCCCTGAAGACAAAAACTGTTTTTTTTTCTTTTTCTTATTTTTATCCCCAGTACCTAGCATATACCTGGCACATAGTAGGCACTTAATAAATGCTTATTGAATTGAATTGAATCTGAGTAAATAGTCCGTAAAATATAGTGCTTTCGTCACAATAACATAGCTTTGTATAGACTGATGAGCACTTATTAAATGTCCATGGGAAGAGCATTGACCACACAATACTGATATGCATGTGCAACCTTGCCTCCCCTTCATCCCCTTAGAAGATGCCCCTACTTTAGGATAATCATAATCTATTTGGAGGGACAAGGTATATACACACATACACATACACATATATATACTAGACATATACACGTGTGTATATATATATATATATACATACAGAAAACTGGACAGATGTTTATGCATAGCACTAGACATGGTACAGATATATGCTTAAAGAAGACCCATGAAAGGAGTATAGGATGAAGTTAGTTGAGAGAAACTCCTTGGAAGAGGATTTATTTCACATTACACTGACTGAATATTATGTACTTTTATATTGCAGAAGCAAACTTCTTGAGGGCAAAGACAATTTCTTTTCTGTCTTCGTATTTCCAACACCTAATATAGTGCCTGGTTTAATATATATTTTTTGACCCAATGACTAGGTGCTTAATAAATTTTTGTGGAATTGGTGTTGGGGAAATCAATTATAAACTAGATTTTAAAGGGAAAAATGCCTAGAGAAAAAGGCATAGATTTTAAGCAGAGAGAAAAATAGGACAGATGTAAACAAGTCATATGTGTCAGGAATCATCAAGGAAACCTGTATGGCTATAGTGGACAAATCATTTGGGGCAGTAATAGAAAATTAGATTTCATAGAGCTGGGTAGGGAGTGGGGAGGTAAGTGAAGCCTTCAATAAATGCATAGCTGAGTTGATTTGTTTTAATCTTAAGAGCATTAGTAAGCTTCTTGTTAAGAACAATAGATGAGATAATCATAGCACTAGGTTGGGAAGAGATCTTAGAGGTTGTATAGTCCAACCATCTCATTTTACAGATGAAGAAACTGAGGCCAAGAGAGATTTTCCTCAAACTATTTGCCCAAGATCAAAAAGTAGTGAGTGGCAGAACCAGTATTTGAAACCATGCACTCTGATATAAATTTAGTCCTTTCTCACACTTCTATGTCCTTGTTATAACCTAGGAGAGTTACAGTAAAGTGAATTTGATGGCAAGGAAATAAGGATGCTGAAAGTGGTAGAGTAAAACAGGGGAGTAGTTGTGGAAATGGATCTTCAAATCTTCAAGATATTAGGAAAGATGATTTTATATAATTTGATTAGGGATTAAAAAGAAAGAATTAAATAGTACCCCAGTTTATATTTATCTGCCTCTCTTCCACATGGGTCCTTTATTCCTACTTTTCACTTTAACTGGGTCTCTACTCCTGCTTTAGACTTGAAAGAAATTATATTGAAACTGCTACTCTTTTTGGTCCATCAGGGTAGTGAAGTGAAACAAATCTTAAGACAACAGTGCTTACACTCTCCCTAATGGATCTACACAGAAAATATCAAGTATTCATAGCATCTTTTATTTAGCATGAAATGAAAGTCAGAAAAATACAAATTTCAACATTAGGTAGGGATCAGGATAAAAAAGAGGCACAATGGAAAAGAGATGTAAAAAACTGTGAAGGGTTCTGCCATTGTTTGATCCTGTGGCTTTAGTCAAGTAATTCAAATTCTCATAGCCTCAGTTTTCACATTTGTTAAATGGAAGTACTATTGATCCTAGTTTTCCCAGGAAATTATTTTAAAAGATCAAATTAAACAGAAGAGAAGAAAGTACTTTGAAAAAATGTAGTATTATAGAAGATAACAGCATATTCCACTTGGGCTAATAGAGAAGAGGGTTATATTTCTTTTTAATCAATTTTAGTTCTCCCAAACTCTCAGTCTTTTCTAGAACACTGAGCATTCAAGTACTGCTAAAGGTTAACCCTTTCAGTTCCAGAATTTAGACTTATTTTATATGTAAAACTATCAAAACTGAAATATAGATAGATAGATGATAGATAGACAGATAATATCCTTCCTTCCCTAAATAGCACATTAAACATGATTTAAATATTTTTTGTTTTCTTACTTGACTATGCAGTGTTGTCTTTATGAACAATTAAACATCTAGCTAGTCAAGTCCCAAAGGTGTTCATGCAGTCATAAACCAGACAGAAAAGGACTATCAGAGGCAGTGAGATGCTGAAGAAATGGTACATGCCTAGAACTTAGAATGTCTGAGTTCTAGTCCAGACTCTGCCTTTCACTAGCTTTTTGACCTAAAACAAGTTGGCCTCAGTTACCTCTGCTTGAAAAACTAGCAAATTAAACTTGTGCCCTAACATGTAACCAATGACTGCCTATGACCTAAGAACACTGTGTACTGGATATAGACTCTGTCTTTGTGCTAAAAGGTCATATTGTTTAAAATAGAATATATACAATAGAGACACCCCAGATAATAACCGCAGCTCACTTAATCAAATGGCTTAAGCTTTACAAATCACTTTCTTCCAAAATAACCCTGCCAGGTGAGAATACACATATAATTATCCACATTTGAAAAAAAGAGATTACATGACTTGCCCACAGCTAAGGATCAGAGCCAGGTCACTTGACTTCATGTCCAGTGCTCTTTCTACAACACATGCTATCTATCTAGGCAAATATTTTAAATACCTGAAGAAAATACCTATGTAGGTGGCACAGTGGATAGAGGACTAAACCTGGAGTTAGGAAGAACTGAGTTCAAAAGCTGACTAAGAAACTTACCAGCTGTGTGACCCTGGGCAAGTCACATAACCAGCTTCCCTCTGTCTTGGTTCCCACTGCTGTAAAATGGGGATAATAATAGCACCTAACTCCTAGAGATAATGTGAAGACCAAATAAGATAATATTTATAAAGTACTTGCAAACCTTAGAGTGCTATGTGAGTTATCACTTTTGTTATTAAAATAAATGTCTTGTGGTTTCAAAATATTGAGAAATAGGTATAGAGATCAATAGTGAGCATAAAAATAAAATGGAAGGGAAATTATAGTGTTCTATATAGTCCAAAATGCTTGTTTTTATAGAGATGGGAATAAGCAAGTAGAGACTCATAACCAGAAAATAATTATGGCCTGTAGTTTAGAATTATATGTGGAATTTCAACTATTTTTATCTGAGAAACTACTCACATTATGGGGTCGAGTGATAAAGGAGTTAGAACAGATGTTTTCCTCTTTAGCTCAAGGAGTAACTTCTAGCAAAATAGACCACTGAGAAAGCATGTTCCCAATCTATATTTTCTATTGAAAAACTTGGCAGAACGATTCTTGACCTTGATCAC